>NC_068357.1:77259287-77577621 GCF_020536995.1 Dreissena polymorpha | reverse complement strand
TAATATATGGCCAGACATTTCGAGCGTGTTTCTTTTCTTAATGACCTAGGAATGATTTGTAAAAGAATACTTATGGTGCTGAATTATCACCCATTAACTACTTTGCAAATGAGGCGTTTGAACGTTTGAACGTCATTAGGTCGGTGTTGTTAGTTTTCAGCGATAAATTGAGTCGCGTTCTGAGAAAACAGGGCATAATGCTTGTGCGAAAAGTGTCGTCCCAGATTAGCCTGTGCAGTCCGCACAGGCTATTCAGGGACGGCACTTTCCGCTTTTATGACGTTTTTCGTTCAAATGAAGTCTCTTCTAAGCAAAAATCCAAATTAGGCGGAAAGTGTCGTCCTTGATTAGCCTGTGCGGACTGCACAAGCTAATCTGGGACGACACTTTACGCAGATACATTATGCCCAGTTTTCTCAGAACGCGACTACATTTATCACAATAGTGCACGTAGTTCTCGGTGGTGGAATTGGCATGTATTTACACTCCGGATTTCTTTAAGATATTTGTCGTTTATATAAAACGACATGATACATCTATTTGAACGATATTACTCTCTTTTCTATGATGTAAAGACATGAACATTTGCACAAGTACGATAAGGCACAATTTTATTTTCAGTCCGCCAAGAAGAGGGTTTTATACTACTATTGCTATTTCTTATCTTTTCAGATCTTGATCATTGTTGAAAGAGACCATTAAAGTTCATCCAAAAATAGACGTATTCTTATTTATGATTAAGATACTAAAAACCATGCCAGAGGTACAGTGTCCATTCCCCGGTTGTGAATACAAGACTCCGGATGTCGACCCACTGATCGTAATAGCACTCATAACAGCACACAGCGCAGCACATCCTGCTGCACCACCAGCTGTCTATGTAGCTGTTGCAAAAATTGAACGCGTACGACGACCAACCATCTCCGCCGCAGGTTCATGTGAGGATTGGTCTTGTTTTCAAAGCCGTTGGAAAGACTATGTCGATGCTACAAAGGTTACCGGTAGATACAAGGTTATACAACTCCTTGAGTGTTGTGACGAACCTCTACGTAAGGACATCACAAGAGCCAGTGGAAGCCTCACCGATAAAACAGAGGCTCAGGTACTTGCTGCAATTCGTAAACTGGCCGTCCGCGAGGAAAACACGATGGTGGCATGCGTCACGCTACATAATATGCGTCAAGATCGGGACGAGACTGTGCGAGGTTTTGGCGCTAGGTTGCAGGGTCAGGCAAACATTTGCAAGTATTTAATGAAATGCCCTTGGTGTGATATTAACATTAGTTATACGGAAGCCATTATGCGCGATGTGTTAAGCAGAGGACTCGCAGACCCTGAAATCCAAATGGATCTCATTGGTGATAAAAACCAGGAAATGAGCCTTGAGGACATTTTTCAGTTTGTGGAGGCTAAGGAAGCAGGCAAACGCTCTGCCTCTCGCCTGTTAGATCGAGAGTCGGTCAATTTTGTCAGCACCTACAAGAAAACACAGAAAGTATCGGGACAGTCTGACTTAGAGGTTTGCTCATATTGTGGTAAACGAGGACACGGGAAGCAAAGTAAAGCACATATTCGCCGTACTCAATGCCCAGCATTTGGCCACAATTGTGAACATTGTAAGCGTGATCACCATACTGAATCCATGTGTCGCAGCAAGGACAGGTCCCACCGCCCACCACGAGCCCGTCAATCCAGGGGAACAGATCATGAGAATGCACTGTTCGACTCCTTGTGTACATTATTTGACAATTCATACTGTTTAGACACAAGCCTCGGTAGTGAAGTGTGCACAGTTAGCAAGCGTAATTATAGTGTACCTCTCGAGCATCATGTGTATGACACTTTATTAGACACTTGGGTCCGCCGAAGTTTCAAGCCACAGCGATTTATAAATGTGAATGTTCACACTGTTTTGGAAGACTATACTGAACTTGATCTCGACGACATGTATGCACGCTCCACCCCAGCCTCCGTCCCTGCCATGGCTGATAGTGGTTGTCAGAGCTGTTTAGCAGGCCTTAAAGTTATCCCTCGCCTCGGTTTACAAGAATCAGATCAACTACCAGTTACTATGCAAATGCACACTGCCAATAATGAAGGTATTAAGATCCTGGGTGCAATCTTACTTCGCATCTCCAGCACCGATTCCACTGGACTTCCTGTTACAACCCGGCAAATGACGTATGTAACAGATTCGTCGGACAAGTTATTCCTAAGTAGGGAGGCGTGTATTGACCTTGGAATCATACCACATAGTTTTCCACAGGTACAGTCTGCATTCCAACATTGCACAGCCGATGTTCATGACCAAAGTGCGGTTCCATGTGGTTGTCCATCTCGACAACTTCCTCCTCCACCACCCCGTACATTACCATTCCCAATATCCGAGGGATCTCGTGATATGTTGCAGGACTATCTGCTCAAATACTATCGATCAAGCACATTTAATACATGTGAACACCAAACTCTACCGCTTATGGACTGTCCGCCTATGAAATTAATGATCGATCCAGATGCTAAACCTGTTGCTCATTATACCACAGTGCCAGTACCACTGCACTGGAGGGATGCTGTGAAGGAAGGACTTGACCAGGATGTGCAATGAGGTGTTATTGAGAAAGTTCCTATTGGAAACCCTGTTACATGGTGCCATAGGATGGTCGTCTGTGCGAAGAAGACTGGAAACCGAGGCGTACTGTGGATCTTCAAGCGCTCAATATCCATGCAACCTGTGAGACCCACCATACCCCTTCCCCATTCATACAGGCCCGCTCAGTTCCAGCTGGCAAAAAGAAGACCGTTTTGGATGCTTGGAATGGGTACCATAGTGTATCAATATGTGAAGAAGACCGTCATTTGACCACATTCATAACTCCCTCGGGCAGATACCGCAACAAGACTGCACCACGAGGCTATATTGCTTCAGGTGATGGTTACACAAGGCGTTATGATGAGATCGTTGCGGAAATCCACAATAAGACCAAATGTGTAGACGACGTATTGCTGTGGGCAGATTCCTTAGAGCAAAGTTTCCACCAAACAGTCCATTGGCTTGATGTTTGCGGGAGAAACGGCATCATACTTAATCCAGAGAAGTTTGTTTTTGGTGCTGATACAGTGGAATTAGCCGGCTTTGAAATTTCTTCAAATGATGTCCGCCCTTTTCAACGGTACATGATGGCAATCCTTCAGTTTCCTAGCCCAAAGAATTTAACCGATGTGCGGTCATGGTTCGGCCTAGTGAACCAAGTTTCGTATGCCTTTAGCATGGCTGACCGTATGCGACCGTTTAGAGACTCATTCAAACCAGATACCCGCTTTGAGTGGACTGAAGAGTTGAACGAGCTCTTTGAGGAATCAAAACGGGTGATTGCGGACCAGATAGAGTAAGGCGTCACGATCTTCGACCCCGCCTAAACTACCTGTTTAGCTACAGACTGGTCCAAAACGGGTATTGGCTTTTGGCTACTACAGAAGCACTGCTCATGAACCAATATCAAGCCGTTCTGCTGCCCCATGGGCTGGAAGATCACTTTTGTGGGAAGCAGATTCACTCACGCGGCCGATTCAAGATATGCCCCCATAGAAGGTGAGGCACTAGCAGTGGCAGATGCACTAGAGAAAGCGATGTATTTTGTACTTGGTTGTCCAGACCTTATCATAGCAGTGGACCATAAACCTCTAATTAAGATATTTAGTGACAGGGCCCTTGAGGACATCTCTAATACACGCCTACGAAATCCGAAGGAAAAGACACTGCGATACAGATTCCGTATTATTCACGCCATCCTGTCAACGAACCTGTACAACTGATCCTACCTGATGACGTAGCCACTGTCAATGCCGATTTGTCGCGCACATCATCTAGACTATCTCTTTTGTCTGTCCTCAGAACGAACGACACTCAATCATATACTGTTGAAGAGGAAAATGTATCAACAGCCATTTCTACCTTGGGCGCACTCAGTATACAGTCAGTGACTTGGGAGAGGGTTCGTATCATGACAGCGAAACGACGATATGATTGTTCTAGCTGACCAGATAGAGAACGGTACGCTTGAATCACGCACACAATTCCCTGATGCACTGAGGGATTTCTTTCAGTTTAGAGATGACCACTCTGTTACAGATGGTGTTATCCTGTATAATGACCGTATTGTGATCCCTCCATTACTCTGAAATGAAGTCCTTGACGCACTTCATGCTGCACACCAAGGAGTAACATCAATGATAGCTAGAGCAGAATCATCAGTATTTTGGCCTGGCATAACACCTGACATTACCGCTCTTCGCTCTGGTTGCAATCACTGCAATCGAAATGCCCCGTCAAACCCGAGTGCTCCGCAAATCCCACCGACTGTTCCAGAATATCCATTTCAGTGCCTTTGCGCTGACTACTTTCTTACCAGGGACATAATTATCTAGTAGTTGTCGATCGGTACTCTACCTGGCCCATTGTCGAGAGATCACACCAAGGTGCTACCGGGCTCATCACTTGCCTCAGACGGATCTTTGTTACATATGGGATTCCAGATGAGCTTGCTCCTGATGGTGGTCCCCAATTCATTGCTACCATTACGAGACAATTCCTGAAACGCCTTCTAATGGACAATACCAGTGCATCAGGGGACATTGAAACTGACAAATTCCAACGTGCAATGCTGCAATGTCGCAACACACCTGATAGGGATACAAAACTCTCCCCAGCTATGTGTATATTCGGCAGACCCATAGGGGACTTTATACCTATCCCGTCTGGCAAGTACAAACCGCACGAGACATGGCGTTCCACGGCAATGGCAAGAGAGGAAGCTCTCCGGAATAGACACATGCAAAGTGCAGAGAAGCTAACGGAGCACACAAAACGTCTCCCACCACTTGCAGTCGGTGACCATGTTAGTCTTCAAAACCAAATTGGCAACTACCCCCGGAAATGGGATAAAACCGGCGTTGTCATAGAGGTACGCCAATATGATCAATATGTTGTTAGAGTTGACGGCTCCAGACGTGCCACACTGTGTAACCGTAAATTTCTACGTCAATACATCTCAGTCCATGCACCACTGCCCAGGCTGACCGTTGATTGGGACATCGGACTCAACAGATCTCCACCAACCCAACTACAGGACACATCTCTACATTTGGGCCATAATAACCCACCCGATCGTATTACACCAGCTATTCCGAGAACACCAGATCTAGATGAACTTGCACAGACACCTGTCGCTACACGTGATACACCAAATTCTGCAAAATCCCGGCCACCAGACGTCAGTTGGCTTATGGATCCCCAAATCACCAACTGCCAGTGAGAATCCTACACCACCACCAGCCATCGAAAAACATGTTGCTGCCCTTGAAGTACTCCCTACCCCTAGACGTTCAATCCGATTGAGACGTGTTCCTTCATGGCAAAAAGACTATGACATGGAATCTGATCCTTCGCCATGATTTTTTCTTCCACAATGTTACTTTTAGTGTGAAGAAATACTTTAAGGACTATTTGACTAGTGTTTTTTTTCATTCACTTTAATTGATCTATTACTTAAGACAGTACAAGACATTTGTTTCATTAGATCAGTCTTTTGTT
The DNA here is from genome assembly GCF_020536995.1 of Dreissena polymorpha. Lineage (NCBI taxonomy): Eukaryota > Metazoa > Mollusca > Bivalvia > Myida > Dreissenidae > Dreissena > Dreissena polymorpha. The sequence continues at coordinate 77,572,031 of NC_068357.1, read as the reverse complement.
TTTTAATTCTCATAATTTCCCAAAGACTTGGGGGAGATAGAGGATTTTATACTACTATTGCTATTTCCTATCTTTTCAGATCTTGATCTTTGTTAATAGAGACCATTAAAATTCATCCAACAAATAGACGTATTCTTATTTACCAAGAATCAATGATTTGAAACGTATACCACTAGTAAGGATGTGTATGATGCATTGTTTATTGTTCAATGTGAGCAGATTCTTCTTTTTAAATGTTAAACCTACCAAGTACAAGCCTGCAATACCTGTGGTGATGACATATTGATAAACAGCCACATCTTCCTAAGTTGGTCCACCAATGTCTTAACACAAATTTAAATTACTGCATAAAGAGTGTAGTGGGAAAAAGTGAATTCAAATGGTATATACAGATATAAAGAAAGCACATCTGTGTGTAATGAAAAACATGCAGTTTATACCGAAGAGCACTGTTATTAACGCCTAATTGGTCATTGTCTGCTCAAGAAATACTTAAAAGTACCCCTCATACTCTAAAGTATACTACAATGTACCCCGGGCACGTAAAATACTCTCGAAGGATCCCGGCCATACTCCAAGGTACTTTTAATTTGGTCGCGTTAGCGGCCGACTAAATTTACAGAGCATGTTTTGCAAATCAGTATGTGCTTAGCTACGCTAAGGACGGTAACTCACTTCGCAAGGAACGATTACCGCTGCCTGTCTGCACTGCAGACGACGAATGCTTAAGAGCGTCTGCTCTACTACTGCAGTGTGTGTATTTACCAGCTTGTAAGACGACATTGGCCAGTCTAGTGTTTATCATTGAAATCTGTACATATTGGCTACTTTCAGGGAAAACGGGGCTTAATGCATGTCAAATAAGATTAGCCTGTGCACACTGATTAGCCTGTGCAATGCGCACAAGCTAATCATGGACGACAACAGCGAACAACTTCAGTGCCTTCAGCGCTTTGATTAGTCTATTTAAGTAGTGTATGAGCCGACAATGACTAATCAAGCGTAAATAACAGCCTGTCATTTGGAATTATAATTCATTTTTTATTTAACCTTCACATTATAAACGTCAGTTAACAATAGTGGACTAGAATACACGATTTATATGATTGTTTTAACAAAATTTGTCCAAATGAATGGAATTGAGTCCTCCGACACAGCTCAATGTTTGTGTTCCCATCGAATGAGTTGTCATTCGTCGCCGATTTATTTGCATTGCTCTTTCGTCCCGTCTGCAGGATGTCGGGATTTAAACGTGGCCGTTGCATGGCCTCGTTATTTCTATTTCTAGGACATACCGATTTCTACGAATTTATACGGATAATGTTGTTCCAAATACCGACACGAGTTAAATAATATGGATCTTTTTTTCTGGAGTGATTTGTAAAAAGCCTGCATTTCTGAAATTTTCTGGACACATAATGTTGTGCCTCATGATGTCTGCTGGATTCAATTTCCATGTTTAAAAATACACTTGAGCCTCGCTTTGGAAAAAGGGCGCTTATTGCATGTTAGTAAAATGTCGTCCCTGTTTAGCATTCGCAGTCCACACAGTCTAATCAACGACGATATTTCCCTCTTTTGTGGTATTTTTCGCGTACAGAATTTCTCTTCTTGACGAAAACGAACATGTAGTTAATGTGGACACTGTCGTCCCTGATTAGCCGGGTTTTTTTAAAGCATAGGCTCATGTTCATTACGGTATTCTACCTCGAAATAGTTGCCAGTGACTTATGGATTGCACAATCTTTAAAATCAAGTCTACGATTCCTCTTATAACAATTTGACGTGAATTATTCTAGATGGCAATATCCGTCTAATGGACAAAATTAATGGCCGAACCAATGGTCAGCATGACATACTGGCTTCCGGTCAATCTGCCTCGGACACGCAAACGCCTCGACGCTCAGCTCTCAGACTTGCGTCTCTTAAGGCTTTCAGTGGCACCACGGTCACGTGATCGGTTATGGGGCTTTCGCGTGCATCCGGACATTTCAGGCCTAATTAAGCAATTTTCCAACATATTTCCGGTAGATAACAGCAAGCAGATTTTTCCACGGTAAATGCGGTTCAGGTTAAAAGCATAACAAATTAGTACATGTATTGTTATGTGTTTGCTGGAAGCCACCGCGTGACTGCGCCCACACTTATGGCCATTTCTCTTGTAGCTTATTTTATCGATATATTTTGTTAAATTGCTTTTTATGAGCAGCCAATCTCCATGGATGCGAAAGCTTTCTGTACAGTTATTAACACTTACTTAAACCGCATAGAGAGCGGGAAGTAATTATGAAATATGGCGTAAACATGTTGTTTGTTTCCTCCAACTATACTGACCCAAAAATTGTATGCACAATCTCCAGATTCATTTTCGATAATTTTTGCTTAATTTAATATGTTACGTTTTTACGACAATCGATCGTTTTCACGTAATAAAGTTATGCTGACTCCTGCGCGTGTTCTAAGGTTTTTAAATATCAATACTTACTATATATAATCCTCGTGATAAATACGAAATAACCGACAAACATACATATTACTTCAATTGAACGGTTAAAAAAATGTTTACTACCTGTAAAAATTATTTCAAAATTAAACATAAATGTCTAATATAAAAATATCATTAAAAAAGGAATTGTTGGCTGTAATGTCTGCTATATGTATTTGCTCAAGCGCATTGTAAATACTGTAAACAAATTAGACGAAATTTATGAATTAATAATGGTCCATATTCAATTTTATCCAGACAAGGTTATTGACATGTCTGTCAGATTTTCTCGCGTTTAATAACAACAGAAGCATATTTCATACGACAAATCAGGCATGGTTTGAAATACAATAAGGGTGTGGCTTTCAATGAATTTCTGTTGCCAAGTAACGCCTGATTACTGCTGCCAGACAAGCAGGCGACTTTAGGGCGCGCGCGCTGAAAACTAGTCGGCAGACGACAATATTAGAAACCAGTCAAGGATGCAAAGTGTTCTCCCGGGCGCGTGACCACGCGTGCAAATAAGTAATATAATTATAAAGTGGAATTAAGGTTTGTTCAAAGCGTGTTGTGTGGTATTATTTCAGAAATGAACAATGTTTAATCAGGTAGAAAATGTAATTTCAATTCGTTGTGTTAGTTGTTCAGCTTCAGAGCAAAGATGGCTATCCCGAAGGAAAAGTCTGATTAAAAGTACTCTCGTTTTACCATCTCACGGACCATTTTAAGAAGTATGAAGCAGCTGTTTTTATAAAAATATATCAGTTCTTGTGAATAATTTTTTAAAGGACGCAGAAGAAAACCCCGCGTTATGTGAAACAAGAAAATCAAATAACTTGCCACATTATAAAGGTTCTGTGATCCGTTTTTAAGTGTACATGTCTACGGGTATATCATATAATTTAACACGTTAAAAAATGAAAGTGCATATGAACCAGATTTTGTGTTCCTCAGTTTCCCTCCTGCCTGTTAGCAAATAGAATTAACCCATTTATGCCTAGTGGACTCTTCCATCCTTCTAAATGGGATCAATTCATTTACAAAATTAGGGATGTCTAGTATATGTATTTCTATATTAAGAATAGTTCTTACAGAAATTATTTTAAGCAAACAGTGCAGACCCTGATGAGACGCCGCATCCTAAATGAATGTGCGCAAAATGTCGTCCCAGATGAAGCTTCCTTCCTGAATGAATGTGCGCAAAATGTCGTCCCAGATGAAGCTTCCTTCCTAAATGAATGTGCGCAAAATGTCGTCCCAGATTAGCCTTGGTAGTCCGCACACGCTAAACAGTTACGACACTTTCCGCCTAGACTGAATTTTCGTGTAGAAGAGACAGACTGAACTTTCTTTAAGAAAGAAAATCCTTTCATAGAAAAATTCCATCAAAGCGGAAGGTGTCGTCACTTATTTGCTTGTAAGGAGTGCACAGGCTTATCTACGACGATTTTTTTCACATATGCAGTAAGCAATGTTATCCCAGACCGCCGCTCATCTATGACCTTTTTTAATCTGTTTTTTGAGAGTGTTTGTCTGAGTTATCCTTACTTCTTACTTTTTACTGCAGTTATAATAAATGCTACACGGCACTCCAATTAAGGCGAACATGTACTGCGTATCCTTGTAGTATTACAATTATTTCGAACTGGGCGTGCGATTAAGTTAAGTTTAAAATGGACATTTAAATACCGCCCAATTCATTTCGTGCACTTCTGCTGAGTCTATAATGAAATGGTTTCTTCGATAACTGTCAAAATTCACAGACGCGCGTACTAAATTTTAAAACAGACGATTTTATAATGGAATGCGCAGCATTGTGCTATCAATCCAAACAAATAAACAATAGATTGTTAAAGTTATAATAGCATTGATAGTCGAATCGCGGCTCGATTTACTGCTACATTCGCCGTTGAATGGATTTTGACGGAGCGTAAAACAGATGTTAAACGTTCTAACCCAAGATAAACGTCACTACGTCTGCAAACCCCGTACATAGCGGCCAATTAACTGTCTCAGAGATCTCGGTTCATTGTTTGATATCTCTGGCCTATCGGTTTAGCGAAGATATCTTTGATTGAATCACGATATGCTGATCTTGATTCCCAACATATCTCAACCAATCGGCATTGTTCCGTTTCCGATTTTGATCACTGGGTCATGTAATAGCGTGGGATATAGTTGATATCTTCCCGTGCATTTTTCAACAAAACTGCAAATTTACATTTTAATGAGTTTCAAAATCAGTCAAAGGTGTAAATGGAACGCGACAGGGTATTTTGTATTATTGTCGTTATTCCATCGTGGTGTTTATTAAATTCCACCGCACGAGACCGCGTGCGATCGTTTTGTTCTCGGACAATTGCATGATTTCATGCTTGTTGCCCGCGGTATCTGCTCCATTGTTGGTCCCTGAATGATGGGAGATGCGATTGTCTTAAATAATGCAATCTTACAATATTCGTACAGCGATTGTAAAGGTTTTTGATATGATGTGTCAGCCACATTCTGTATATTTGAAGAAGGCGGATACAAGGAGGCCTGTAGACGGACGCATTTGAAAACAAATGTGAAAAACCCCAATACATGTTGAATGTTGACCGGTCATTAAGACATGCAAGCTCATCTCAATTCAATCTGTCCGCACATGATAATCAGGGACAACACTTTTCGCCTAAACTAGATTTTCGCTACGAAGAGACTTCTTTGAAACGAAATTTACAAAAAAAGTGGTATGTATCGTCTTTCATTAGCCTGTTGGGACTGCAATGGCTTATCTGGTATGACACTTTAAGCAATTCATTAAGCCCAGTTTTTCCAGAACGAGGCTCAAATGTGGAATCCAAGTTGAATATAGCCCTGTGTTGAGGACTCGAGTATTCATCTCAATTCAATTTTAACATTTTCACATTTCTGAATTAGCAAGCAATATGATGATTATAAACTGGACGTTAGGACACATTAAGTCAGCTGACCTCATACATTTGTTTTTACACAATATTATGTCTTTAAAAATGCGGTTGCTATGTTCAATTAAAATAAATAGACAAAGAAATGAATTCATATGATATAGACACATATGTCTATAAACGTCATTATTTAGCGCAAAACGCAAACATGCAAATTGGATATTGAAGGTCGTCGTAGTATAACGTGAGAAAATATTTAGTCTGATACAATATGCGAATATAAATCTCTCAGATATTAAGATTTAAAATACAAAGATAAGCGATCGTTTAATTTAAATCATTGTCTTTCAGAAGTTAACAATGATGCAAATCAGAGATTACCCAAATTAATTATCTGCTGTTTAAGGTGGTCGGATAAAGATCGACCTTATCGCGATGTGTATTAACGAGCCGGTGGCATTTTCCCACAGCCCCGGGCTTAACCCGGCGGCCAGACCCTGGATACGCCCAAGCCCTACTGTGACTGACCTTTCATGCCCAGCATGACATACTAGGACGTTAAAACACGCTACGATTATTACATCATTGTGTGTGATGTCGATTCCATGATTAATGTTCATATTTATGTTTGAACGATAGCACCCCTAGGAGCACTGTTTCGTAACCGTTTGTTTTTGTTTGTTTAAATGCACATCACGTGTGGCAAAAACGAATGTCGTGTGGCGCGTGTCCAAAACGGTCCGCAATGTGCGTGTGAAACGTTGTTTGTTATGCACGCACATTTTTAGTATTTCTGTCAAAAGAGGCTCTTTGAACTTATAATTTATATTTGAATTTATATCATTAAATATGTATGAACAACGCACTTATAAAAATGGGCTTAATGCTAAGTGCGTAAACTGTCATCCCTGATTAGCCTGTGCAGTCCGCAAAGTGTTCTTGTGCCGTGGATAAAAAACCAGTGCAAACCGCACCTGTGCGGTATGATGACCACTAACCAAGTTCACATGCGCCGGGAACGGGCATTGAAACCGGGTCGCCAAGGTGAGAAGTGCGTGTCCCAAACGCTGCGCAAACCGGGAAAACAATCTGGAGAATACGGGTATCGATCCCGTTACCTCTCACATGCTAAGCGAGCGCTCTACCACTTGAGCTTATTCCCCTACACAACTATGATCGCTACTTTACTCCATTCACATAAGCCACGTTTTCCCGAAGCGAGGTTTAAATGTATCTTATTAAATCTTTAAGTTAGGGATGCTTGATGAGTATAAATGATAAAGTTATGATACGAAATGATACATCGCACACATACAAAGATCGTTTCAGCAATCAAGATTGTTTGTACACGGACAAGAATACAATGCTGCGACAACTGTATGTACATGTACATACTTTTATCAGTAAATGGACTTCATGGTATCTTCCATAGTATAGAAGCATGGTTATCTGGTTTCTACTGGACGAGCGCATTGGTTTGTACGGACGCATTTCGCATCGACGACCCGGGTTCTATTCCCACTCTCGGCGCAAGCGAGTTTGGAATGGTGGTCAGCGTACCGGTGCGTTGGGACTTCACCACTGCACTAGCTGACCCCAACAATGGTCACAATATCGGGCACGTGGGATTTCCTCCCGGCACTCCGCCCCTTTAGTTTAAACCTATTTATTTTTTTTAGCTCGATTGCATATAAAGCCTAAGGCTTATTTTAAACGCTTTCGAGTCCGTTTCCTGGGACAAGAACCAGTACTTGCTGTCTATGTGGGAAATCTAAAGAACGCTCCCACAGTGGGGATCGAACCATGACCTCCAGTTCGCTAGGCGGACATCATATCAACTACATCAACGCGACCTCCGCCTATTTCCATAGTCTTACAGCACAATACCACAAACAGGTTGACAGATTTCAGTTGAAAGTTTCAAGAGTCTCAACACATCTATAAGATATGCATGTCGGTACATACGCTTGCGTCTAATAGCACTCAGTGTTTTGCGCGGAAAAACCTCATAAATGTCAAGATATAAACGTTCATTGTTCAATACACAACAATCATTGGCTTCAGGTGACAATCGATGATGTTAAGAAGTCGACTCGTACCATGCACTTAAGAATTAAATGACAAACCATAATTAACGACTGAATGCTGATGAGATATTAAAAAGATTAAGGAAATTTAACACTAGTGAAAAAACACAATCCTTGCGATAAAACTTGTCAATTCTGAATCTTATATCATGGAATGATAAACAAACCGCACGTGCAATAAAAATGCCACCAACATACAGTTTAGACCGCTTAAATGTAGTGTTGATCTTTAGCTGAATTGGACATGATAAAGATCATTATACACATATTTAAACAAGAAAGCTGATGTATATGAACCGTTCATATCTTCTCAAAAAGATCCCCCTATTGTTAAGGTTAAAGGCGTTTCTACAGTATAAATGGTTGACTTCAAGTCACGGTGCACAATGCAAACTTGTGTAACAAAACAACGACAAAAAAGTATTGGCATTCAAGTTGTTCAGCGCTTAGGTGTCACAATATTAAAATATTGTATAAAAACGGCCTCACATTTATAAAAAAGATACGAGAAGTTATTGCAATTAATGAATAAATAAACGGTTTTGTTTAGACGTTATACACGTTAACTGGACTAAGTAAATATGTGAATTCCCTTCATTCTTGTCCTAATTTTATTTTTTCAATTCTTCGTTTTCTTACTCAGCAATATTTGTTATCAACAATCGAGTTAAAATGTAAATATTCATATAGCGTGTGATCGTTTGCCCATCATCTTAAGATAACCCATGTTATTGTGTATAGAAATAAAATATACTTGATTTCAAAAACACATTTTTTACTGTCAATCATTGAGTTATCAAACCGGACCCAATATCGACTCTAGCTGAGATGATCGACATTGTTTGCGAAACATTAAAAATATATTATCTGAAAACGACACTGAAATAGCGTAAATTTGCCACGTACATACCGGGTAGTACGAAATAAAAATGTGTGTACGGTGCAACTGTGCGTAATACCGTTTCTGAAAAAAACAACTTAGATTAACCCATTCATGCCTAGTGGACTCTCCCATCCTTCTAAATTGGATCAATTTATTTTCAAAATTAGGGATGTCTAGTGTATTTATTTCTATATATAGAATATTTCTTACAGAAATTCCTTTAAGCAAATAGCGCAGACCCTGATGAGACGCCGCGTCATGCGGCGTCTCATCTTGGTCTACGCTGTTTGCCAAGGCCTTTTTTCTAGACGCTAGGCATAAATGGGTTAAGGGAGTGCGCCATATGGCGGCGATCCCAGCGGGAGTCCCGGAAAGGGCGACCCTGTCACTCCGCTGTCAGTCGCGGCCCGGCGTAAATATTTTGTAATCCAAGAAGGCGGCGTGTGTAAATATTTACCACAGATCAAGAATATTGGATAACATAAGAATGGTGTCTCCATTTCAATGTGTGTTGCACGTATGAAAGAAAGCGCGACATATGGCATAAAACAAAGGAAATAAACTTTCCTTCTGGCCGTATTGGCATGTACATATAGTTCAGCGTTTCTTTTTGTATTACTAACATTAAGCAAATGTTCGTTGTTAAAAGTGCACCTTCCTAACCGAATGGTCGTAACTTTAGAGAATCAGTGTGATAGCATCCCAAGGACACGATATATACATGTATGTTATTCGGGTAGGGCGAGTAGGTCACTCTGGTTCATGCAATAGTTTACGATCCATGCGAATATCTGGCATTTCCCGACATCCCTGATTATTATGTTATATGGATTTATAAATTGTTGTAGGCTTTAAAATGAACCTATCGGTTTACATATGAGTCGCGTCCTGAGAAAATTGGGAATAATGCATGTGCGTAAAGTGTCGTCCCAGATTAGCTGTCCGCATAGGCTAATCAGGGACGACACTTTCCGCTTGTATTACATTTTTCGTTAAAATGAAGTCTCTTCTAAGCAAAAATCCAATTTAGGCGAAAACTGTCGTCCCTGATTAGCCTGTGCGGACTGCTAATCTGGGACGACACTTTACGCACAAGCATTATGCCCAGTTTTCTCAGAACGCGACTCATATGTTAACTATTTAGTAGCATGCAAGTGTTCACAAATCTGCGGAATGTGCATTTAAGCCATTTGATTTATTAGCAAATATCCATTTGGACGCTCCTAGATAGTGAACGCAGTCGTTTTTCTATATAACGCCTGATTACATCACACATATTGATCTTTTAGCCACATCTATTTCAGGAGCAGTAATTGTTATAGAAATATGAATTATGTGATTCCGTAATCAACTCCCATATTTACAGAAAAAAAGAGCCTTTGATCATATATGAAATATTTATCACTGCACAATTTAAAACCAAAATACAAAATTGACCTGTAATTGTTTCGCGACTGCACTTTTTGCGTTCTAGTGCACATGTATCGAACTCGACTGATTTGTTCGATTATTATGGGTGGTTTGCTTTTTGATCCACTGATACCGTTTGATCCACGCCTTCAATGTAGATTGATTGCATGGTTGCGTTTTTTTTTAACCATTCATGCAAATAGGCTGTATTTGTTGAGTTTCATTTAACCTTCCATGCAGATTGACGTCATTGACTGCGTGTTATATAACCGTTTATGCACATTGATGTCATTGACTGTGTGTTGTATAACCGGTTATGCAGATTGACGTCATTGACTGCGTTTTGTTATAAGCATTTATGCAGATTGACGCCATTGACTGTGTGTTGTATAACCATTTATGGAGATTGACGCCATTGACTGCATTTTGTATAATCTTCCATGAAGATTAACGCCATTGACTGCGTGTTGTATAACCTTCCATACAGATTGGCGCAAATGACTGCGTGTTGTACCACCGTTTATGCAGATTGACGACATTGTCTGCGTTTTGTATAACCATTTATGCAGATTGACGTCATTGACTGCGTGTTGAATAATATTCCATGCATATTGACGCCATTGACTGAGTGGTGTATAATCTTCCATGCAGGTTGACGCCATTGACTGCGTGGTGTATAACCTTCCATGCAGATTGACGCCATTTACTTCGTGGTGTATAATCTTCCATGTATGGAGATTGACGCGATTGACGGCGTGGTGTATAGCCGTTTATGAATATTGACGGTATGTATTGCGTTTTGTTTAACCTTCCGTGTAGATTGACTTTATTGGTTGCGAGTTGTTAATAATTAACCCAACTTTTCGTGACCTCTTTTCTTACGTTATTGCATTACTTCTTATTAAGTGGGCAATATGAAATCAACGATAAAATCCGAGGAAAATAGGAGTTTCCCGATTTCGTCATTTTTACTTTGGGATATATTACAGAGCTTGGCGTAGCTTTTTGACGACAATTTGTTTCCATGAGAAAAACGTCCGATTTTGTTACGTTGTGATTTGCATACAAAACTATCAACGATCAAGTACGATTTAATCAGTATAACGAAGACAAACGGAAGTTCGATTCGTCGTGCGTGAACATGGGATTGCAAAAAAATCCATATATTAAAAAATTCTATATTTTTGCAGTTCCTTTCTCTTGATATAGGGTTCAGTCGTGTTTCTCACGAAGTTTACGTATGATATATGCGTTCTTATGATGGTTTGTGTTTATTATAGTGTTCTTGTTTTATCGTATTATGACTTACTTGAGCTCGGCTCTAGATATTGTTTGCTTATGTGAGGCTAGATCTACCTGCAGACTGTGACAGACGGAAGACAACGCTTCATCCCATTTTTCTGTTTTTAATTCATAATTAATTATAGTTCCGTCTCCGATAAATCTGCTTGTGAAAAGCACTCACCACACCCAATAATTGTGAGACAAAAGTTTAACGGTGAATTGTTCAACGTCTGCATCTGTCGACTCTGTTTGGAAAAGGCGGGAAAATCTTGTTGGCGAACGGTTTATAATCAAAGGGAAGATACTCTGCATATAAGTTTTATAGTAAACGGCTACAAATAACCATATCGATATGGGTTTATTTTATTTTGCCTTACCAATAATATTTAGCAATGAAATAGCGTTTAAAGGTTTTTAAGAGAAATGTTCGCATGTATCCTATAAACAAATCATTTATTACTTATGTATAATTAAACTATTGTCACGTTCTTTGGTCGATTGCTTAAAAACACTTGTCCAATACATCTTGCACAACACGTAAACGAAGTCCTTATGCGCAAAACAACGAAACATCTTGCAAGTCCGGTTGCACTTAAACACGGATGTCAAATGAAACCGGACAATTATAAGAAATTTGACATAGTGCGTACATAGTGCGTGTGAGAACTGATTTTTATATTCAAATATCTATACATAAACTGTTCATTAATAAATCTTTGCTATATTTAAAAAGGCAACAATATGGTTTTGTTTTTCTGAACGCCGACCTGCGCTGCGGGCTCACTACAAAAAACAAGAAACCGTCGGAGACGGGTGATGGTCCCCAAAGGTTTTTTGTCACAATATTGCACTACAGATAAAAGGAAACGTCTTGAGGGGCATAACTTTGGACAAAATATTACGATGGATGGTTTAGCAACTTAAAAATTTCAAAGGGTCATAACTCTCTAAATAAATCATCTAACCAAAACCCACAAATAACATGCGCATCTCCTCAAGGTAGTTAAGCTTCCCACAAAGCTTCATTGTATTCCAGTCAGTAGTTGGGGGGGACAAGAATTGCACTATATGTACAGTTAATGGAAAATTTTAAAGGGCCATAACTCTGTGAAAAATCATCCGACCAGAACCAGCTAATAATATGCACATCTCCTCTTGGTAGTGAAGCTTCCCATAAAGTTTAATTGAATTCCGGTCATTAATTGCTGAGACATAGCCCGGACAAAAATTGTGCACGGACGGACGGACACACGGACGGACGAAGCGGCGACTATATGCTCCCCCAAAAAATTTTGGGGGAGCATAAAAACTATTATATTTCGGTTTTAATAATCAGGCACACCGGAAGCTGTCGATTTTTTGGGCCGAGGATTTTGTACAAAAACAACACTTTTTAAATACATGTTTTACAGCACGTATATTATTGCAACTACTAATACAACTACAACCCACTAACCGCCATCACCATCGTTGATGATGTAAATTACCAAGGCTTAAAATATGTAATTCGGAAACCGCAAATACAACGTTAACTGATCGTGATACCAAAAAAACGTGATAATCTTGATCATGTGATATTTCTCAAAACATATTTTGACGACTAATCTGTATCGTTACTAGGTAAACAAAACATCAAATAATCAGACAAGAATTTCAATCGATTGGCTCTACGCGTGTTGAGTAAACATGTAAATTATGTCTTCGCTAATAGCTCCATATATTCCAAGTTAAATTTTCGCGAGTACAGCATAACAATGGTGACAATTTTTAAAACTGAAACCCTTTCTTTATAAAAACAAAGGTACTCTTTCGTTGCTGTATTATTGTGTTTATTGACACGTTTTTGATTGCCGTAATCGGTGTGGCATGTTGTTGTTGGCTACAACGTTGATACACATTAAGTCGCGCGCTCGATATGAAATTTGTACGAGTTTGTCCATGCAAAATGTATTACCGTACTGGTATTGCAAAAAGTTTCATACGAACCTCCAATTGAACATTTTACCGGTTAACTGATCGTTGCAGAAGGTAATCCGGTTAGCCTTTTGTACCAGTAATAGAAATATTTTATTACTATTTTATATTTAAATTGTCGTAACGGTCCTTGGTCTATTGCATAAAACACTTTTCAAATAGTTGTTTTACAGCTTGAGTTCTATTACAACTACTACTCCCATCACAACAACCAACTACCACCACAATTTCTACAACAACAACCACTACCTGTAGCTACATGTAAGGCTGTTGTCGGTGGTGGTGCTACTTTAACAGCTGTACTTCTGCCTAAAGGGCAGCTATTCTATTATTACAGAAGTTACTACGTGTACCACAATCACATTCATACGCTTGAATAAATTGAGACATCACCGGAGCCCACGTTCATTTTAACTCGCTATGCTTCTTGATTGATTTTTTGCGTCATTCTGAGAAAACTAGACTTAATGCATGTGCGTTAAATGTAATCCCAGATTAGCCTGTGTAGTCCGCACAGGCTTACCAATCAAAAGACGACGCTTTCTGCAAAACCTGGATTTTCGCTAAGAAAAGACTCCATTTTAACGAACAATACAATACAAGCGGAAAATTTCGTCCCCGATCATCATGTGATGATGCAACACTTTAATCACGTGCATTAAGCCCCGTTTTCCCAGAGCGGTGCCCATATATATATATATATATATATATATGAGTCGTGTTCTGAGAAAACTGGGCATAATGCACGTGCGTAAAGTGTCGTCTCTGATTAGCCTGTGCAGTCACTTTCCTGATATTTTTCGTTTAAATGAAGTCTCTTCTTAGCAAAAATCCAATTTAGGCGGAAAGTGTCGTCCCTAATTAGCCTGTGCGGACTGCATAGGCTAATCTGGGACGACAATTTACGCACATGCATTATGCCCAGTTTTGTCAAAATACGACTCATATTATGACATTGAGTGTTATTTTTCTTTACAGCTTTTAAAATCTCATTTACGCGATCATACTGTTAATTACGATGAACGGGAAATGTTGAAAGGTAGAGCACTAAGTTTGGACGTTGTCTTGCATCATTCACGTAGCACGGTGATGTACAGGCGAATCGTGAACGCGTGATAGGTAATCAAGTGCATTTCACCTGCATTATAATTGCACTTCATAGTGTGGTGTCTGTGATTCATTTCATATCTGATAAGTATCGTGAAGTTTTACATCGCAATACAATTAAGTCAATATTGTACGTAATCTCAAATCTCTAATTGGTGTGCTTTAAAGAGGCCTTTTCAAGTTTTGGTAAATTGACAAAAATAAATAAATAATGTTTCAGGTTCGCAAATTTTCATTTCAATAAAATTCATCATAAAATTCATCATCAATTGTATGAGCACGGATGTCCGAGTGCTCTATGCGTAAGACTTTTTCTCCGGTGGTTAGAGCTCAGTTGAGGGTTACTGTTTTCTTTCTTTATTTTTTTTTTACTGGAGCTTTTTAGATCCAATGTTTACATTTATCAATATAAAGCATTTCACGACAAACTTCATTACATGCCAAAATCTGTGAAAAGGTCCCGTTGTATCATATATATTTTATCTAACTTGACAGGATTAATCGATCGCTCTTATATTTAAACATTAATGGAAATAATTGTCTTATCAAACAGATAAACGCCTTAAATTATGCGAACAAATGAAGTTCAAAAACCAAATTCAGCCAACAAAATCGTGACCGTACGTGCGAGTGAACACCCGTACAAAACATGCTATACTGTTTTACCGACAGGTGTTCATATTCCATATTTGGTTTCGAGCATTTTTGATAAATTCGATCTTTTGGCTAAATAAACTTTAACTTATGAAGAGAGAAATTTTCACATAGATAAGTACATAGGCATGAATGTACTTTTTAATAGCTGCCTCTGTCAGCGCAAAGTCCGCCAGCATAACCTAAAACCTCATTACGATTTAACAAGGCCATCACAACAACTATTTGGTTCACGTTATCTGTTGCACGTCACTTATATGATGTTATGTTGTAGTGATGTTGAATGGTCAGCTGATTGTCTGGTATATGCTGGAGTGGGTTGTCTGTTATTCATGGTGCATATTTAGACGACTTACATTTAATCCCAGATTGTTGCAAGATTACACTCAGCGCAGAATACCGCCACGGCATAAGAGATACACATGTTGAAAGTGTCGTTTATTAAAAAAATAATAATCTAGAGTTAGACGGTCAAAATGCAACAAAAAAAACCCCAACTGAAATTAAAGTCTATTTGTTCATTTGTATTTTCTTCAATCGAACTTGAAATTCATAATCAAAGTTTACAAAAGCAAACTTTCTAACAAAAATCCAAAAAGCTTTTAATTAAAAAGGATACTAGAATCGCTATGGCACTAGAACTACCCAGCTGAATTAGTCAATTAATTAAGAAGAAAACCCACAGTCTTTTTACATGTGCCTTATAAATTGCTACACAATTTCCGCAAACAATATTGCGGTAAGAAATTGCATCACCCAATGTATGCGGGCGTACATATGCTGCTATTCTGACCAATACAATATTATTCCCGCTGTTCCTTCCCACGTAAAACAACTTAACAACAAAATATAAATAGAGGAAGATCCGGAAAAAGGCTGTTTTTCACACAAACCAGTTCCAATGCAGTTTTAACCGGGTCGCCTTTGTATGAATGTGTTTCGGTGATCGACTCTCTTAACCGAAGTAAACTGTCGTTGTCAGCAAATGCATACTTCAAGGACGTGAATAATAGACTATATTTTGTGTGTGAAACAAGTCAATCATGGAAAGCGATGATACAGAGTCGTTCAGTGACTATCACACGTGTGTCAACTGCAGTCTGAGGCTATTCGGGTATGGATCGTTGTTATGGAAACCTGACTTTGAGTATTCCGACAGTCGGATTGGTTTTATCAGTGGCTACAAGCGGAGATTTTGGCAGGGAAGTGACGTACACAGGGGCACGGACACACAGGTAGGGGTCGAACTGGTATTTCTTTAACATTATATGAACTTAACATGCAGCACATGTATATCGACCTCATACTGCCAAATAAGTAATACCGGGTAGTGTAGATTTTTATTTGTATTCAGGGAAAGGTGTGTTTCATCGTACGAAACTGCATTTGTACTATACAAATGAACTAACTTTGTAAAATTATTTATCTCATTATTATTTTCATCATATTCAGACTAACTAGTATAAATAGTTCAATATGTTTAAGCCACACATCCATTGATCATACAAGTGTATACTACACATACAAGAGTCAAGAGAGCAATTATTTCGTGTAGTATATACTAGTATATACAAGTCAAATTTGACTAGCAGTTTTACACAGTCTATATTACTTGTATATTTCTTTTCAGAAAGGGAGAGTTGCTACTTTAGTGCCATCAAAAACAGTAAGTATTTACATGCACTTATTTTACAAGTACATTGTGTCACCTTAAACATCCATTTCTACATTATTAATAGGGTTGTATTTTTTAGTGCAAAGCGCCCGGTATATTTAGGACGAGTTGTTTGACAA
This sequence comes from Dreissena polymorpha, assembly GCF_020536995.1. NCBI lineage: Eukaryota > Metazoa > Mollusca > Bivalvia > Myida > Dreissenidae > Dreissena > Dreissena polymorpha. The sequence goes on along the minus strand of NC_068357.1, from coordinate 77,555,447 downwards.
TGCTATACGGTAATATAATACCTAGTAAATAAGGCACGAGAAAATGCGGCACATGTTTGCTATGTTGCATGAAATAAGAGTCTTAACTTGAAACATTCATGCACAATCATGAAATTGTCGGTGACAACACTCAATTGGTTTCTGTGGCCTTTGTTTATATTCAAACAAACATCGTGTTTTGATTTGGATTTGGATTAACGAATACATGTACTTATAATATTAACTTTCGTTTTGTTCATACAAATATAATATTCACAAATTTTACGCTCGTTTATCTATTTATTCAGGGACAAAACTATGATATTTTAACGCAGTTACGATGCAATATTTATTCGGTGAGCGTGCTATTGCATCACCACACTAGCGGGCCAACACACTACAAACATATTGATTTACTTTACCGCCAAGTCGTGAGTTCATGCACGTTTGCCCCTGATATCGACCGCCACATTGTCACGTGTCACCTGTAGTCACACGTGATTAAAGTGATTTACGAGGATTAGAGTGGGGGTAAATGATAAACTGCATCACCGCGTGATTAATTACAGTGTACAAACAAATGGCAAATAATTAAACATATATTAAGACTGTGATTGCTCGCTAGTGTACTCAGGTTGATTTGTTGCAATTAGCAAATTTTGTTTCTGGAGTGCATTAGCGTTGCGACACCTCTTTACGACAACCGGCCACTGCAGGTACACGAAACGCAGAGCAGAAATCATCGGACATTGACCTATTCATAATGTTTATGGGTCGAGACGTTACTGTCTTGAATGTGTGCGAATCACTAAGTCAGGAGTCATCTTACCTGATTTGGACTGCGCCACATAACCTGTCATTAAAGGGACCTTTTCACGTTTTGGTAAAATGTGAAATTAAAAAAAATATTTCAGATTCTAAATTTTTCGTTGCGGTTATGATATTTGTGAGGAAACAGCAGTACTGACTAATTGCCATAAATATCCGTAATATGCAACTTTTGACGATTTAAAAACCTGAAAGTTTATAAAGCGTTGCAACGCGGAACGATTGGATATTTGGAGAGCTCTGTTGTAATCGTTATATTCTGTGACACTATGAGGATTTCTTACATAAAGTATGAAACAAATCATTCATTGCATGAACAAGAATGGCCGAATGGTCTAAGCGTTAAACGTATACTCCAGGGGTCAGTGGTTCGAGCCCAGTTGAGGGTTACTATTGTTTTCTTTCTGCAATGTCATTCTTTTTTTACTGGAGCTTTTTAGATCCAATGTTTACATTTATCAATATTAAGCATTTAATGACAAACTTCATTACATTTCAAAATCTGTGAATAGGTCCCTTTAAAACAACTGTTTAACCGATATGGCGAAATTTTGAAAGTACGTGTATCAAGAAAGTACCAAGACATAGTGTACTGAGCGGCTCACGTCAATAAGGCGTCGCGATGTAAAGTTGTCTTTCAATGTGGAAAGAACTTAACATATGTAATGTCTTTTGTTTCAGGGTAAAGTTTGGGGCATGATGTTCGAAGTCAATGGAGCGGAACAGAAACGAAAAGCTTACGGCGGCCTCACGCAACGCGAAGTGACACTAGGCGGATATGACGTCGTAAAGACGTCATTTTACCCGCGAGACGGTTCAAGGCCCGTGGAGGTTGAGGTTTTCGTTGCTACTCGGAAAAACCGGCTGTTTCTTGGCAAAGCCAGCCTCAAAGTCATGGCGATGCAGATCATGTCGGCCGCTGGTTGTGCCGGCTCGAACGCCGAATATATCATTAAAACCGCGGAGTTTCTACGGGCGAATATACCCGAGGAAACCGATAGGCACTTGTTTGATCTCTGTAAGCGAATCTGTGATCTCTCAAACGATATTAAATGTTTGCAAATGGACGAAGGATGCACTGAAATGGACCAACTGGATGAAGAGAGTGATCTAGAAGACAGCTAGTTTGTAATGACGTGATTATTGTGACGATTTGTAGGTTCATTAGGCCTACGTCTGTATGTCTAATGCAATTATCATCTATGTATTGTATGCAATTTTAACATTTGTTGACATTTATCGCGCATCTCTTTACTAGGTTTTAGCAGAGCCATGAATTAATGCACATCAAAGAACATTGATTGATAATGTTAATTTATTGCAATCTCATTTGGAAAATGTATTGCTGATTTGCTGTGACATTCACTTTAAGTGTGTGTATTGAACTATGTTAAACAGTAACAGCCAAACAAACATGACTGAATAACTAGTCAGTCACTTAATAATAAATAATAATATTCTTGTTACCATTCTTAGTTCTTTTGACTAAGAATGTATTTGCCATGACAGTCATTACTGAAATAATGTGTACCTTTAAATCTAGTTAGTACAACCTACATTAGATATAAAGATCAGCATTTGGGCTTGTGTGTGGTTCTAGTGTGTTCATTTGTTGTTTTTTAGCTTTCTACAAACCACACTGCCAAATTTGCATCACATGTATGTATTCAAAGGATCTTTATATATTCTGATTGTGGAAAAACAAGTTTTGTTTGGTTACTGTATGGTTTACTAACTATTACTTATTTAATGTCATATTGAAATTGATTATATATAAATAACATATATCAAACATGTTCATGTTTAGTTCTCATACTGGTACTAGGTGATATTTATTAACATTGTAGTATACAATCTATATGTATTATTTGAACATGACATCTATCTCATTTTTAAAGTCAGATATATATTATGAATGTACTGTTATTTTGTATTTATTGATGTTATACACATCGTTATAATTATGCTGTATACATGTATATTAACTAGTCATGTGCAACTGTACCATATATTTGGTGATGGGGACAGTCAAATATGTATGACTAGTTTTGTGTTTAACACAATTACCAAATCAAAATAATGGCTAACATTTATTGTTGGTTGTGAAAAGCATGTGAAGATGTTTCCAATACAAAATATTTGTTCAAATTCATTATATATTATGAAAAGTAGGCATTTACTTTTATTCACAAATATTTACATGTAATTGGTGTGTTTTTAAATCGACATGCATACATTGCAGATGCATCATTCAGTTTTAGGACGTCTTTTGCAAATCATTATACACTGTTGCATTGTTGGAAAACAGTAAAACCTTGCAATTTAGTGTCAGTAAAACCTTGCAATTTAGTGTCAGTAAAACCTTGCAATTTAGTGTCAGTAAAACCTTGCAATTTAGTGCGTGTTCTTTTATTTGGTGTTTATTCTTTCCACTGAGATAAGGTTGTTTACATTTTAATACAGCTGCCAAAGTAAAGTAAAACACAATTTTCTAACATATATGAGCCATGCTCCGTGAAAAGGGGGTTTAATGCATGTGCATAAGTGTTGTCCCAGATAAGCCTGTGCGCCAGTCCGCACAGGCTAATCAGGGACGACACTTTCTGCTCTTAGCAAAAGTCCAGTTTAAGCGGAAAGTGTCATCCCTGATTAGCCTGTGCATACCACACAGGCTATGATAAGCCTGTGCCAACTGTACAGGCTAATCTTGGACAACTCTATACCTGCATGCATTTAACCCCATTTTCACATAGTTTGGCTCAAATTAATATAACTGGGATCCCCACCTTTGAACTGTCCGTGCAAAGCATTGGGGGGGGGGGGGGGGGGGGGGGGGGGAGGTTTTAAACCGGTTTCAAGGAGCTCAAACATGGCCCAGAATTATTCACCAAACATCTGTGTAAACAAGGGCTGTTTGTAAAACATGCATGCCCCCCATATGGGCTCTCAGATGTAGTGACAGCCATTTTGTAAATATGTTTTTTGTCACTGTGACCTTGACCTTTGACCTAGTGACCTGAAAATCAATAGGGGTCATCTGCAAGTCATGTACCTATGAAGTTTCATGATCCTAGCCATAACCTTTCTTGAGTTATCATCGGGAAACCATTTTACTATTTTGGGTCACTGTGACCTTGACCTTTGACCTAGTGACCTGAAAATCAATAGTGGTCATTTTCCAGTCATGATCAATGTACCTATCAAGTTTCATGATCCCAGGCATAAGTGTTCTTGAGTTATCATCCGGAAACCATTTTACTATTTCGGGTCACCGTGACCTTGACCTTTGATCTAGTGACCTCAAAATCAATAGGGGTCATCTGCGAGTCATGATCAATGTACCTATCAAGTTTCATGATCCTAGGCATAAGCGTTCTTGAGTTATCATCCGGAAACCATTTTACTATTTTGGGTCACCGTGACCTTGACCTTTGACCTAGTGACCTGAAAATCAATAGGGGTCATCTGCTAGTCATGATCATTCTACCTATCAAGTTTCATGATCCTAGGCATATGCGTTCTTGAATTATCATCCGGAAACCATTTTACTATTTCGGGTCACAGTGACCTTGACCTTTGACCTAGTGACCTCAAAATCAATAGGGGTCCTCTGCGAGTCATGATCAATGTACCTATGAAGTTTCATGATCCTAGGCCTAAGCGTTCTTGAGTTATCATCCGGAAACCACCTGGTGGACGGACCGACCGACCGACATGTGCAAAGCAATATACCCCCCCTTCTTCGAAGGGGGGCATAATAAAACGTTATGCCCATAGCCTGTAATTCAAATTGTTGATCAATACAAAATATGAGCACACAAGGCCCACAGATGCTCACCACTCACTTCAAGGAAATAAAAGATGTTTCTTAAACCATTTTCAAACTTATTAGAACAAATGTAATGACTAAGTTTTATAAAGATTGGACCACAAGTGTGACTTCTAGAGAGTAAATAAGGTTTTACTACAGCCATATACAGAAAAATGCCCCAGCCCTGCAGGCCATGTTTTTCAAAGGACAAGAACCATTTTTTAACGCAGCCCAGATATCATTAGAGCGATTGTACTGACCTTGAAGATTGGACAAAAAAATGCGACTTCTAGAGTGCTAACAAGGTTTAACTATAGCCATATTATGGCTCGATTGGTCATTGTCAGCTCGGGTACTACTTACATGTACCCTAGGTACTCTTAAGTATACTTAAATGTACCCCAGATATTTATTTCAAATTATAACCTTGACTAACCAGGTTGTTAAAGAGGACAACTCAAACACAACTTTTGTGACGACAAAGTTGTGTATCACAATAGTCAAGAAAGATGACCTAATACTGTCAACCATTAAAACTCAAAAGATTAAGGAATCATGTCTTATTATCTTATTAAAAGTGCATATACAAGTATACACATACAATGTATATACATTTATATGTTCTACTGTTTCTAAATGAAATAAATCACTTTAGTTTGTGCCTAATCCATGAATTCTTCATTCATGGGTTAAAAAGTTCGAACTTTGACTGTAACAAAAGGCTTATTGGAATTGACCGTTTCAATATTTGTTACTTATTTTCTTTGCTAGTCGGTCAAGATTCCCTAACTGATAACCTACACCCACGGTGCTAACCTATCCCCACTGTGATAACCTCCACCCACAGTGATAACCTCCACCCATGGTGATAACCTCCATCCATGGTGATAACCTCCACCCATGGTGATAACCTCCACCCACAGTGATAACCTCCACCCATGGTGATAACCTCCACCCACAGTGATAACCTCCACCCATGGTGATAACCTCCATCCATGGTGATAACCTCCACCCACAGTGATTACCTCCACCCATGGTGATAACCTCCACCCACAGTTATAACCTCCATCCATGGTGATAACCTCCATCCATGGTGATAACCTCCACCCACTGTGATAACTTCCACCCATGGTGATAACCTCCATCCATGGTGATAACCTCCATCCACGTTGATAACCTCCACCCACAGTGCTAACCTCCACCCACCGTGCTAACCTCCACCCATGGTGAAAACCTCCACCCACGGTGATAACCTCCATCCATGGTGATAACCTCCACCCACGGTGATAACCTTCACCAACGGTTATAACCTACACCAACAATTGTGATGTTCCATTGGAGAAAAATTCACAAACACAGTCTGGTTTCAGTATCATTTCTTTGAACAGAAACAAAGTTAATGTTTATATTTCTAAAAAAACATTGACAGTGAAAAATAATTGTACATTTTTTGCATATTAAGCATGATGAGGCATTTGAAACACTATTTAAACAACAAATAATACTACAGATTCATGTTTGTTTCTTGTGTAAAAATCACACATGCTTATAAAATATTATGCTGCACATGCTACTAAAATCAAGTGCGATGCTTCAAGTAATTTAATGGTGACCATTTAACAAACAAAAACACTTTAAATAATATAAATCATATGGTAAATACTGCATTACTGTAACAGAATTATTCTCATGTTTAGCCACAAGTTATTTTTATTTTTTTACGGATGAAATTTTAAACGCCTATTTTTTTTGTCAGAAATGAAAGTGTAATTTTCAAACAATTTACTATTAGTGTGAAAAAATTGAAAATAATACAACACAAATACTTCAAACAATTAAATTAAAGGAAATGGTACTGGAAAAGAAAACTAAAGTATGAAGTAAACACTCTACCAATGACTCATACACAATTAATTCTATACACTCTTAATTATAGATTAACATCATGGAGCTTAACTGATTTCTACCTAAAGTTTTAGGATAAAATACGGTGTGGAAAATGAATATTAAACAATCAAAGGTCCCATGTCATTAACCTGAGACCCCAAGGAACTGAACTGTCTGATCAGCTATTGTGAAGTTTTAAGAACCAATTTAGAACGCTGCCAAGTTCGCATTAGACAAATTATTCTGAGCAAATTTCATAACAATTTACATTAAAATTTGGCCACTAGAGTGTTTGCAAGTTTTTTTAGTTTATTTGACCCAGCAACCTAGTTTTAACTACCACTTGACACAGCTTGTTATGTAACCCAAAAGACCCATTGAGGCCAAATTTCATGAAGCTTGGGCCTCAAATCTGGATTAACAAAAGTTGATACGGAAATCTCACCATGATCAGTCTGTGCTCAGGTGATCTTATACAAATGACAACAGATAAGCAATCTAACAACTCTGTATGTTAAGAAGTGTGATTTTAGCAAAAAAAGTGAACAACTTAACACAAACTAGTTGAAATACATGCTGGTAAATGTTAAAGCCAATCTGTATGATTTACAAAGTTTGTATCATTTTCTGTAATTTTTCAACTATTTGGTCTTCTGCATCCATAATATGTGTGTACAAAATTACACCCAAACATAGCAGATTTTTTTTCTATTTTCTTGTTTCACAAATACTAGTTCTTTGTTTATATTTTCCTGTATATATTTATACACAACAAAGACAGTGTTTCCTAAGTCTGTTTGAACAAAAGAGCAGCACAAGTTGTGCCAGAGATTTCGTACAAACATTGAATATCTTTATTTTTCTCAACATAATTTACAATCTAGACTACATGTATATAAGTATATAAATAATACATTTTCTTAAAACATGATGCCTGAATATGTAAAGCTTTCGCAGCATTTAAAGGAATCATACAAAATAAATAAATGACTTCAAACACAACATAAATGATTCTTAACACAATAGCAACCCAAACAGCTTATATATATTTTGAACTGTGACAAGGTATAACAGGTAAAGGTACATTTGTGACAAAATCCAAACAGAAAAGGGCTGTGCTCTGTGGAAAGGGGGTTTAATACAAACTTGTGCAAAGTGTCGTCCCAGATAAGCCTGTGCAGTCCACACAGGCTAATCAGGAACGACACTTTCCACCTAAACTTGGTGTTTGCTGATAAGAAACCTTCTTTAAACAATAAAATATCATAAAAGTGGAAAGTGTTGTCCCTGATTAGCCTGTGCTGACTGCTCAGGTTAGTCTGGGACTACACTCTACACACATGCATTAAACCCCTTTCTCACAGAACACAGGTCGGTTTTGAAGTACTCTTTCAAAAAACATAACCTAAATTCAAATCATTGAAAATGACACTATCATCACCGGCTTAAGGTTCATGTATTTGCATAAAAATGGAATTAATATTAAGCTATACATGGATTATCAAAGGGTTATAATCAAAATCAAACTTTTCAAATACAAGCAATGTAATGCTGTCAAGATTATTTTTAACCCCAATATTTTTTATGATACATCTTAAGGTACAAAGTTCATAAATCTTTGTTCAAGTAAAAACACATAAAAAATTATCTTATTTTACATGCAAAGTTCCTAATGAAAATGATTTTTAACAATATTAACAAACAACATAACACATCTGAGCAACTATTAAAACAATATGTTGGTACACTATATGTACTGTAAATTATTTACAATATATAAAATACAAAAAGAAAACCAATTTACCATCAAGTATTGTACAAACTAAAAAAGTGTGCATAAGTCAAGAATGCCTCCCACTAAGAAATTTGTTCTTTTACGCACACCTACACAAAGGAACGAAAGGGTTTAAATAAATACCCCTTCAAAATTCATAAAATGCCATAGGCATAAAAAAGGAGGAATTATTACACGTCTTCAACTCACTATTAAAAGATCCAATAAATAACTAAGCTCTCTGGCTTTCATAATCCTCTCCTATGTACCTACACATACTTACTGTAACTTTAAGTATGTAAATAATCCTACCTGACTTCTATTTTCATCAAATAAATAAATGTTGCATATTCAATTACTGCAAAATCATTATTATTTGTGTGAAATTAGTTTTGGTTGATTTCGTGGAAAGATAAATCCTGGAATTGAAGATCTCAATGAACAAGTATTCTTAATGTTGAAATTCTGAAAGTACTGAATCACTGTATGCACAAACAACATTTACATCTAACATATTAAATAACATAGAAGTTTTTATATATCTTTCAAAACCTGGTAAATCTTCTTCTTATGCTAATTTTTATCAGGACCCGTATTCACCAAAGAATTCTAAATTTTAAGTCTAAGAATAAAGAATATTCTTTAAATTGAATTATTCAAGAACTGATTTAATTTTGAGCCAAACATGGTATTTACCACCTGTATATTCATCATTCTTTGTGAAGACCAGTTTGTTAATTACAAAATAACCAGTGGGAGCCTGTATATATTCAAACGCTGGATCTATTTTTCTTGGTTCTAAGTCAATTCTTTATTCTTAAGTCTAAGAATGGGTTGGTGAATACAGACCCAAGGCGGACTTCCCTGTATTATTTCAATAACCCAGACAAAGTTATTTTAACAGTCCGGACACTGGTTCCTACATTTTATTGACAGCTTGGAAATTGGTTCCAAGCTTATATTGAGTTCAAACAAATAAGCTGCACATTTTAACCCTTTGCATGCTGGGAAATTTGTCGTCTGCTAAAATGTCGTCTGCTGAATTTCTAAAATTAGCATTTTTTTCGATTTTTTTCAAAGAATACTATCAGAATAGCAAACAGTTTGGATCCTGATGAGACGCCACGTTCTGTGGCGTCTCATCTGGATCCAAACTGTTTGCAAAGGCCTTTAAAATTCAGCTCCAGCGCTTTAAGGGTTAAATTATTATAAAGTTTTGTAATTATAACATTTGAATACAGAATGCTCACTTTATTTCACATATAACCATTTTCAAAATGACCTGTACATATGGATGATGGAATGTGAAGGGAAAAACAACATAACCGTACAATATATTTCAGCCCCATGGTACAATAACTGCTACACCTGCGAGAAAACCAATTTATAATGATATTTAAACAAAGGAATACAGAAAAAACACCATTTCAGACCGTGAGACAAAGTCAGTTTTACCTTGCAGGAGTCATGAACACTTACCAGATAACTGGACCTCATGGCTGATGACAAAATTCATTTGTCTGCATTAAACATTTGTGGTTTTGAGCCCTCTACCGTTAATATGGAGTTCAGGCCAGTAATAATTTACAGATAATCATACATTGCTGCAAGTATCTGATCGTTCATCACTGATTTTTATTTAAAAAATAATTTCTATTGGAATCAAAGGGTATTGTTTACATAAGACTCAGTACCAAGAACCATTTTTCTCAGAAACATGGTTTCCAAATGTAAGCAAAGTACAGATCATCACGTGATTTACCAGTACATAGAATTTACATGCTATATACAGAATAATATATTCAAGTACAAAACAAGATAAGTAGAACACAAAATGAATTTTAGTATTAACTTTCCAATGATACTATCCAACTAAACAGTATTTGTCATAATACTACATTTTCTGCAAAATACATTGTCTTGTGTATTTGTGTCAATGATTTTTTTCACACACATAGCCAGAACTAGCCAATCTAGCCTACTACAAGGATACTACCAATTTCAATTTTTATAGAGCCCAGTTTTGGTAACCTTGTCATATCACAACACAGAATGAGCTTCATGGGATGTTGTCCACCGTGGAACATGCAATGAATACACATTAACCCTTTACCACTTAGATACATATTTTGATTCATTTGTGGTCCCTTAGAAACTTACATTTAATTTAAGACCTTTCTTAATAGATTCAAGTTTTAAAGGTTTTATTTCCAACCCTCAGGTACTGATAAGCAGCAAACAGCATAAAACCTGAATAGAATGCAAGTTACTCACAGGCTGGTCTGGTTTTATGGTGTTTGCACATAGCCATTTTCAATTTGCTTCTGAGTGGAAAAGAGTAAATGCTTCATTCACCAAAGAAATTTTTTCTAAAGATAATCAATGAAAGTTTTCAAAAAAATCTATATTTTTGTAGGAGATTTTTAACTTCACTGGGCTTCATCACCATTTCTGAGTCAACAGGAGGATACATAAGAATCAGTCAGTGACCTTTCCATCCATGTATGGACAAGTTCTGTTCCAGCTTTTGAGATCTCTGTAGGCACAAAGGGAGCATGGCACAACATTTGAGGAGGCTGTGTTACCAACCGTTCACCATCTACCATGCACTCATCCCCTTTCATCGTCATTCCTTGGACATTCCAACAAATATTGGCACAGCATATTGACAAAGCAAATCCCTGTAAAACTGTCCAAACTTTCATGGAATTGCTATTCCATGCATTGATTCTCAACAAACATATCCAGAGAAATTCATCTGGTAATTATCACTAAATTTTTACACATTTTACATCTCTGGAATAACACATAATTTTACTATTTTCACTACCGGAAAACATGCAAACATTACGAATTATTCTTAAAAACACCAATTGTATCACTATTCACATGACATGGTCACAATTTCCATATTGATTTCTCTGTGAATCTCTTTTTAACAGATTGTGTTATGAACAACTTCATAACAATGGAGAGTAGTATATTCTGGAAGCCATTTTCAAATTGCCCATTTCAAATACCGGTATGTGATTTTGTTTGCAAAGACCTGAGAAATGAACAAAAAATGCTCAAGTCCTTGCACAGAATGACCACAGCACCATATGAAGTTCCATGACCATTTGAGCTGTGTTCTGAGACAACTGGGCAAAATGCATGTGCGTAAAGTGTCGTCCCACATTAGCCTGTACAGTCCGCACAGGCTAATCAGGGACGAAACTTTCCGCCTAAATTGGATTTTTGCTAAGAAGAGACTTTATTTAAACCAAAGATGTCATAAAAGCGGAACGTGTCGTCCCTGATTAGCCTGTGCGGACTGCATAGCCTAATCTGGGACGACACTTTACGCACATGCATAATGCCCAGTTTTCTCAGAACACGACTCATTTAATTAACTCCTACTCTGGGAAAATAGGGTTTAATGCATGTGGGTAAGTGAAATCCCAGTCTATACAGGCTCATCAGAGACGCCACTTTCCATGTAAACTAATCTGGATTTTTTTTAAAAGACTTCTTTTAAAAGAAAATTCCATGAAAGCAAAAAGTGTCATCCCTGATTAGCCTGATTGGACTGCATATGCTAATCTGAGACAACGCTATGCAGATGCATTAAAACCCATTTTCCCAGAACAAGGATAAATTATTTCAGACACCCCATAAAAACCTCTGACATTTATCTTACGCAACCTTTGCAATCCTATCAATCATCAGCTTACTTAAATACAAACACTTTTATCTCAAGCTCCATGCAGACCTGGCAAATCCAACAAAGTTGTTCTTCAATAACTTTTCCAAATGGGTCAGGAAGTTAAATTCACTCTCATCTGCTGGTAATGTCATTGGATTCAGTGGAGGCACCTGCTGCCTTGTTGCTATCGGTTACAGAAGATATGGAGGACGATCGGCTTCCCGTACTTGGTGTTGGCCCTATAGGAAAAAAAATCTCGATCATTATACAATAGTTCAGAAATGTTTAATGGCATTGGTTAGTTAATTCCTTACATACAATCAAAATATCTATCAGAAATGTTTTAAGGTTTCCAACCAAAGACTGCAACAAATATGTTTCAAATATATTAATTAAAGGCTTTCAATAAATTAAGTAGACCTAGTATACCCATCATTTTCAGCAAAACAACATCAGTGTCTATAGGGCAAATATGCCCCAACATTCCCCTTTTGTCTAACAACTCTGCTCATGTAAACAAGAAACCGTCGGGGACGTGTGATGCTCCCCAAAGGTTTTTTTGGTCACAATATTGCACTATATTCCAGATAAAAGGAAACTTCTTAAGGGGCATAACTTTGGACAAAATAATACGATGGATGGTTTAGCAACTTACAAATTTTAAAGGGCAATAACTCTCTAAATAAATCATCTAACCAGAACCCACAAATAACATGCACATCTCTTCTTGGTAGTTAAGCTTCCCATAAAGCTTCATTGCATTCCAGTCAGTAGTTGGGGAGAAATAGCCCGGACAAGAATTGCACTATATGTACAGATAATAGAAAATTTCAAAGGGCCATAACTGTGTGAAAATCATCCGACCAGAACCGGCTCATAATATGCACATCTCCTCTTGGTAGTGAAACTTCCCATAAAGTTTCATTGAATTCCCATAATAATTTGCTGAGAAATAGCTCGGACAAAAATTGCACTTTATGTACAATGGGAAATTTCAAAGGGCCATAACTGTGTGAAAAATCATCCGACGAGAACCGGCTGATAATATGCACATCTCCTCTTGGTAGTGAAGCTTCCCATAAAGTTTCATTGAATTCCGAACTTTAGTTGCTGAGAAATAGCCTGGACAAGAATTGCACTATATGTACAGTTAATGGAAAATTTTAAAGGGCAACAACTCTGTGAAAAATCATCCGACCAGAACCCGCTGATAATATGCACATCTCCTCTTGGTAGTACAGCTTCCCATAAAGTTCATTGAATTCCGGTCATTAGTTGCTGAGAAATAGCCTGGACAAGAATTGCACTATATTTACAGTTAATGGAAAATTTCAAAGGGCCATAACTCTGTGACAAAATCATCTAACCAGAACCCTCTGATAATATGCACATCTCCTTAAGGAAGTTAAGCTTCCCATAAAGTTTCATTGAATTCCCGTAATAATTTGCTGAAAAATAGCTCGGACAAGAATTGCACTATATGTACAATGGAAAATTTCAAAGGGCCATAACTCTGTGAAAAATCATCCGACGAGTAGCGGCTGATAATATGCACATCTCCTCTTGGTAGTGAAGCTTCCCATAAAGTTTCATTGAATTCCGGTCATTACTTGCTGAGAAATAGCGCGGACAAGAATTGCACTATATGTACAGTTAATGGAAAATTTCAAAGGGCCATAACTCAGTGAAAAATCATCCGACCAGAACCCGCTGATAATATGCACATCTCCTCTTGGTAGTGAAGCTTCCCATAAAGTTTCCTTTGTGGTAGGTAATCGCACAAGGAATTACAAAGTTAACAACCCGTTAAACTTTTTTCTCAACACATTTAATTTTCAACCTAAAATTGTGACCTTGACCTCTGCAGTATGAAGCAAGGTTTTACTCACACATTGCTGTTTGTTCTTGAAACTCATTAGAGGCAAGTTATTTTAAAATAGTATGATGAATTACATAGTTAAAGTCTGGACAATTTGTTGGCCAAATTTCAGCATTGAACTCTTGTGTTACCTTGACCTTTGAAGTTGACTGACGAGGTTTGCATCTTATGATGGTGTACAATTGCCACAATTCTTTTCAAAGTCCATTAATATGAATCCAAGTTATGGCTGAAATATGAATTATCGAGCCGTTTCATGGCCATAATTGACCTTTGACCTCTAAGTGTTAACTTCGAGGTAGGGAGACTAATGTAACAAGTGACATGTTGTCTTATGATGGTGGACATTTGTGTTGAGTTATTTTAAAATACATCAATATTTTTATTAACTATAGCTGGGACAGGTAATTTCTCACACACGAACAGAGATTAGGGGCGACTGTTTACAACAATAAATGTTGTTTTTTTGTGTGATTTCTTTGGCAAGGGGAGGGTGGCTGGGGCATGATCTTACACTTGAAGTAAAGGCCATATGCTGAGTGGGTCTGGGACTAGGGCTATTATGTTTTATTATAACACCCAGCCACCAAAGTTTCAGCATGTTTTTACCTGTGTAGTTATAGCCATAAGCTGCGTATGCTGCAGTCATTCCTGCCTGGGCCCCTGCAATCTCTGCCGCAGACAGCGCCCTCTTGGTGCCACCCCTCCCTCTCGGTCGACCTCTGCCGACCCCTGACCCCTTGGGGCGACCCCGACCGCGTGTCTTCTTTGGCGTGACCAATGGGGAGCCAGAGGTCGCTGCATCGTCCACGATGACAAGTGCATCGTTACTACTCTCATCTATCACGAGGCCAACGTTGCCTAGCGTCTCACTGCCCACAGACAGCTGATATGGAAAACAAATAGACTGGAGTTATTTTAGTGGAATACTAGGCATACAATTATTTTATCACTTTACCACTCAGATATACACTTTGACACCTTTTTTGTCTCCTAGAAATCAAATTAAATTTAAGACCTTTCTTATTAGATTCAAGCTTTAAAGGCTTCATTTCAAACCCTACAGTACTGACCAGCAACAAACAGAATAAAACCTGAACAAAATGTGAGATACTTGCAGGTTGTTCTGGCTTTATGCTGACTGCATAGAGATTTTCAAATTGCTTCCAAGCAGTAAAGGGTTAAATAACAGTAAACAACAAACTTTTTGTTTCTTTATTTGCTTTTTTACCTCTTCCAACAGTTGTTCAGCCTTATCAAGGCAAACATTTAAACAACACACACTTTTCCGGTGTAAGCTGGTTTACCAGAATAAAGAGTAACAAGAGAGCCAAAGGCACTAGGTTGCTCATCTGGGACCCCGAAGACTTTAACTGTTCTGAGCAGCTTTGCCTTGTATTCTAAACCATTTTAGAACTCAGTCTAGATATCATTAAAAGTAATGTTTCTTGATTCTTGGGAAAAAAAACACCTCTAGAAGTCTTCATTAATTCACAAGGTTTCACTAAAGCCATATAAAGAAAACTACCATCATCGGCGGCCATTTTGTTCAATGGCCCAAAACCATATTCAAACTCTGCTGAGATATTATCAGAACACATTGTCTTAGTAAGTTTCATGACTGTACCAAATATGCGACCTCTAGAATTTCAACAAACTTTCACTGTAGCCATTTAAGGAAAACAGCTCTGCCACTAGGAGCCTTGTTTTCTAATGGACAATAATTATTTTTAAAACTAGACCCAGGTATCATTCAAACAAATATTCTGACCAAGTTTCATGAAGATTGGGCAAAAATGTGAATAGTAGTGTTAACAAAGTTTCACTACAGCCATATAATGAAAACTGCCACTCCCACAGTAAGGAGGGGGGGGGGGGGGGGGGAGGGCCTGTAGTTTTTCAATGGACCTTAACTCTTTCAAAACTTGATCTGGAAATCATTTAAACGTATGATAAGAGCAGGTTTCATTAAGATTGGAAAAGATTATTTCACAAGCTTTTGCTTAAGCCATTTAAGGAAAACTGCCCTGTCGCCAGATGGCCATGTTTCTCAACGGACCAGAAACATTTAAAATTCAGCTTATATATCATTAGAACACACATTAGGGTTGGACCTTTGTAAATAATGATAAATATTGACACCTCTCATTGCACACCGCACAACAGACAAAATTTGATCACAAAAGCTTACCATGAGCACCTACAAAATTATGCCAGTAACTAAGAACTGCCCGTATTGGCCTAAAGAAAGGAAAAACAAATTCCAGTAGAAATAAATTAAAAACAATCCCCACACAAGTTATTTGGCTTGGCCCTAAAATGAAACCTTATATTGGCAGATCTTCCAAGTGAGATTGCTGGCACATTCAACAATATCAACAATTTGCATGCAAATCAACGGAATGTAAATAGAGAATATATGGTTGGTGCCGAGATGGAGAAAGTTTATCCTGTGAGGCTTAAAAAAAGAAAATAGGGCGAGCTTTAGCGAGCCCTATTTATACTTTTTCGGGCAGAACCAGATAAACTTTCTCCATCTCGGCACCATCCAGGAGTTCGATTTATCCTGCTTCATGCCGTTGACACATTTTATCAAAGACAAATGATAAAATGACATAACAATATAATTATTCATGTTGAGCCTCCTACATATACACAACATTTCTGACAACCAAATAACTTCCGATTGTGTCACGTAAAAAATAGTTCCACTTTAAACTGTTCCTTTTAATACTTTCCTATTGAAAATATGAGAAGAAATAAAAAACGAATTGAGAATGTGATATTTTTCTTTGTCTACAATAACGATAGCAGCTGATATTGGTAAAATACTACACCCTTGTGTAGTGTATTGGAAAGGTAACACTCAACTATGTGTCACAGCGTGTGTAGGAATACTCTATACTTCCTGTTGACCAGAGATAGGAAAATGTATTCGACCCTGCTTTATTAGGTCAATGTTTGCAACAGAAGCAAGACTAAAGAATAAACATTTAAGTCAACAATACCATACATATATGTATTTGGAAATTAACTTTTTTCAACCTTAGAATAACAACTGTACACAATCAATTTTACCATTTTGGTCTGTTAAAAAATAATTAACAAGAGCTGTCTCCATCGGAAGACATATGCCCCCGAAAAACACTTTTTCAAAACCTAAACGCAGATTTCGAAACCTAAACACGGACCCTTAGTTCAAGGTCAAAGGGTCACAATTTTTGTGCGTATGGAAAGGCCTTGTCCATATACACAAACATACTAGCTAGGAGAATTAGCATAAAAATCTTGCAAATCTGTAAGCAAGCATGAAATTTTGCATGAACTCTCAGTTTCACATGCACTATTGATAGAAATCGTTAGCCACTGATAAATTCAAAATGGCGGCCATTTTCAAGATGGCCGCCATTTCCGATTCAATCTATAGTCATGTTGGGTATATCTTAAGCGACTGTGCGTAAAAATTGTGCAAATCTTCAATTTAGCATGATATTTGGTATAAACACTATGTTTGATACACACTTTTGATAAAATCCTTTAGTTAGTAAAAATTCAAGATGGCGTCCAGTTACAAGATGGCCGCCATTTCTGGTCTCAGTTAATGTGAACAAGTTGGGCAGCTTACATAACTATGCAAAACAATTTAGAAAATCAGTAAGGAAACATGCAATTTGGTATAAAAACTAAGTTTGATGTGCGTTTTTAATAAAACCTTTGAGCCACCCGAAGATAGAAGATGGCGTCGATTTTTTTTCAAGATGGCAGCCGTTTCCGGTCTCAGTTTTGATGTCCAAGTTGGGTTTATCTTAAACTAGTATTATTTTGGTAATTTAGACATGAGTATTAGTATATGTGACAATTAACGCTTGTAGAGCTTTGAGTTATATATATATATATATATATATATATATTGCAACAGCCAGCCTCAGTTTGTGTGACAAAAATGACTTCAAACTTTTGGAATATGAACTTTGATTCCTCTAAACATTTTCTAAAATTAAAGCTTAGTTACATGAAGAACAATACAATTTCGTATCTTATTTTGAAATTAAAAACCTTACTGACTGATATCAACTTGAATGCATTTTTTGTATATTTTATTATTTCTAGCGATTGTTTATGCAAATATCAATGAAAGTTCCATTAACAACAAACTAAAACTAGAGTTGAATCCAAACAATTAGCTCACCATGTTAGGATTTTAAACTAAAGCATGAACTGATTGGATTTAAAATCGGATTATGAACGATCATATATTTTATTTTTTGACTTCGTTTATGACATTCAATTTTTGGAATCAACACTGATACAGAACACAGACACGATGTATCTAGGATGGTCATACTTGTAAATAAACACACTGATGGTATGATTATTGGCATTTTCCCATTACACACTCATTGTTTCAGTCTCAGAAGGACATGTTCGTCTTTGAAGTGAAGTTAAATGAAGTTCACATTATTAATTGCATGCTCGCAGGTCACATTATTAATTGCATGCGTGCATGTGTGAACATATTTATCAATGGATGTTTGTTCTGCAAAAAATATAGGGCGATACAGAGAATTTCTTTAAACGATATTCATGATTGAATAAGTTTTTAATGTAACGCTTTTTACACTATTGATAATGTGCAGATGCCAGATTGTACTGAATTGCAATTTGCAACGCTGAACCCGTTATATAAAAGCAATAGCATATCCAACGCGAATTCATTTGTTTAGAAATTCTAATAAAACTTTGCAAATATCGGTGTTGATACGAATTCAAAATGAGCAATGAGCTTGCAAAGTATGTGCTTATGATAGATGAAACGGTTTCCTGTTTTGCTGTCATATGCATTCAGAAGAAGATGAGTGCATGTTTGCAAATGACAAATATGATATATTGTTACATGCAGTTATGCGCCTTTAATTGTCTTAGTTTCATTAATTGTGGAACAACTTGCGTTGCGGTATTTTGGCATATGATTTGTATGGTCTGCACATTTCCGTCGAGGCAGTAGCATCGTCGTGCCTAAGCTGCCTTACGACGCTGCATACACAGATTTTTAATCAGAACATGCCATGGTTGCCATGTTTTTCGGATCCGCTGATTTCCAGGCAGTGCGTTGTCTGAGGAGGAAGTAGTCTTAAGCCAGGAAAAATCCCCAGTAGTGGACAACGTCACTTCCGAGCTGATTAAGCACGGAGGAGATGTAACGACAGCAGCAATGACAGTACTATGCCACAATATCTGGTAGGAAAAGCAGTGGCCCAAGGAGGGGACCCCGTCACCAGTCAAACCCCTACTGAAAAAGGGCAACCTCAAGAATAACCACACCAGCAGCCTCATCAGTGATTCCATGCTACGCTTTATCCTTTATTGATTGAAACATAAGGCCGAGGAACTGGTAGCCTAAAGCAGGCCGGATTTAGAGCTGGGTGGAGCACGGTGGAACAGATCTTTATTTTAAGCATCATCATTGAGAACCACCTGCATCATTAACGAGACCATTTTCACAACTTCATTGACTTTAAGAAAGCTTTGGACCGAGTGTGACATGATGAGCTATGGCATGTTATGAGAGCATTCAACATTAACGAAGGTCTGGTGCAAGCCATTTAAGAATTCTTGGGAAACGCCAGCACCGCAGTGCTTCTCAACGGACTGAAGAGGAACTTCTTCAGGACATCAGTGGGCGTTCGTCAGGGTTGTCTGCTCTCTCCCATCCTGCTCAACATTTACATTCAGATGATAAAATAATGCTGGAGACTCTCTATTACCACTACACCTCTATCTGCACCGTTGGAAGACCCATCTTCAACTCGAGATTCGCTGATAACATTGACCCCATGAGTGGCACCAGCAGTGAACTTCAAGTTCTCACCCACATACTCTATGGCAGAGCAGGAGCATACGGGATAGAGGTCAGCACGGAGAAGTCGAAGATCATGGTTAAGCGCACGATCAACACCCGTGCAGACATCACCATGAACGGCCAGAAGCGAGAAGAAGTGGCCAACTTCAAGTACTTGGGCGCACCCTGCCCAAGGATGGTACCAGTACCGCTGAGGTCCGAAAAAGAATTGCCATGGCGACCGCAGTGATTGTAAGAATGAGCAGGTTGTTGAAAATCAGATCCATCAGCTTCCCCACCAAGTGCAGGCTCTACAATTTCTTCCTAGTCTTCATCCTACTCTACGGCTGTGCCACCTGGACCCTTCACGCGGATACAGAACATAGGATACTTGCATGTGAACAGAAATATCTTTAAAGACTGCTCCGCATCTCCTTCAGGGAGCACAAGACCAACTAGTACGTTCATGAACATGACTGCAACACTTGTTGGTCCACAGGAGGCCTAACTGGCGACCGTCAAACGACAAAAGCTGGCTTAGTTTGGACACGTCACCCGACACGACTCTCTGCCCAAGCCGGTTCGCCAGAGCATGCTAGAGGGAGGTCAACACAATGCCGTCAGAAGAATCGAATGGACATCCCTTCTGATGGATAAATTACTTTCAGCAGCACACAGCAGACCTGACTCGAGGAGGATTTCTTTATCGGCTTCTCTCACTCCCCGCCCCCCAAATTGCCAAACCGGTCAAGGGATTGATGCTGATAATGATGATTTCCGCGGAGTTCTTTCTGAAATACCTGTTAACTCTGCCTTGTTCTTCTTGAATGATTGGAGCTTTTATGAGTACATCCTTTTAACGACCCTGGGTGTCATATAGCTGAGATTATTGCAAGTGTCCCGTATAATAATAACTACGAAAACGGTATTGAAGATATTACAAAATCACAAACATATTATATTGATGTAGAGTAATTTTACTGTAGTTCAAGAATCATACCTCCTTTCAGTCTATTAAGACACAACTAAACGTTACAACACATGTTTATTGAAATGTATTGAAATACACAAATCTACTATCATAGGTATGTTTTCTGTATATCAAGCTGATATTATCAGCAGCTAATTGCTACCTAGAATTATCCAGTGATGATTGAATCACGCATGTCATCTATCACTCACAAGATGCGATTGACACATTTGAGGACACTTCATCGAAGGTGAATAAATTTAAATAAACTCTCGTTTACATCGATTGATTAAAATATGTTTAGTTTTGAAAAATATGGTTTTGTTTTCGAAATAGCAAGATACTAGACCTTGACTGAAAAGTAATGTAACAACCCCTACTGCGAGTTCATGAAAATTAAGTCGTAACGTTATTTTTAACCTGTTCACTAGGTTTTATATTTTGGGGTCAGCGTGTCATTTGTATACTGCAAATCAATGAAGCTATTGAATATCCATGCACAACATTAAATGCTGACTTGGCTAATAGCTTGCAAGCAGGGCTCACGCTGTCGTTCGCCACTTGAGCCATTTGCGAAAATATTGAGAATTTGGCTCAAGAAAAATCCGATTTGCGAAAATGCTAAAATCTCGTAAAATTTCATTAAAAACAGCCGCCATTTTAACCCGAAACTGGTTTTCTATATTTTTCTCTTTGTTTCAAGGAAAGTATTCGCAATTTTGACAGTGAACCAAAACCGGTCTGCACCTGTATCGAGACATCGCTTGACCTTATTGTTATTAAAGTGCACATGGTAGCTGGCCAATCAAAACTGAGCTCTTTTACACATGAAATGACGTTGTTGAATGAAACGTAAAAATGGGTGGAGCTTTGAATACACAGTTAATATTGTCGTCTGCAAACAAAATAGCGGCCGGTCGCAAATGTCGTATTATAAGATTAACAAGAGCACCGCCTTGCGGGTGCAGACCGCTCATCTATTTTCTTTTCAAAGGTGAAGGGACTCTCATTTTTAATCACAAAGGAGGGAGGGGTGGAGTGAAGAGGGGTTTATAGTGTGGGGTTGTGGACATTTATTACATTATCTTCCAAAAAGCGAAAAAAAAAAAAAAAAAAAATAGGGGGCGGGGGGAGGGGGAGGGGGGTGGGGGGGGGGGGTGGCGGGGGCGATGGGGGGGGGTATTTTTGGGGTGCGATGGTTGGACGGTATTTCAAACATAACCATTTTTTAAAAAAAAATGGGTGGGGGGGGGGGGTTATTTTGTGATGGGGGTGGTGGTAATTTGTGAGATGAGATTAAAAAAAAAAAAAAATAAAAAAAAATAAAAAAAAATAAAAAAAAAATTGGGGGGTGGGTGGGGTGGGGGTATAGTGTGAGGGTGTGGTGGTCATTTGTGAGATGATCTTTAAAAAAATTAGGGGGGGGGGGGAGGGCGGAGGGGGGGGAGGGCACGGGGGATGGTTTGGGTGGAGTCTATTGTGGTATGTCAGGTAAGAGTAGTTTCGTCAAAGTATCAATCAAATCTAATCATAAATAAAGAAGTTATGGCAATTTTAGCAAAATTTATTAATTTGACCTTGAGAGTCAAGGTCATTCAAAGGTCAAGGTAAAATTCAACTTGCCAGGTACAGTAACCTCATGATAACATGAAAGTATTTGAAGTTTGAAAGCAATAGCCTTGATACTTAAGAAGTAAAGTGGATCGAAACACAAAATTTAACCATATATTAAAAGTTACTAAGTCAAAAAAGGGCCATAATTCCGTAACAATAACAACCAGAGTTATGCAACTTGTCCTTTTACTGTACCCTTTGTTTGTGAGTGTTCCAAGTATGAAAGCAATATCTATGATACTTTAGGGGTAGAGTGGACCAAAACATAAATCTTAACCAAATTTTCAATTTTCTAAGTATAAAGGGCCCATAATTCCGTCCAAATGCCAGTCAGAGTTACATAACTTTGCCTGCACGGTCCCCTTATGATAGTTCATAAGTGTTGCAAGTATGAAAGCAATAGCTTTGATACTGCGGGAATAAAGTGGACCTAAACACAAAACTTAATCAAATTTTCAATTTTCTAAGTATAAAAAGGGCACATAATTCTGTCAAAATGCCAGTCAGAGTTACATTACCTTGCCTGCACAGTCCCCTTATGATAGTTAGTAAGTGTTGCAAGTATGAAAGCAATAGCTTTGATGCTTAAGGAATAAAATGGACCTAAACACAAAACTTAACCAAAATTTTCAATTTTCTAAGTATAAAAAGGGCACATAATTCTGTCAAAATGCACGCCAGAGTTATCTAACTTTGCCTGCCCAGTCCCCTCATGATAGCAAGTAAGTGTACCAAGTTTGAATGCAATAGCATTGATACTTACTGAGAAAAGTGGACCTAAACGCAAAACTTAACCAAAATTTTCAATTTTTTAAGTATAAAAAGGGCACATAATTCTGTCAAAATGCACGCCAGAGTTATCTAACTTTGCCTGCCCAGTCCCCTCATGATAGTAAGTAAGTGTACCAAGTTTGAATGCAATAGCATTGATACTTTCTGAGAAAAGTGGACCTAAACGCAAAACTTAACCGGACGCCAACGCCGACGCCAAGGTGATGACAATAGCTCATAATTTTTTTTCAAAAAATAGATGAGCTAAAAATGAAAATAAGCGTGACAATAAATAAATTATTTCCAAGCTGACTATCGATCTTAATTAAAGAGTGATAATTAAATAATTAGTTCTATGTCGTTGATGTTACAACTTTCTGCCAATTTTGGATTGAAATGAAAGGTGATAATTAATTAATTTGATCGTTTTACTCATACACTATGCTAACTAACAGCGGCGTATTTTAATCAAAGGAAAACGTGAAAAACACGCGCGGTTTAATTGCAATAATTAAAGTTTAATTAAAGTTACGAATTTGTAACACATTGGAAGAGTAATTCATATCGTCTACAATATAAATGGAAGTAACCACTTTGTCCCTACAGTCGCTAACATGGCTTCTTTAACTTTAAGGCGTCCTTTGGACGAAAATGAGTCTGAACAAAAAAAAACAAAAAAAAAAATAGAGCATTCCAAGAGTCATGGAAAGTTGATAATAATTGGCTTTGCTTTGAGAATGAATCAAAATAAATGTACTATGACCTATGCATTAAGATGCAGAATTCCAACACGTTCACTGTAGGTTGCAATATCCTGAAAAAAGACTCGGTGACGAAACATGCAAAGTCTAAAGGTAAGATTTTGAAGATGAGAGGAATTTTAATTTGAAATTACTTTGAAATGCTAAATTCTAACTATATGTATATATGCAGATGAAACAAACGAAAACTGGTTGGCAATAGGCCCAAAACGCAACACAGACAATCTAGGATCCAAATTTTTTTCAGGGGGGGGGGGGGGGGGGGGCATGCCCCCGGACCCCCCTAGATCTGGGTGGCTCAAAGATATTTTGGGCCAGTGCTAGCCCTGTGCAAGCTTTATCTGAATATCACATGCTATATAAAATGAAACCTTGATTTTATCATCCCGAGTTCTATAAATTGAATATATAAAACACAGATACTATTTGAGTTATCTTGTGTTTAGGTCACCTCGTCACATGAATGATTGCATGTTTTAAAATCACCTGATATGCATATACAGGTTAAATGCTAGGACGTCAACAACACGTGTTTGGGGTTTTATCCGTATTTATCTTGATACAGTCTATTGACGAGTGTTTACATCATTTATTTATCTCAAACTAAGATAGTTGCAATATAGATTGCCATTTTATCAGCCAAGTTACAGATTAAATATAAAACAATCTTCGGACTATGAGTTTTCATACTCTGCATTGATTGTAGGGGGTATGTAAACAGTACCAATTACAATAAAGTGCCAGTTAATGTCTTAATAAGATCATACGTTTAATCATACCATAGTTAAACACCCAACGATCCTTAAACAATATATGTGAATAAAGAAAGTTCATATACATTATAAGGAGAGAAGTTCTGAATAACCCTGCAAGTATTTCAAACTCAATTAAAAGTCAGTAAACAAGATTGATCACACATAACGTAGAGTCAATAAATATAAGTCTTCATGTTGCAATCAACTATTATTAATAATCAAGTTCAAACTAGTCTTTATGACAAAGGTGATGATTGTGGTTTATATTGTGTTATTTTTATTTTTTGGAAGGTACTGTCCAACAATTGTTACCAATAAATCCATAATAAGCGCACCCCTGGGTATAAAATAGTTTTCTTTTTAAATGCTATATATAGTTATTTATTCAACATGTTTTAACACAGATGTTTATGTGTGCCATACATGTGTGTGTATTGTCTTTATATTATAACTTTATTGTGATATATACTTACATATGTAGTTCACAATTATTGTGCAAATTGCGACAATTTCGATACAATATTTCACATCTAAATGTCAAAGAAAAATAAATTGTATCTTTCAAACATTCTTAAAAACAAAGCAACCTGAATAATGTTTGTTTTCATTAGTCTCCGAGTGCAAATACCTTGATTTAAAAAAATAATTTGAATACACAATTATGCAGCCGCCATTTTGGAAAAAAAGGCCGCCATGTTATTATTTTTTGGTGGCTAACGGGTTTTTAGGAAAGAGCACATGTTAAGGTACATTCATTCAAAATTTGGTGCTTGCTTACAAGTTTGCAAGATTTTGCTGATAAATGAACCTAAATCCCCAAGCTATACCAAATACATGTATGAAGGTTAATTGTGAAGCGACATAGAAGTTATGAGCATTTTTCAAAACCCTAACGCAAAAGTGTGACAGACAGACAGACATACAGTCCGATCACTATATGCCCTCCTTCAGGGGCATAAAAACCACAAATATATATATATGTTTAAAGAGAGAGCTACTAATTAAATATATACAGACTATCCTCATTATGTAAGTCTGCATGCCTGCACAACCAAACAGAATGTTACTCTGAGTATAGTCCTTTGATTTTAAACATTCAAGATAGACAAATGTGAAAGTAAACAACAAGCTTATAGGATTCAGTAGGAATTTGATGGGTTTATCTTTGAAAAACAGCTAGTATAAAATCATAAATATTTATATGTAAAATTGCCTATACAATTATTATCACAACGCGCTACACCTTGACTACCAATGATTTATTCCTCGTAATCTATGTGTATATCTTTCTTTGTATAACATACTAAGTTATGAACATATAAGTAAGGAAAATATGACTTTGGGTATAAAAAATTTATTTTTATGATAATTTCTGTTTGTGTGTACTTTACTTATAAATATCATGGTCTATTACCTAATTAATACCATACAATATGTTTCATATGACTTTAATATGATTAATGTTTGAAAGAATTTCCATTTTTGTTAATATGCAATGAAGATTTTTTTGACATATGTTTTGTGAATAGGTAGGTAGGTAAAAAACAAGAGGGCCATGATGGCCTTGTATCGCTCCACTGTTTTTTTATGCGAAAAAAACGTGCAATGCGCATGGGTTGAAATGTACTCAAGCATGTGACTTTTTCTTTCTATCCCTCGTCCCACTGGGCGCTTAAAGTTGGAAGGGTGAGCATTTATATATGGAAAAAGTTACTACCGTGTTAACAAAACAGACTAAAAAGCCCGGGAATTGTTGCAAAGGTC
The DNA here is from genome assembly GCF_020536995.1 of Dreissena polymorpha. Lineage (NCBI taxonomy): Eukaryota > Metazoa > Mollusca > Bivalvia > Myida > Dreissenidae > Dreissena > Dreissena polymorpha. Next base: position 77,529,130 of record NC_068357.1, on the reverse strand, counting down.
CTTTGCTTATAACGTAGGTACATTTATCTCTCCAAAAGATATTGTCGTTCTTTCTATTTCACATATTTTTAGATGCTGATGATCAAATCTACGCATTTGATTTGAAACAGATTCACAAAACCCATATGAATCAAAATGCCTTAACCCTTTACCACACAACACATTTTGGACATTCTCAATTTGAAAGAGGTTGCAGACGACAATTAAATTGTAATGGAATCTGAAGGAAATGATCAGGTAGGGAAGAAATAATTGTGATAAAAGCAGAAATTGCTCATCTTGAGAAATTTCTCCTTTTATCACAATTATTTATAAAGTCGTCAGCTACAAACCTGTAAAATCCTGTTAGTGTTTGGTAAAGGGTTAATAATCTCTGGTTCCTTCTTAAGAGCCTTTCACACATTTATAACAAATACAATAGTAGCATCTTTCTTTGTAAACAATCATCTCAAAATATAACAAGGGCTGTTTGTAAAACATGCATGCCCCCCCATATGGGCTGTCAGTTGTAGTGGCAGCCATTGTGTGAATACTAGGGATGTCACCCTTCCGAACGAATATTCGGATATTCGGTCAACATCTGTTGGAAAAAAAGTCAACTTTGTTTACCGTACCATTACTCCATGAATTCTACTTTTGTTTTTACTGGAAGTTTACCGGAAGTGACTAAATATTGACACAGCGTTGCCGTCGCTAATTCGAAGCTGATTTTGTTGATTTCTTTTTATTGTTAAAATTGAATGACAAAACTGTTTTTAAACTATTAATAGTGTACATCAACAATAGAACGAGAAACATAATATTACATGAGGACAAAATAATTACATGACAAAACATTTAGATCTAAATATAAGTTAAGCTGAACTTAAACGAATTATGTACATAGTCACAACACACTTTGAACCTGTTTAACAGACTAAACAGTCAGTCTTTTAAACTTGCCACGTTTAAAAGTCGGTGTACGGAAGAAACCCCCTTCCCCAAAAAACGGCATAGCGGAACAAACCCCCTTTCATATTTTGCATACGCGGAATAAACCCCCTCGCTAGTTTTGCATATGCGGAATTAACCCCCTTCCATAGCGGAATTAACCCCCTTCCATAGCGGAACAAACCCCCTTCCATAAAGAAAGAATATGCACGTTTTTGTAAAATATTTTGTAAATACGCTAGCTATTCTTTCGACACAGGAACAGTAACTCCGATCCAAATAAAAAGACCAATGCTTCGGTTATTGCAGGAAAATATGTACGTAATATCGTCGTCACGATCGGCGCGAGGCGCTAATTTGTCGTTGCCGCATTTTATAAAATTCGTCTTCAATGTAAAAGTGTCTTGCCTATTTTGGGTTATTGTTACATATTTTTTATCAATTTTGACACAAAGTGTCTGTCTTTGTTAGGCAATTAGCGGGATTTATGACCGGTATACTGTCATCACCATAGCAACGCATTATCGCGCCTACTGGAATAAACATTATGACACGTGGAACAACTTTTTTACAATGTTTGAAGCAAATTTCAAGAATACAAAGTCTTTAAAATTACTCGATTTTTTTATTTTTTTCTTCTGAATATTCGATTCGGAAAACAGTATCCGAATATTCGGTCCGGGACCGAATATTCGGATATTCGTTGACATCACTAGTGAATACGTTATTTGGCACTGTGACCTTGACCTTTGACCTAAAAATCAATAGGGGTCATCTGCGAGTCATGATCAATGTACCTATGAAGTTTCATGATCCTAGGCGTATTATATATAGCTTTCTTGAGTTATCATTCGGAAACCATTTTACTGTGTAAAGTCACTGTGACCTTGACCTTTGACCTAGTTACCTGAACGTTAATAGGGGTCATCTGCGAGTCATATTCAATGTACCTATTTAGTTTCATGATCCTAGGTGTAAGCCTTCTTGAGTTATCATCCGGAAACCATTTTTCTAAGTCGAGTCACCGTGACCTTTGACCTAGTGACTTGAAAATCTATAGGGGTCATCTGCGAGTCATGATCAATGTACCTATGAAGTTTTATGATCCTAGGCATAAGCATCCTTGAGTTATCATCCAGAAACCATTTTACTATTTCGTGTCACCGTGACCTTGACCTTTGACCTACAAATCAATAGGGGTCATCTGCAAGTCATGATCAATGTACCTATGAAGTTTTATGATCCTAGGCATAAGCATTTTTGATTTATCATCCAGAAACCATTTTACTATTTCGGGTCACCGTGACCTTGACCTTTTACCTAGTGACCTGAAAATCAATAGGGGTCATCTGCGAGTCATGATCAATGTACCTATCAAGTTTCATGATCCTAGGCATAAGCCTTCTTGAGTTATCATCTGGAAACTATTTTACTATTTCGGGTCACCATGACCTTGACCTTTGACCTAGTGACCTGAAAATCAATATGGGGTCATCTGCAAGTCATGAACAAATTTGGTAGAGGACTATTAGATATCACTACATACCAAATTTAGTAGTCATAGGCTCTATAATTCTGAACAAGAAGATTTTTTAAAGTTTGCACAAAATAGGCCTTATTTAAGCATATGTTCATTTTTGTGACCCCCCAGGCAGGGTCAAATTCGTCCCCAGAGGCATAATTTGAACAAACTAAGTAGCGACCTATTAGATGTCACTACATATCGAATTTGGTAGAAATAGGCCCAATAGTAATGGACAAGAAGATTTTTAAAATTTGCACAAAATGGGCCCAATATAAGCATATGTTTAATTTTGTGACCCCTGGGGAACAATCAAATTTGATCCCAGGGGCTTAATTTGAACAAACTTGGAAGAGGACTATTAGATGTCATTACATACCAAATTTGGTAGCCCTATGCCATACGGTTATGGACAAGAAGATTTTTAAAGTTTGCACAAAACAGGCCTTATATAAGCAAATTTTCAATTTTTTGACCCCTCGGGGCAGGGTCAAATTTTACCCAAGGGGTATAATTTGAAGAAACTTGGTAGAGGACTATAAAATGTCACTACATACCAAATTTGGTAGCCCTAGGCCCAATGGTTATGGACAAGAAGATTTTTTAAGGTTTTCACAAAATAGGCCTTATATAAGCAAATTTTAATTTTTCGGACCCCCGGGGCAGGGTCAAATTTGACCCCAGGGGCATAATTTGAAGAAACTTGGTCGAGGACTATAAGATGTCACTACAAACCAAATTTGGTAGCCCTAGGCCCAATGGTTATGGACGAGAAGATTTTTAAAGTTTTCACAAAATAGGCCTTATATAAGCAAATTTTCAATTTTGGATCCCCCAGGGCAGGGTCAAATTTGACCCCAGGAGCATAATTTGAACAGATTTGGAGGAGGTTCACCCCAGGAACATTCCTGAGAAATTTCATCAGAATTGGACCAGTAGTTTAGGAGAAGAAGATGTTTAAAGAAAAAGTTAACGGACGGACGCACGCATGGACGCACGACGGACACAGGACCATGACATTAGCCCCGCTGGCCAGGGGCCAGTGGAGCTAAAAAAGTAGTTCACTGTTTTTACAAAATAAAAGCAGATTCCCCTTACTTTGAAGAGCTCTGTTCACATACACTCTTTGCTTTTTTCAATTGAACATAAGCAGGAAGATAAAGCATTATCTGATAAAGCTGCAAACTTTGATTCTCACATGACGTACATGTGTAGATAATTCAAACTTTTAAAAATTATCATAATAGCATATCAGTTCGACCTAACGAAAAGTGTTAAATGGGGAACTAAGCAATTCAGAATGGCTGGACATAATTTTTTGAGAAACATGTTTTGAAAATACATTTTAACTGCATTCATGGTGGGCATTTCCTTGTTGTCTTCAATTCTGTATCTTGCAAGAGTGCAATTTTTGTGAGGCAAAAAGGACATTGTCTAGTGTTGAAGTTGATTAAAAAGTTGGTGAGTTAGTCCAGTAATTTGTCATAGCAAATTTGTTCAGAGTAGAAGATGGCAGCAGCATATCTGTCTTTAAAATCAAAAGATTCAGAAACAATTGCAGCCTATCGTTGCTCGACATGTAAGAATAAAAACACCGAGACCGAGGCAAAGGCTTACTGTAAAAAGTGTGATTCATGCTTTTGTGAACAATGTGTCAATCTACACAATCAGTTGTTTCAAAACCACGCCATTTATGGGCCTGAAGAAATGGAGAAGTGGCCAGTTGCTATGGCTACACAGGAGTTTCTGGAAAGCTGTGAAGTCCATAAGGGGAAGAAACTTACACTTTTCTGTGCAGACCACAGCCAGATGTGCTGCGATACTTGCATTTTGCTAAGTCATCGGTATGTTGGACGTTGTACTTTGAAATAAATTGTTTAATTTTTTAAAATAAACTACTTGCTTAAATAAACATATTGAGATTGATTGTGAATGAAACATACACATACAACTTTTGTTAAAACTTTGTATTCTTGTCTACACTGTTTGTCAATACTTGTATATATGTCCTCATGGACATAAATGCATTATTGGATTGAAATAAACTGTCTGTCTGTGTGTTTAGTATATCAGTACAACACAATTGGAAATATTAATATTGTGTTTTGTTTGTGCCTAAGACTTACATCTAGTAAGATAATTTGAAATGATTCTGCCTTACAGTCAGTGTTCAAAGGTGACCTTGATTGCTGACGCCACTCTGTCTGCAACAGACAATCAGCAAATTTCAGCCAAGATTAATTCCGTTCTGAATCAACTTTTGAAGCTGCAGACTAACTGGGAGAGCAACATGAAGTCACTACAGGTTTCCTATGAAGAGAGGCTTAAAGAGATAAGAAGTAAGAGGGAGAGAATAAATGCCTCCTTAGATGAGCTGGAGAAGGCCACACTGAAGGAAATGGAGGAAGTTAAGGCCAGCTGGAATGCGTCTCTCAAATTTGATGTTGACACATGCTCCAGGCTTCGCACTGAGCTTACACGTCTGAGTGATTCAATACAGGAAATTGGCAAAAAGAACGAAGAGTTGGCCTTCATAGCGCGTCTGAAAAGTGAAGAGCTGATAAAACAAGCAGACAAATACCTGAACAACAATTCGATGCAAACAGAATTGTCCTTAAAGTTTATCATTTACAATGACATTGAAGTGTATTTATCCAACCTGACATGCCTTGGTCATACCATACACATTACAAAAGAATTGACCATGCAGGGGAGCCCAGACCAGGCTATCATAGTCACAGGGGCAACTCCAGTGAGTGTGAGAACACCAAGTGATACTAGTTCGTCGTATTTTATCAGCGGCATGTGTGGAATGTTCAATGGTCAGATACTTGTTATAGATTATCAAAACAAGAGACTGAAGCTGTTGGATCTGCAGCACAAGGTGGTCAGTGAATGTGATATGTCTGGCTATCCATGGGACATGTGTGTGATCACCCCCTGCCAGGTAGCAGTCGCTGTGGACAGTTGTATACAGTTTGTCTCAGTGAACAGTGGACAGCTGATGAAGGGCAGGAGGCTACAGCTACAACATGACTGTAAAGGAGTTGCACATCACCAGGGAGACCTGTATGTAACCAGCTCTGGCCAAGCTCTGTACAAGTACACTCTCACCGGAACACTTGTGAACAAGATGTATGAGGATACATCTAATTCTCTCACAGGTAATGGTCATGAACATTACTGTCCTGATAAATATCAAAATAATTATCAAAACAGAATTACTCAAATGCAATGCTACAACAAATTGCCCTGTCTATCTATTTATATTTTCTTTGTTCAATATATTATTTATTAATTTCCTCAATTAAAGATTTTGTTTATTTCTGTTAATATATTTGCATAATTATGTATTGTTATTTGAGGTCGGGGTACAACAGAACAAGTATTGCATTCTTCTTCAGAATTGATAAATATATTTTTTGTTACATCAATCAGTCTGGGGATGTGCAGTGAGTCCCAGTGGTGACAGGATCTATGTTACCATCCGTAACCAACACAAGCTCCTCACCCTGGCCAAGGATGGGGCTGTTATCTCCACCTTCACTGACACAGAACTTGCATATCCATATGGAGTAAATGTGACGCCTGCAGGACAAGTGCTTGTTTGTGGTCGTAACTCAAACACTGTCATACAGGTTGACAGAGAGGGCAAGAAGAAGATTGCTACACTTGCTACACAGAAGGATGGACTTAAGAGCGGCGCTGTATCAGTCTTCTATAATCAGAAAACTGGCTCTGTCATTGTTGGACAACGCAATAATGAAAACATCCTGGTGTTTAATTTAAAATGAAATCAATGTTCCGAGAAAAGCATCCTTATTGTTTACATTTTATATACAAATTTTATAAAGCCTATTGAAATTGATGAGGTTCTTTAAATGTCAGCAGACGTCAAATGTTGTCCTTTTGATTTTCTTTTAATTTTGTTTATGGTACAAGAACAGCTTCAATTGAAAAAACAAGCTGAGATGATTTTGGGTTCACTATAAAGCATTTAATTGTTTATAACATTGTGATTTTAATTGATTATCTTAATAAACAATGATCCATTTGTTTGAACACGGACTCTAGATTACACGGATAAGAAACGGGACCGTTACGCCAAATATCTTGTTGTGTCTAAGTCACGTGACCGTGTCATAACTATAGATCTTTTATCGAAGCGCCGAGGTTATACATTTGATGTACCCACTCACGTATTTTGTTAAATTATAGTTTCATTTCTAGGCTGATTTTGACAAATTATATATCATTAGAAAGCTTACATAACGTAGTTTTCAGATATATAAATATATATTAAGTTTTTCTTCTGATTTCGGCTGCTCCGCGAGTTATAACTTTAATTTTTGCAAATATCATATCGTTTTGGAGTTTTAGAATCTAGATTTACGGTTGACATGTTCGTACTTTATACCGATTTGTAGCGTTTATATTTGGAGTTCAGTTTTAAAAATAACATCTTGCTTAGGAGAATAGAATTCTGTATATGATAGAGAAAAAAAATGGTTTAAAAATGAAAGCAAGTAAGGAATGAAGGCGGAAGAAAGTAGCGCGCGGTCCTAACGAACCGAACTGATGCTAAGGTCTTGGTGATTATGCTTTTGTTTAGATACCGGCCATTGAATTTCCTTTGTCATGATTATTATATTTTTTATGAAATATATTGAAATATTTTGTTCTAGAGACATATCAATAAAGCTAAGTATTAAAGAAGCTTAATAAATTCACGATTTCAGCTCTTGATTATAACACAGAAAGGGTGTTAATTTTATGATGAAACGGCGTATATAGCGGACCCTCTTGATATTTTGCGGCTTTGCATACTTCAAATATAATGGGTGTCAAAACATTCATTGTTTTTTGTTTATTATCAAAAAGGTAATTATGTTAAATTATATGAAAGGTTATTAACCATAAATTATCAATTAATTAAAGTTATTTAAAGATTCTTGAAAATCACGGTCAACTGTCTATGCATGTATATTGAAATATCTTTATAAGTTATCAGAGTTATAAATATATAGAATTCTAAATCAAAACTCTGTATTATTTGTATTTTTCGGAAAGATTATTTAACCCCGTTGTGGTCAAATGAGAATGCTGTTTTTAATCATGTTGTTCTGTACACTACCATACACTCTTTATAGGACTACAAAATGACGGAGTTTTTTACCGGTACCCGCTAAATACGTTAAATATTAAGTATTAGATTTTTTAAATGTTTAAAATGTACATGTATAGGTATTAAGCACTTATAATTATTATGATTAAGCTGGCTGACATCTATACAGTATTAAGTTTATGGCAATCTGTATGGGCAGATGACTATAAATGTTTTCAATACGCTACATATCTTATAAACGCAAAATTGAGTATTTGGCGTTACATTACTCCAAGAAATGACCACTAATACCACGAGAAGACATGGAGCTATCATAAAAAGTGTAAACTGACCAGACATTGCCACCTGTGGTTAGGGACCAATATACAAGTATAGGTCCCTGCTGTGGCGTATGACACCATAGTGTTATTTAGTATTGGTCGGCACAGTATCTGATCATAACGAGATAATTGGTTTGTGCTGAACACAGGCGCAATAAAACCACAGATCTATCAATAAACAAGATTATTGAGATATCTTTTATTGAACACCGCGATAAAAATGCTCAAACCACGGACTCTAGATTACACGGATAAGAAACATGGCAACATTCTCAGAATCATCACTGCTATATGTGTAATCACCCAACAATTCGTCTAAAATAATTTATATATTTGAGTTGGAGACGATGTACTGTTGTATAAGTCTGAATAAACTATCTGTCTGCCTGTCTAAATCTAAGCCGTCAGCGTCCCGGTGAAAAAAATCTGATTTTGAATAGTTGGACATGATGCCCTGATGTCAAAATACGAAATGACCCGCGTAAAACCGACCATGATTTTCAAGAATCTTTAATAAATTGATAATTTAAGGTAAATAACATTTCAAATAATTATACATAATTACCTTGTTGATAATAAACAGCAAACGATGAATGTTTTTGACACCCATTTTATTTCAAGTATGCATGCAAAGCCGAATTATATCGAGAGGGTCCGCTATATACGCTGTTTCATCATAAATTTAACACCCTTTCTGCGTTATAAACAAGAGCTGAAATCGTTAATTTATTTAGATTCATTTATAACTAGCTTCATGTTGTTGGCACACGTCATTTTTGCTTGACATATGAAATTTAAGAGCCATACAACCAAGTTTTCCGGCCGAACCAAATAAACTTTCTCCATCTTTGCACCAACCATGTATTTGATGTATCCTGCTTCATGCCATTGACACATTTTATCAAAGACAAATGATAAATTGACAGAACAATATAAATATTCTTGTCGAGCCTCCTACATGTACACAACATTCCTGACGACCAAATAACTACTGATTATGTCACGTAAATAATAGGCAATGTGATATTTTTTCTTGGTCTACAATTACAATAGCATGCGATATTGGAAAAAAAATACTACACCCTTGTGTAATGTATTGGAAAGGTTACACTCTACTATGTGTCAGAGCGTGCGGAGGAATACACTATGCCTCCTAGATAGTTAAATAAGTTAATAGTTAAATTTATTCGACCCTGCTTTATTAGGTCATGACAAATTATATATCATTAGAAATCTTACGTTACGTAGTAAACAGATATATACATATATTTTAAGTTTTTCTTCTGATTTCGACAGCCCGGCGAGTTATAACTTTAACTTTTGCAAATATACCGTTTTGGAGTTTTAGAATCTAGATTTACGGTTGACATGTTCGTACTTAATACCAAAGATCGATAGCCACAACACGTTAAAACGCGCGGTGGTAAAACATAACTTTTATCTTAATTTTTTAATTATTATTATAATTATTATTATACCAAATCATGTTTATTTTTTATAAGAAGTTGTTCATGAAACAGTTTTATCCTGCCTCTGTTGCAAACATTGACCTAATAAAGCAGGGTCGAATAAATTTAACTATCTAGGAGGCATAGTGTATTCCTCCGCACGCTCTGACACATAGTAGAGTGTAACCTTTCCAATACATTACACAAGGGTGTAGTATTTTTTTCCCAATATCGCATGCTATTGTAATTGTAGACCAAGAAAAAATATCACATTGCCTATTATTTACGTGACATAATCAGTAGTTATTTGGTCGTCAGGAATGTTGTGTACATGTAGAAGGCTCGACAAGAATATTTATATTGTTCTGTCAATTTATCATTTGTCTTTGATAAAATGTGTCAATGGCATGAAGCAGGATACATCAAATACATGGTTGGTGCAATGATGGAGAAAGTTTATTTGGTTCGGCCCGAAAACTTGGTTGTATGGCTCTTAAATTTCATATGTCAAGCAAAAATGACGTGTGCCAACAACATGATCCACAAGATTCTTCCCTATGGTTTGTTTATTTCATAATCTCTATAAAAAAAATAAAGATGTGATTTTAAATCAAATTTTAAATCACTCAATCAATTAGTTTCATTTAATTCATTAATTGTTCATCTTGAAGCTTTTTTCATTTGCATAAGAACTACTATGACTCAATGATGTTATTGAAGTAGCTTTGCAGAAGCACGAATAAGTCGTGTCTTTGCCATTAAAACACGATCATGTTTAAATGCATTCATGGCTTCATTAGGACATCACAGTCTGCTGCTAATCAACAAAGCCACAAGGTGTTAATTATTCATCTTGGCTTACTAAACTATAAATACATTGAGCCTTTGAAAAATACACACTTTAAGTTCCTTATGTGTAAATTAATTAAGTGCCCTTTTATAGCTTTTAAGAGCTGAAATCATTATGCCTGATTAAAGATTACATGATGTTCATATCAAGCAGTTGACATCAGCAGGAGAAAGTAATTAAAAAGAACCCGAAACAAATGAACATTCAGCATGCAAACACGCATACAAAAACTACTGATTTCATTTGAAGAAGATTTAATTTGCAACTCTTATCTAATTATTACCTAATCATGTAAAGTAAAATTTGATTATAATCACTTAACTCCATTTTATGGGCTATCATTAATTACCTTAATAGCGACATGTCATGACAAACTGATCAGCGCAAAAGGTGGCATCACAGATTGCATACATGACAATTAACATTAAAGACTTAGGCTTAAACTGTTATGTACAGTGAATATGCTATATTTCATGCTTATAAAATATCCATAATGGGAAGCAATATGGTAAACCTTTCATGTAATTACAACCACTATAAAAAATAACCATTTTTTTACACTGACATTATTGAACTTTATAAATATTTCAAATCAATACAGCACATTCTACCATATATGCTACTTCTCTTCACTTCACTTCACAATTTATTTCTGCAATATGTCACTCACAACAACTATTAAATAAACTGAGAAACTACTACCACTGGTATCTTTTTCTTAAGCATTTTTAACACTGACATTATTTGAACATCATAAATATTTCAAATCAAGACAGTAAATTCTAGCAATTAACCAACTTCTTCGTTTCACAACTTGGTTCTGCAATATGCCACTCACAGCAACAATAAAATCAATCAATCTTAAGATTGAAACAATATTTTAGGTTGTTCTACAAAGCAAATACAGCCATATCATTTGCACTAAAAGAACCCATTTATGGCACCATAAAGCCTGCAATTAAAAACATAACAATCCTTGTGAAAAGCACAGCTGTATTTCCATATTGTTCAATAGAATATTCATGTTCTGTAAAGTGGCATCATTATATCGCCAAGGTAATGCGAAGATGGGTCTTAACCCTTTCAGCGCGGGAACCGAATTTTAAAGGCCTTTGCAAACAGTTTGGATCCAGATGAGACTCCACAGAACGTGGCGTCTCATCAGGATCCAAACTGTTTGCTATTCTGATAGTATTCTTTGAAAAAAATCAAAGAAAATGCTAATTTTAGAAATTCAGCAGGCGACATTTTAGCAGACGACAAATTTCCCAGCATGCAAAGGGTAAAGCTATAACGTCATGCAAGGTTTCGTGGTCTCGTTAGCGGACAGGGTATTTTTTGCAAGACGCATGTCAATAACTTAGTTGTTTTGTGTATAAGATAAGTGCTGAATCAAGGCAAGTTTAGTAGCTGATTTGCACGCAAACCTGAACCACTTGTTCAGCTCAAGGTAAATGTTTTCTTAGCCTTGCTAAATCAATTTATCTGTATTCAACACTAACCTAGAATTTATTACATTATAAATACTTTTAGTCAGGCATTGTTAGGTACACTAATCACGTCTAAATGCAGAGTAGATCCTTTGTTGTTTATTAATCCTTACAGTGCGGGAACCGAATTGTGAAGGCCTTTGCAAACAGTTTGGATCCAGATGAGACGCCACAGAACGTGGCGTCTCATCAGGATCCAAACTGTTTGCTATTCTGATAGAATTCTATGAAAAAAATCGAAGAAAATGCTAATTTAAGAAATTCAGCAGAAGACATTTTAGCAGATGACAAATTTCCCAGCATGCAAAGGGTTAACATATTTTCACCATTTTCAACAGTATTGCAATCATATCAGGTGGTCAGTTAACCAAATCACACTGAAATAGCTGTTTTACCTCAGTAACTGACAAGTGCACTAATTGACCCACTCCCTCTCAGAAGCAAAGTGAAAATAGCTATGTGCAAACAGTATAAAACCAGAACAGCATGTGAGTAACTCGAAGTCTGTTCAGGTTTTATGCTGTTTGCTGCTCATTAGTAACTAAGGGTTTGAAATGAAGCCTTTAAAACTTTTAATTTAATAAGAAAGGTATTGAATTAATGTTAACTTTCTATGGGACTACAAATGTGTCAAAATACGTATCTAAGTGGTAAGGATTAAATCAGAGGTAGGGGGAGATGGCATTAGAAATAATTTTATCACCATAAGTTATGTGGCTCGGCAGGGAATCCACCCACAATATTGTGACTTCTAGCCCTAGGCCCATAGTCTCCAACCCATTCATAGACTAAGGAATAAACAATGGTCTTACATATAGCCTCATAACAATTCCTGCAAGGTCTCATATGTACTGGCTAAATATGGTGCTTGTTCCATAAACATTGGTGTTCTAAATGAAGAGTTATATTTGTATAGGTGTTACCAGCCGCACAAGACTTGATTTTAAAGTAGTTTTAGAACAGTTTTAAAAATAGTTTTTATTTTTAGACTAACGTCTAAGAATTGGTTAGTGAAAACGGCCCAAACATCTACCTACTGAGACACGCACAGACAACCTCAGACCTAGTATAGAGCGCTTTACCAACTGACACCCAAACCTAGCACCTACCTCACTCTGTGTAGGACTCACAGGCCGGGAGGATTCGAAGCTCAAACGAGAGTCCGTATCCACCACGGCGGGGATCGTGACATTGTTCTCCTCAACTTTCACCTTCTTCAAGTCACGTTTCTATGGAAATAGATAGTGTATCAAAATTTCAATATAGTAGACAATTTTAAAGCTTTGACAATTGTAATCTTTAAGTTTTTTTGGATAATCTGATTAAAGGGTCTATAAAAAATCTATACCTAAAAGTAAATGAAAATATTTTATTTGTCAAAACTGATGGCAAAGGAAATAGATTGATTAATTGTTTGGTACCGTATACTTTCGCTTGTAAGACGCATTTTTAAGACTCAAATTAATAAGTTACAGTTGGGGTCGCGTCTTATAAGCGAGATACTGGTGAAAATAAACAAAAAATTGCAAAATATCGAGTTTACTGGGCTCATGCTAGCAAAGTTGGACACTTGTCAGTTGTTTTGAATCATCGCGGCAGCCATTAGCATTTTCTCTAAAGTCTGTATTGGCCCGTACCGTGTATCAGAACGCTATGTTCAGTTACCGATTTATTTGTAATAAAATGTATTGTTACTGATTTTGTTGTCTATTATTTTTAATTTGAATTTTGTTATTTTTGGGGCGTAAGACGTTATATTGTTCGTGATTATTCTTGAAAAGTTTGTATCACCTGAATGTCTGCGCGTGATGTCGTTAAATGTAATATAAATTGGCCATTATAGTATACGGGTGTATGCGGCGACACAATGCCAACATGCTTAAAACAACAGCAAAATCAATTCTCAGTTTGAAACTGTCAATTGTTAAATAAACACGGTGCCGATTTCAAATGCTACTTGACAAGTTTGTATCACCTGATCGTCTTTGTTCCACATCGTTAACTGTCAATTAAGACATAATTGGCAATTAGGGTATCCTCTGAAATAAGTTACCAGTTTGCAACTGTCAATTGTTAAATAAACACGTTTATTCAGACGACCCCCTAATGCCGATGACACCTTATTTATTAGGGGCCAACAACGACGGGAGCAAAGAGCGACCGCATGCAATTATACGTATATGGCTTTCTTCTTGACACGTGATATCGATCTGCGCTTCGGGGTCTATCACTCTATCACGCGATTGGCTAATTTTATGAAAGTAGGCGTTACCTATTGTTGATAGACAATGGGCGTAAAATTTGCATAATCTAGGTAATAAAACTAAACGCTTTCAAAATATCTGCCTATAAGTTTTCAATACCTGTCAAACAATACAATTAAGATCACTGATACGATCAATTTTGCTTGTGCATTGATATTACGAACGTAATATGTTTGCAATTGTTAGGGCAAATGATTAAATACGCAATTGTTTTTGAAATTTTGTTAAGTTGATAATTATTTTTATTGCATGAATAATACTTGAAAATAAATTAAAACCCACTTATATATCATAAAATAAACAAATATTATTTACTTTGTTGTTTGATTGTTTTATTTTTCAGACTTGCGTGAATTACTAATTGCATGCACTGGAGTTTGAAAAATTCTCAATGTGTTACTCATTGATGATTTTCTTTAACATTCTGCCATTTTTCGGCCGATGAAAACGGCAAAATTTGACAGCGTCTTACACGCGGGTCAGTCTCAAATCCACCCATTATAAAGTCCGAAGTCGGGGTGCGTCTTATAAGCGAGGGCGTCTAATAAGCGCAATTATATGGTATTGAAATGTGCATATTTGCCTTTGACTATGAAATGATCCTTGTCAGTTAACATGTGATGCAGTATGCAGTTATGGAACATTGCATAGTTTTACTAATAGATACCAATTTATTTTCCTTGGCACAGTTGCTTTAAACTTTACTGGCCAATAATCTAAATGTATTTGTTAATAAATTATTAAAATATTAATAATATTTGTATTGTAAACAAATTGGTTAGCTGGCATCATTTTCAATATTTGATAATCAATTTTGCTTGCAAGAGGATTTTATTTTGCTTTGTACCTTAACATACTGGTCTCGTTTCCTTTTGCGATCCTTCTCCTTGTACTGTTCTGCCTTGTCCGTCTTGTCTCTTGACCTCTGCTTGACTGAACCCAAAAGCATAACAGTTGTACCAAGCATGCTGATTACATTATTCGTTTTTTTCCCCAACTTCTTTGAGACAGGTAACCAAATACAAGTCTAACACGTTAAATAAGCCTTGCTTGCAGCCTGTTTTTTTACTTTTACAGGTCAACATTAATTGTTTGGGCAAAAAAGTACCATCTGACATTGAAATTAGAAGTCACGTGGTACCTTTTTGCACCAATGGGACGAATAGTTCTTATAGTTCATCCCAATTAAGCCATTTCTGTATGAGCAGAACCACAAACCTAGTCACAGAAAAATTAGATTATAAAACATGCAAGTAAAAGTTCTTATCTAAATGACATGCTGTGCTGCACATACTTTTGTTTGACAATTCATCATCTTCTATGAGCAGGGAGACGACTTCCTTGGGTTTGAGTGTGTCCGGCTTGAAGTTGCCCCCGCTGATCACCATCCGCTGAATCTGTACAAAGAAAGTGATATGAGCTTCATTCTGGGAAAACTGGGCTTAACCCTTTGAATGCTGGGAAATTTGTTTTCTGCTAAAATGTCGTCTGCTTAATTTCTAAAATTAGCATTTCCTTCGATTTTTTTCCAAAGAATACTATCAGAATAGCCAACAGTTTGGATCCTGATGAGACGCCACGTTCTGTGGCGTCTCATCTGGATCCAAACTGTTTGCAAAGGCCTTCAAAATTCGGTTCCCGCACTGAAAGGCTTGAAGCATAAGCTCAAGAGTTGCCGTTGTGTAGTAGATATGGTGTCCCTAACAACCAGGAGGTCATGGGTTTGATCTCTAGTGTGGGGGCGTTCTAAAGATCTCCCCCATAGACACCAAGTCAGGGTTCATACAGATTTTCTCCAATGAAATTCAAGCACTTTTTAAGCACTTTTCAAGGGGAAAAATCCAAATTCAAACACTTTTTTAGTCCGACCTACTGAAAACTGTATTTTATTCTGTGGCCAATACTGACAATATTTTCGCTAAATTGGTCTCTTCTTGCCTAACATTCTATGTGGATTTCAACAGTCTGCACTACCCTGCTACAGTAACAACTGTTATTTGTATTGAATATCATTATGTATTCTAAATGTTCATAAAAGATATTCCAGTGGTATAATATAGCTGCTACAAAATGTTAAAGACAATTAACGTCTGATCAAATTAATTCTGAAGTAAAAATAGAAAACTACAAATGTACATAATCTCGCAACGGCAATATTAAATGCCATGTATTAATTGAGGCTTGTAAAAATTATACTTATTAAGTAATTTTCTACAGCAAATACACATGTACATATAAAATCTGTTATAGATGCAATAGTGTACTGTGTATGTTCAGACTGAGAATCTGCACTCATGTAAACAGATTGCAGTTTCTTCGCAGTATCATCTTATTTATTTGACAATCAGTCAAGTGCAACTTTTTTGTCTTTTGTCTTTTGCAGTACGTCTGAATGAATTGGGTTAACCGAATGAATTTGCTTCACAGACAAACTGCATTTTAGGTGGCTTTTCAATGCCGATTCCCCCAAACTGTCGATCTCTATACCTGTTCTGCGTTCTTTACAAGATGCTTTGACTTTAGAATCGGCATTGTACAACCCAACGGTACTTCAAAAGCCACCCTTTCTGAAAAATGTACTTATTCGCTGGCATATTTCAACTTGTCAGCACCGTAATGGCATAATGCGTACAACAAAAACCGAAGAAAACCAATTGGCGGAAGATAAGTAGTAGTTGCCTCCCTTACGTTCTAAAACCCGTACCAATCCAGTACCTGCCCGTATGAACAGATCGGAACCGTCATAAATCGTGCAAAAACTACGACTTCCAACTCACGTAAATTAAATATTTTTATCTGTTTTTCAAGCACTTTTCCAGCCAAATTCAAGCACTTTTTAAGCACTTTTCAAAGCTATGGTTGAAAATAAGCACTTTTAAGCACTCCAGATCATTTTTAAGCACTTTTCAAGATAAACCTTGATTTTCAAGCACTTTTCAAGGTCTGTGCAAACCCTGCAAGTACTGGTTCTAATCACAGAAAACAGACTGGAGTGTTTCAAATAACCTTTAGGCTTTCGATGCAATTGAGCTTAAATAAATAGTTTTAACTAAACTTAATCATTTAGCATAAAGAGTTACTCACAGGTTGTTCTTGATTTATAATGGTTGCATATAGACGCTTTTAAGTTGTAAATTGTTGCGACATTTCTTACCTCACTCTTCTCCTTGGCCCTCTGCAGGATGCGCTCCTCAATGGTTCCCTTGCAGATGAGCCGGTACACGGTGACCTGCTTGGTCTGACCCAGCCTGTGTGCACGGTCCATAGCCTGCTGGTCCACAGTGGGGTTCCAGTCACTGTCATAGAAGATCACCTGCAGGCAGGGACACACACTTGTTTAAAGCAGAGAGTACTTCTTCTTTATTTGTTTAAGGGATAGAGGACTTCTTTTTAAGGACGAGGCATTTTTAAGGGAGAAGATGTTCAGGGGAACGAAGGACATGATTTTGGAAGAGAAAGGTATATAACAGGGGGAGAGGAATTTTATTCAGTGTGATTACAAGCATCACATGTACAGTAGTTTTTTTTTACCATTTTTGGGAATGAGGCTGGGTCCTTGTGGATTGGGAAAAATTGCAGCTTTTTGACTAAAATTGGGAAATTAGTGTTGTCGTTGTTTTGCTTACAAATGTTTCAAAATTGAGAATAGAAGTGTTTTCTATATTATATGTTATATTTGCTAAGGTTCAGCTTATAGAGCTGGATGGGAGATTAACTAAATGTTGAGATCTTAAAAAAAAAATAAAAAAAAATACCTGCCCCAAATTTGAAAGAAAAACAACTTTTTTTATAAAAAGATTTCACCACAAATCATTCTCCACCCCACATTACGCCCACTCACCGTGTCGGCGGCAGTGAGGTTGATGCCCAGCCCGCCTGCGCGTGTGCTCAGGAGGAATACAAAGATGTCTGAGCGAGCCTGGAAGTCCGCCACCATGTCTCGACGCTCGGAGATCTTTGAGGAGCCGTCGAGACGCTTGTATGTGTGCTTCCTGTGCCACATGTACTCCTGCAAACACAGCAGGGAAATATTGTGGAACCTTGCTCTGGCTAAATATGGCTTAACTCTTTGCATGCTGAGAAATTTGTCGTCTGCTAAAATGTCGTCTGCTGAATTTCTAAAATTAGCATTTTCTTTGATTTTTTTCAAAGAATACTATCAGAATAGCAAACAGTTTGGACCCTGATGAGACGCCACTTTCTGTGGCTTCTCATCTGGATCCAAACTGTTTGCAAAGGCTTTCAAAATTTGGTTCCAGCACTGAAAGAGTTAATGCATGTGCCTAAAGTGTCCTCCCAGATTAGCCTGTGCAGTCAACTCTGCTTTTCTCGAATTTTACATTTAAAGGATTTAATCATTAAAAATATTTTTAGATTCCACAAAGGCCTAAACACTCACACAATGGAAATTAATGGAATTAGCCTTTGACATTGTTTTATGACCATGACATGGTCATCTTGTCATGGTGAATTATATTCCAAATTATTTTTAAAAATTTCTTGGCAAATTGAAGTTACAGAGACGACAAAAAAGTTCAAATTAAATTGTGACCATGAACTTTGACAATGGAGGATTGGAGTTGTATGTGACACATTGCCATGTCAGAGGAAAATAAAATTTATTACCAATGACCTTCAATTGTGACTTTGACCTTAGACAAAGGGGCATGGGCTTCTTTGGGACAAATTATATTATAAACAATCTTAAAATCCCTCCAGCGATGCTACTACTATTATGACTTTTACCGGGGCATACAAACTATAAGACTTCCAATTTCACTAAAAAAAACAACAACACTCATTTACAATATCATATTTTGGATTCTTTACCTAAGCTTGAATTAATGCTGCCATTTTTCTGAAAACTCTTAGGCATTTAATAGATGTGCGCAGACTTTATATTCAACCGTTACCTAAGAACATAAACATCAAATGACAAAGCACTTTTCCTAATGAATACATTGTTCTTCGGTTAAAAGAATAATTTATACCTTTTGTCATATGGTAAAACTATGCTTAAAATTGAGTACGCCCATAATTACTGTGGTTTTATAAGTAACAAAACTTTTCAATCCCAAACTTTGCACAATTAAATAACCCTGACCAATCAGAAAGCTTGTAACAGTTGGACTTTGATTTCCATTGGTTGAATATTTAAGAAGTTAAAACATGCAGCAACTTCTATGATTCTACCTTGGGACATTCAATTTACTGATGGGAATGCAGATCAAAGATCCACACAGTATCAATAAGTTTCATGGAAACAACCCACACAGCATCACCAAACCTTAACCACCAAGCAGAAAACTATTGGTTTCAAATTTTAAACCATGGTAATTGTTTTGATTAAAGACATAGCAGGCAGTAAAAACAATAATGAAATATCATGTAGTAAGCCATGATGGGTGCCCTGATTTGTTCAGCTTTACACATCAAAACATCAGTTCACACCCATTTTACAAAGCTTTATCATGATTTGAGGAAACATATACCCCTGTACAGACTGGAAGTATAGGACCGGGTAAAAGCCATTTCTACTTGTTCCTTGAAATATCTCAAAAAGGATTTAACAAGCAATATATACATGCCTCACTCTAGGTAAAATTAATTTTGCAAATAGCAATTTTCAATTTGTTTCTGAGTGGGAAAGGGTTAACTGACATTCTTAGCAACATGGCACTTGGTTGGAAGGTAATCAGCACCAACTCTTATCTGGACAAGCTTGACGTGTGACTCAAACCTTCAACCCTCGACTCCGCAGACCAATGCTCTGACCTCTTGATCACAGAAAAAACTTAAATGTCACCCAACATAAAGTTAACTAGTTTAATGGTTGACACTTGTAAAGACAAACCACTTGAAATATGTAAGGCATTACTAGAATGACAGAATGTAGTAAAAATCATTACTAGTTAAGATGACTTATATAATGGTCAGCCCTTGTAAAAACAAACCATTTGAAATATGTAAGGCAATACTTGAATGACAGATGGTCGTGAAAATCACAACTATATGCCATAGGAATTTTATATCTAATTAACAGGTTGTCATGAAACAAAAGCTGCCAGTTCATGCAAGTAAGCAATTTATTTGCATTGTCAGCAGAAATTAAACACCAGCAGTAAATATGTAGGTTTATTTAATTTCCGAATTCAATGATCATGATGCAATCTCCATGCCTATTGCATGTCCTGTAATAACCCAACATCGCATGACATTTCATTAAGAAACTGATTAAATAGCATGCATTGGTAAAGTGCCATAAAACTGTCTGCAGCTGATAGCAATAATTAATGAGTAGAATCATGGGCAATAATATTGATAGATGCTCAGTTATATCATGCAATATTTCATTATTAATGCACAAAATTGATCACTTTACAAATAATCTCATGAAAATTTAGGGTTAGTTTTCCGTTTTAAGTGTCTAGAGACTAATTATTTTACTAATTGGTTTTTATTAGAAATATTTTAATATAAATGGTTTTTGTTAGCATATTTTGAACTATTTATTTAAAGCAAATGTGAGCTTAAAATTACAATGGGGAGCTTCTGAAATGTTAATGCTACTTTGACACCTCTGTCCATAGTTCCACTAATGTAATTTCAATAAAAAACAAGAGATGTGTTTGTCAGACACACAATGTATTGTGCCGCTCTGAAGCCATATATGTGACCTTTGACCTTGAAGGATGACCTTGACCTTTAACCACTCAAAATGTGCAGCTCCATTAGATACACATGCATGCAAAATATCAAGTTGCAATCTTCAATATTGCAAAAGTTATCGCAAAACTTTAACCAAGGTTAAAGTTTTGGGACAGAGTGACAGACAGGCCAAACACAATATACCCCCAATCATTCGATCCAGGGGCATAAAAAACAAGTGGTGTCCGTCCCATGGAATATCTAAGGATTACCTGTCACACATGTATAACAATACAAATGCTACTTTGATCTCAACAAATAGCCATCCACTATAAGGTAAATCAAACTAAATGTGAATGCCAGAAAATACAGCAGAAAACAAGACAATAACTCCTGAAAGATTTATATGTCTGAGAACAATTAAACATCATTAAATCAGCAGTGACCTGAACTCAATCTTATCTCTGTTCCACTTCAGCCACCATCCAATGGATCGCCAACCAATACCTTTATTATCACATTAGCATAATGCGGAAACCTTAATATAGAGCCCACAGACGTAAATCAGTCTTGTTTGTTCGCCAGAGACCTGTATATGGAGATCAAGTATTGATGATTAGAATCGGAAAAGATGAAGGTGGAAAATTATTAGATATCAGGTAACCTTCTGTGTTCTTAAGAATTTCAAGTCTGTCACTCATGCTTCTAAAGACTGCAGATTCCCCCATGGAACATGTGCTGTCACCCTAGCATTATAAAATGATGGGGTGGGGTAAGATTACCACAGGCAGGTAGGGCAGGTATTGACAGTTCTTGCAGTAAATCAAGCACAAAACAGGCATCTGACAATACCGAGCTCAGAGTTCAAATATTAAAGGATACCAGCATTTTAAACTAAACATACAAATTAAAGAGATGTTTGTATGACTTGAATATCTTAATTACAAACCCCTAGACAGGTTCAGCCATTTAACATAGACTCCAGCTTGCAGGTTTATCACATGTGGGTGGGGAAGTGGACAATGGAGGTCAGGTTTACCAGACAGAGGCAGTGATTTTTTTGGCCTGTGCCTTTTGGATTGGGATAAATAGCGGGATAAACCATGCAATTGGGAAAAATGAAATCTTATGAATATAATAATAAATAACTGTATTCCGATTGTTTATAAGTAAATGTTTAACAGCATTTAAAATTTATGTATAAAGTGTCACAGAATTACATCCCTCTACAATAAACTCAATAAACCAATTACTAAGTTTATTCAAATATTTCTGCATTTTTTTGAGATTCTATGGGACAAGACAGTCCAAGAGACAGCTATATATCCCATGGAGATTCTATAGGACAAGACAGTCAAAGAGACCGCTATATATCCCATGGAGATTCTATAGGACAAGACAGTCCAAGAGACCGCTATATACCCCATGGAGATTCTATAGGACAAGACAGTCCAAGAGAAATCTATATATCCCATGGAGATTCTATAGGACAAGACAGTTCAAGAGACAGCTATATATCCCATGGAGATTCTATGGGACAAGACAATCAAAGAGACAGCTATATATCCCATGGAGATTCTATAGGACAAGACAGTCCAAGAGACGGCTATATATCCTATGGAGATTCTATAGGACAAGACAGTCCAAGAGACCGCTATATATCCCATGGAGATTCTAAAGGACAAGACAGTCCAAGAGACCGCTATATATCCCATGGAGATTCTATAGGACAAGACAGTCCAAGAGACAGCTATATATCCCATGGAGATTCTATAGGACAAGACAGTTCAAGAGACAGCTATATATCCCATGGAGATTCTATGGGACAAGACAATCAAAGAGACAGCTATATATCTCATGGAGATTCTATAGGACAAGACAGTCCAAGAGACAGCTTTATATCCCATGGAGATTCTATAGGACAAGACAGTCCAAGAGACCGCTATATATCCCATGGAGATTCTATAGGACAAGACAGTCCAAGAGAAAGCTATATATCCCATGGAGATTCTATAGGACAAGACAGTGAGTCCAAGAGACAGCTATATATCCCATGGAGATTCTATAGGACAAGACAGTCCAAGAGACCGCTATATATCCCGTGGAGATTCTATAGGACAAGACAGTCAAAGAGACAGCTATATATCCCGTGGAGATTCTATGGGACAAGACAGTCCAAGAGACAGCTATATACCCCATGGAGATTTTATAGGACAAGACAGTCCAAGAGACAGCTATAAATCCCGTGGAGATTCTATGGGACAAGACAGTCCAAGAAATAGCTATATATCCCGTGGAGATTCTTTTAATCCTCAAGTGGTGACCTAGGCTTGACTCATGACATTTAAACATCTTCTAAATTACATCTTCTAAATTACATTAACATTTCATGAGAATGTATTCTGCACATCATCTCAATAATTGACCTAAACATAATAATCTTGTCATGCCTTCAGGACATTGTATAAATGACCTAAACATTAAAGCCAAGTTTTATGAAAATCTTTCAAAGAGTATTAAAGATATATACAACAAGAAATGTGTCCACACGACACGGATACCCGAACTGTAACTTTGTCACTACATAAAAGCATAACTGTGTAAATGTTTTTGAGATATACATCGCCTTTATTTTATTTAAACTATTATTGACCCCGTGACCTAGCTTTTGGCCCAGCATGGCCCAGGTTCGAACTTGGCGTAGACATTATCTAGAAACAATTTCTGACCAAGCTTGGGGAAGATCGGATAAAAACTACTTGAATTAGAGAGGGGACACCATGCTGAATGTTTGAAACGCACTAAGTGACCCCGTGACCTAGTTTTTGGCCCAGCATGACCCATGTTCGAACTTGGCCAAGACATTATCTAGATACAACTTCTGACCAAGTTTGGTGAAGATCGGATGAGAACTACTTGAATAAGAGAGCGGACACGAAAAGTGTGACGGCCAGACAGACAGACGACCGACCGACGAACAGTGCGAAAATTATATGCCGCGCATTGGGGGCATAAAAACAAAGGCTCTAACTTTTGACATTGGAAGTACAAACTCGACCTTCTGCAAACTGTCTCAATGAACTGAACATTTTAAATCGGGATCATAAAATATTTCAAAGGTGTTGGAAGCATGGCAGGGATTAGACAATGGAGGCTCAAACCTTTGGCCTTAGCCTATGTCCAGCATAATTGACTCATGACTTCTTCACAGTTTCCAAATGTAAATAACATTTGAGTCAGATATTGTGGACATCCGTGAAATGGTATATGGGAGATATGGGGCCAATAGGAAAGTACTAAGGATATACTAACTGCCTGACTGAAGAGTGGACTAAGTGTATTCCTACTATCCCACTCCCTTTCGGCAGGTGATACAAAATTGACTAGATTATGCCACCATGGGCTATTTTTCACTGAAAAATAAACCCATATTTAAATCAAGACCTGATTGAAAGGTATTATAATGATCCAGCTTTCATATGTCAACATGGCAACAGTACATGTTAAGCTGACCATAAAAATTGTTAGGAGTTAAAAACTAATGTCACCAATGCACATGACTGTATTATTTATTCCATATACGTGACTGATTTACAAACTCTGACTTGTTTAAAGTTGTCTTCACACTTTTTTAATGTATATTAACAACCCAAAAATAAATCAACTGTTGAAAAACAATTGATTCTCTTTATAACATACACATTCATGTTTATAATCTCCTATTGTTTGTAAAAATAAGATATTAAGTACCATATATTATTCAACAAATGGACATAACAGCTGAACAAATGTCTACAAAGACAGCTTTTGTTCTTTCTGTTTCTGCCAACACAAGTTTTACACAATTAAACAGGAGCCAGCTGTGAAATAATGTCACTAGTAAAAACTGTTGTTATCAAAATTTACAACAGGACAAAAAACTGTTGATCTAAAAAATAAACAGGTGCTTTTCAAGACCCAATCATTGAGGACAGCTGTGGGTGTTGAAACTGATCAACAATAAAATATAAAACATGGGTTACCAGCCCTGCAATCAAGCAAGTTAAATCTTGCACTTAATGTCAGGTTGGTGTAGAAATCTCAAAACATGTTTCTTTTTAATGGCAATTTTGTAGCTCAAAAAGGTTGGCAGGACTAATGTGAGAATTGTGAGCGATTAACCTTTACAATCTAAGCGCTAAAATATGACCTCAAAAAATTTCAATGGACTCACTGAAATAGCCTGTCATATTATTTTATGTCCACAAAGCACAGAGTAACCTCGTTTTTTAATACCCAAATTAT
Organism: Dreissena polymorpha; assembly: GCF_020536995.1. Lineage (NCBI taxonomy): Eukaryota > Metazoa > Mollusca > Bivalvia > Myida > Dreissenidae > Dreissena > Dreissena polymorpha. The sequence continues at coordinate 77,504,249 of NC_068357.1, read as the reverse complement.
TCTTTTCGTAATGACAGAGGAACATGAAAGATTTTAAAGGCCAATGCTATTCTAATGCGACAAAATATGGTTTAATGAAGACAATGCTGATAACAACATAAATTACATCAATCCTTGTGCTTTTTATAGTACACACCATTTTAACCATTTTCAAAATATGTTTTTTTTTGTTTAACAGTCATTACAGAAAAACCTCACAGTATCTGTTCCATGACTTGTAAATATTGTTCCTAAGAAAACAAAGCCATCATGCAGATAAATATACTCCATAGAAAGATAAAAAATAGTCCATACAATGCACAAAGTATTCAACAGGTTGCAATCATTTAAACAATATCTTAAATGGTCATGGAGGAGATTGAGAAGTAACCACAAGTTTTACAATAAAGCAATCAAAAGTCAATCAAATGAAGGCATAAAGGAGACAAAAATGAAATGGACCACAGTCAATTGGTCAGCCATGCCTACTGTATTGCCATTTTGTACTCCTAAATTTGGTTAAACCGGCCACAGCAAGCAACCACTATAAACACCATTGGTAGGTAATCAAGCGAGCCTCGTCTCAATTATATCTGTCACAACAAAAACTGAGGACCCATTGGGCCGATCTGTCCAGAACAAATGTATTGAATAAAATGGACCCTATTTGGTACTTTTTTCTACCCATGACATCTTTGGTGTTGAACAAGGCATTCGCAAAGCATTTCAACTCCCTTGATTTGCATCATGACAAGAAAATTAAAACTGACTTGCCAACTAATGACTGCCTTAAGGACATGTTTATTAGACACATTTTTCATTTGCAAAATCTCAAGGCAGCAGATGGTGAAAATTCTATGCAAGAAAATTATAATGTTGTTTAAATGAGAACTTACAATAATCCACATTCACTTGCAACTCAATCAAAACTTGTTGCACAAAACATGCATTATACCTCTGTACAATACACACAAATGGGCAAGTAGCAAAGTAATTAATTTATCAAAGGGAAATAATGAAATAAGGTGTCAAGCCTGTGATCTGTCCTTTATTGACCTAAACTAAGTGGTGAGATTTTCTTATCAAAGCTTAATAAGTTTTATTAACAGCTTGTCATTGATACACCCATAAAGCAGTCACCCAACAAATATCATGCCTTCATTGCACTTGTCATTCAAAGAAAACCAAAACTAATATAAATTAATCAACATTCTCACTGACAGGAATGAAAATATGTATGTCATTATTACCTCCAGTACTCCAGGAACAACAACATTGCAGTCCTATGACTAAACTAAACATACATTTTCTGTAAGCCTACCGAAAATCTCAACAAGTCCATAAATAACATTTCTGCAAGCCTGAAACCAATTGGGTCACTATTCCGAGCCCCACCCCACCCCCTGCAGTATAAAAATAAACAAGACTTCTCACCTGTTGGCCACCTATCAATGAGATTCCAATCAGTCTTACCTCGAGCAGGTCAATCATCTTGGTCATCTGGCTGTAGATGAGAACACGATGACCCTCCGACTTGAGTCTCTGTAGAAGGGTGTCCAGTACGTACAGCTTGCCCGCATCGGTGATGATCTTCTCCTTACCTGCAATATACATGGGACACATGGCAAATATGAGGTGTTTTGAAATGTCGCTATGGGAAAACTGGGAATAATGCATATAAGAAAAGTATCATCCCTGATTAGCCTGTGCAGTCTGCACTTTCCGATTTTATGGTATATATTTTTTTAAAAGGTAGTCTCTTATTTTAAGTAATCCAGAGTAAACCAAGAGTGTCTTTCCAAGTTAGCCTGGTGTGGACTGCACATCTCGCATGACACTTCATCCACATGTATTAGAACCCAATTTCCAAAAGCGCAGCTAAAATATTTGAACCCTTTACCCCTTAAATACGTATTTTGACGCATTTGTAGTCACTTAAAAGGTAAACTTAATTCAAGACTTTTCTTAATAGATTCAAGTTTTAAAGGCTTCATTTCCAATCCTTTGATACTGATCAGCAGCAAACAGCATAAAACCTGAACGGACTGCAAGTTACTCTCAGGCTGTTCTGGTTTTATGCTGTTTGCACATAGCCATTTTTACTTTGCTTCTGAGTGGATAATGCATATAAGAAAATTATCGTCTCTAATTAGCCTGTGCAGTCCATGCAGGCTAATCAAGGACGATACCTCGCGCTTTTATGGTATTTTTTGTTTAACTCTTTCAGTGCGGGAACCGAATTTTGAAGGCCTTTGCAAACAGTTTGGATCCAGATGAGACGCCACAGAACGTGGCGTCTCATCAGGATCCAAACTGTTTGCTTTTTTGATAGTATTCTTTGAAAAAAATCGAAGAAAATGCTAATTTTAGAAATTCAGCAGACGACATTTTAGCAGACAACAAATTTCCCAGCATGCAAAGGGTTAAAGGAAGTTTCTTATTTTCACAAATCCAGTGTAGACGGGAAGTGTAATTCCTCATAAGCCTGTGTGTACTGCACATCTGGCATGACACTTTACCCACATGTATTAGAATCCAATTTCCAAAAGCCCATCTAATATATTTTAAATGGGGGGGTGGGGTGGGGTTATAATGCGAAACAAGGATAAGTGCTCTCCTTACAGGTAACCATAATGTGCAACATGACTAAAACTTAAGAATTTCAAATCTTGATAAATTGATCAAGTAGAAAATCAACATTCTACCATAATGTGTACTAAGATCATAACTGTAATAAGATCAACTGATAAAATGTTACAATTTGAACTTGAGGAAGTAAACTTAATGTGATTGGAGGTAACTTTTAATTCAAAGTTAGCCCAATTTCTATCACCTCATAGAATTATAAAATCTTCATAACAGTTATTATTCATTTTTCTTAGTAGGCTACCAGGGTAAATAATATGCAAAAGGTTGTGTGATTCTTCCGCAACAATCAAAGGGAAATAACTGTAAACAACTATAATTCATATTTCAAAGTTTTCAGCTCCATAAGCAGGCAATATTATATTCAAATTATTGAAAAAGTGTTATCTTTCATAATTTTTTGTAAATACATTTGTTCGTTTTGTTGTGGTCATTTTAAAACACATTTCTGCCAATTTTAAACATTTGTTCAATGGAAAATAAATCTCTTCATAACTGAAAACCTGTTTAAAGTGGTTTCATACAGCCTTTGTTTAAATGACGCCTCCAGGATAAAAACAAACAAAGTTATCAATATCACAATTAAATTGAGATTGCCGAAGGCCTTATTGTCTTGTCAACAAAATGACAGCCGATTATAACAACAATAACACAAATTATGAGTCAACAAAACAATGTATTGAACGCGTTGGAGTCACCAAGTACGTTGTAGTACGTTTCATAGTAACAGAGTAACAACACATGTTGTGGTCGTGTTTTTTTGTTTCAACGCACATAGTAGTACAATTTTATATTCAGTAGTATGTCAGTAGTTACGATGGGTAATTTTGCAGCATATGCCATTATCTCTTCATCTGAATATCATAGTAAACAGAAGCAGATGTCGACATGTTTGCAGGGCAACACTTCAGCAGCCATTCTACAGCAGTCTCCGCGTCAGATTGATAATTAACCACACCAAACATCTGTGTTTACAAACTATTGTTCAAACATGCTGGGGAATTCAACAGGGCTGAAATTGCACTACATGCAATCTTCAATTTTTGCAAGAAATACAACTATCAAGGTCAATATCTAGTGCAACAATGTAACGAGTCCTTACACTTAAATTATGAGACAAAATAATAATTTACTGGGAATCAGTGGAAGGAAGTTTGTCAAACCCTTAAACTGCACCCTAAAATGTCGAGTTTTAGTGCAATGCATGAAACTGTGTAAACTTTGACCACGACCTTGTAATGAGCGAAAATGTTATTGTTGAAGTCTCCAACCATTGCTTCTATCTCTGACCAAATCTAAGCCACGAACACCAAGAAACTATCAAAGGAATTATTTGTCACAGCACCATGCAACACCCCCAGAACTATCAAAGGATTTATTTGTCACAGCTCCATGCAAGATATCCAGAACTATCAAAGGAATTATCTGTCACATCACCATGCAAGACACCCAGAACTATCAAAGGAATTATTTGTCACAGCACCATGCAAGACACCCAGAACAATCAAAGGAATTATTTGTCACAGCACCATGCAATTTATCCAGAACTATCAAAGGAATTATCTGTCACAGCACCATGCAAGATATCCAGAACAATCAAAGGAATTATTTGTCAGAGCACCATGCAAGATATCCAGAACTATCAAAGGAATTATCTGTCACAGCACCATGCAAGACACCCAGAACTATCAAAGGAATTATTTGTCACAGCACCATGCAAGATATCCAGAACTATCAAAGGAATTATCTGTCACAGCACCATGCAAGACACCCAGAACTATCAAAGGAATTATTTGTCACAGCACCATGCAAGATATCCAGAACAATCAAAGGAATTATTTGTCACAGCACCATGCAAGACATCCAGAACTATCAAAGGATTTATTCGTCACAGCACCATGCAAGACACCCAGAACAATCAAAGGAATTATTTGTCAAAGCATCATGCAAGACACCCAGAACTATCAAAGGCATTCTCTGTGGAAGTATAAAACAAAACACCCAGAACTATCACAGGATTTATTCGTCACAGCACCATGCAAGACACCCAGAACTATCAAAGGATTTATTCGTCACAGCATCATGCAAGACACCCAGAACTATCAAAGGCATTCTCTGTGGCAGAATAAAACAAAAGACCAAGAACTACCAAAGACCATCCCTGTCCATCAGAAAAGTCAAGTGGCTGTGGAGCTTTAACAGAAGTGTGTTCTGATAACTGTAGCACTTAAGTCGAGAAAAATGACCGTCAGATCAGCAAAATATCAGCCTCCTAGTCATTAATAGGCTACAACCACTTCACGGCACTTGTCACTCACTTAATATTGATTATGACAACCAAAGGCTTCATGGACAATGACATTTTCTGGAGTTTTCCACTAAGATTAATGGAATACAATTTTGATTGAATAACAAGTAAAGACATAACAAGCATGTTAATGACAAATGGAAAAGGAAAACCTTCAAGATTTATAATACTGAAAGCATCTGATATCATTAAAATAATTAAATATCATATATCTATGGTTACTTATAAATATTAAAGAAACACACAATGATTTTAAAAATACCAAAAATAAATGACGGTAAAAATAAACCAAAGCAAGTTGATAAATCATAATATCCAGACACAGAGTTCAGAAGTTGATTTTCAAACATCATTAATTTTCTGCTTTATTTATTTGGACTTGTACACCGAGTTTTGTTTTCCCAGTTTTATGAACAGCTATGGTCTAAGGGAGACAATTTTCACCACAAATCAACAAGTTTGAAATGGACCGCACCTCAAGTATTCCATTTTATGCAGAGACGTAACTGTGTCAGGCAAAAAAGGGTACCATATGCAGCCAGAGTAGCTACAGACCAGCCCACCGTGTAAGCCCAGTATGGTCAGGAGCTACCCAGTCCTTAATTAAGTCACACAAGGTTTAATGGTTTCTTATTCAGACAAGGTAGCCCATTCAGCTAATTACATGACTTGTGTAGGTAAAAATGCTTAGCCTGGTCTGGAACTACGCTAGCTGCAAAAAGCCATTTTTGTATGACATAGGTCATTTTCTGGAGTGACATATGGTTACCAACCAGTTGTTAAAACAGCAGGAGTTTTTAATAAACACCTGTTGGAGCTCTATAAACCAGTCCATACAACAGAGTGGGCATCCATAGAGCACACCCAAATTACTGCTCGGACAGGAAATGCGAAGGGGCCAAACTTATAATCAAGCCCCTATAAGTCAACTTCTGCAGCCCACTTGGCCCCTTAAAATGTCCAATATGCCCCTAAATGGCTATGAAACTAACAGGGTTTGAAGTTCATTACAGATGTATTGACTAAACTCCAAGCCGATACTCCCGCAGGCTTGGTCAATAAATCTGTCAGCTGAAGTGGCTGGTCAATAACAAAACAATTAAATTTAAATGAAGATTAAAATACAAACTGCGGGTAGTTGAGGCTGAATGGGGGTGTTTGTATTGGATAAACCACAACAGCCACAGTTCATTAAGCACTCACCACAGAGTATTAATGAGGGTTGTCTCAAAATCAGATCACCAGCTGTTACCATGTTGACTGTTCAATTTATTATGAAGGTGAACCTTTTATGGCTTTATGGTACAATTAGGTAACTGAATAGGAGTATTTTAGATGAAATTGAGATGAAGCAAAAACACAATGCTTTATGGTACAATTAGGTAACTGAATAGGAGTATTTTAGATGAAATTGAGATGAAGCAAAAACACAATACACATTAAGTGAGTGCTATGAGAGAAATAACAATGCTATCCCTTCCCTGCAAAGATTTATAAGGAAGAGACACAACTATTAATAAAATACATTTTCTTGAAAAACTTGTTTGGCATATATATAGTGAATTTTGGTCATTTGCTTTGTTTTAGAGTGTAAATACTTCGAAAAAATATCATCAGATACAAGACAGGTTATTATGTTAAGTTTTGTTTAAACCCGTATTTACTTCCAGATAGATAGCATAGAAGTCCTTGATAGCATAATTGAGTCCATTTCTTGTGGTGAACCAGTACCTGATGTTTTTTTGCAAATATCTTCAGAACACTGAGAGTGGGCACCAAAAGTGACCTCCTACTTGCAAGGCAGATACTATCTGATACATTCAACATTTATATCCATAACACTCCATAATTAAAACAACAAAATGAAGCAAGATGAATGAAGCCTGTCTTTAAAGCCATAAAATAGCAATTAAATGTATCAGGTTTTAAACTTTCCAATGAATCTCCTATCTCCAGGAATAAGAAAAATAAACTTGCACCATAAAACGTCTCCTAGTGACATTTATTGCACCGCAATCGATGCAGCAACAGCCATTGTGATAATTAAAGATATGAAACTGGACAATAAAAGTTTATCAGCATCATGTGACAATGAACCGCAATTACATAATGAAATATCACATGTTACTTAATGCACAATAATTTGTGCAAGTCTTAATGATGTGATCATGCAAGAAAACAATGGGCGGGGAATACTTTGCCTTTGCGGGGAATATTTTGCCTTTGCGGGGAATACTTTGCCTTTGCGGGGGCAAACATGAAATGTTATTTGTCATGTGGTTATATGTCTATGACAATATTACGCTAGGGATCACTGCACTGGAAACTCTTGCAGCTATCTTGATGTTTTTCAGTCTTTGGGGAAAAATAAGTATTCATTTAGAATTACACCAAAGAAATAGGTATGCAGCAAGATGTAAAATTGTAACATTCGACAGGGGTGTAGTCATTTTGTTGCTATGAACATACAGACAAACATACACACATCAATTGGAATTAAAGTGTAAACACAGAGAAAAGCTCCTGTTTATTTTATTTTCAAATTTTCCACTTTATTTTTTAAAGGATGTTTTAAAATCACAAAACTTAGATTTAAATAACATGGAATAAGATATTAGCCTTCACTTTTCATGAGATATTCTGTGAAATATGAGTTGAAAACAAAATATTTACCACAATAATCTATCTAATTGTAAATCAGCATCCTATAATGATTCTTTCGACTTAAAATAAATAAAACACAGAAATAGAAAACAGCTCTTGTTTGCCAAGTCATAATCTACAGTCATTACAAACAACATAAATATCCCGCCATTATGCCTGAAAAGACAATTAATTGCAACTAAAAACCTACCCTCTCTGTGACCTGTAAAATGTAGAAGAGGGGAATCAGTTTGCAGGCACAGTTTCAGAGCAAACATTTGTTGGAAGCTCTGTTGACTTGGAGTCTGAGGCCTGTTTGATGTTACATCAATTAGGTAACTCACAATTAAAAGCAATTAGCTCCCAATGAGCTGTGTGTTTACATTTCAGTTTCAGCTCCAGGCCTTGTATTGACAGTTATCCCGGGAGTTGCTCTTACTTAGGAACCGGTGTAATTGTGATGCACTGTACTGGAAAGAGTTTTTGTTCAATTACTGAATGGAGAAGGTTGAAGATGGGGAGTCTGATGGGGAGTCTATTATCCATGTTTACACTTTATCCCTTTGCATGCTGGGAAATTTGTCGTCTGCTAAAATGTGGTCTGCTGAATTTCTAAAATTAGGATTGTCTTAGATTTTTTTCAAAGAATACGATCAGAATAGCAAACAGTTTGGATCCTGATGAGACGCTACATTCTGTGGCGTCTCATCTGGATCCAAACTGTTTGCAAAGGCCTTCAAATTTGGTTCTAGCACTGAAAGAGTTGACATCTGTAACCATAAAACAACAAACTGTTAAACAGTTGAATGTGACACTGTTGCTCAGGCAACACATCACTGTATCATAAACACTAGTGTATCTTTCAACCCTAACAAACTGTCCAATTAAAAATATTTAAGATAAATTTATTATTTTCTGTTTGCAATCTAAAAGCGAATCGTTAATTGGTACATGAATAAGAATCAAAGAAATGATTGATGATAATCAAATGAATTTTCTACTTTATTTTGGAAACCCACATCAGTACCAGAAAAGGAATAACATTTGATGGGCCGTGCTCCGTGATACATGAGTTTAATGCATGTGCATAAAGTGTAGTCCCAGATTAGCCTGTGCAGTCCGCATTTATGATATTTTTCATTTCAAGAAATTCTCTTGTTAGCAAAAATCTAGTTAAAGCATAAAGTGTCGGCCCTGATTAGCGTCCCTGATAAGCCTGTGCGGACAGCACAAGCTCATCTGGGAAGACAACTTATGCTCATGCATTCAACACCCTTTTCACAGAGCAAATATACTTCACAGAAGCAAGCGTCATTATCACATAGGGGGAATACAAAATAGTATGTTGCATGTCTTATTTAAACGGGCTCAGAGGGCTGACAGATCAGAGTTTGGCATCAATATATATTATAGGCAAAGCTCATTGAAAAGGGGTTCAATGCATGTGAGTAAAGTGTCATCCCAGTTTAGCTAATCAGGGACGACACTTTTCCCTTTATGATATTTTTGATTAAATGAAAGTCTCTTCTTAGGAAAAATCAAGTTAAGGCGGAAGGTGTTTTATCCCATTTTCACCGCGACATTGACGGTATAACACGTTGTGGAATATACTTGCTTGTATTCAACACTGTGGAATATACCTGTCGCGTGCACGGACTACTTTTTAAATGACGTCATGCGATATGCGCTAAAATTGGGTCGATATTGTTTGGTTCATTGATCGAATTATAAGGTCACCCATTAGAAGAAAATGTGCATATTTTGCAGAAATATATATATATAACATATTCACCAAAAGAAATGTTGAAATAAAATATAAAATTACACGATTTTTGTTTTGTTATTTTTTTATTTATATTTACTTTACCACTGAATGATTTTTCATAAGAAACACAGTCGACAAAACTTAAGCTTCAAAATTATACGACCTTCAACCTTTAAATCTAGTCATATGACATAATTTTTCGCCATCCGTATAATGAATCAGCTGATTGATGGCGTCATAAAATGACAAACTTATTGCGTCATTTTCCCCATTTTTTGACGATTTATTATAAACGCGACTTACTTCACATGTTTTCTACATGTCGAGGGGTGAACGGAAGACTGTTGTAACTCATATTATATTAAGAAGGAGATACTGCAGTTTTCCGTTCAGCCCTCGATGTACTGTATGTCGACATATCTGAATTGTCAATTGATCACATTTTCCTTATTTCGTGTAATGTGCATTGTTTATAACCAAAGCATATACTTTTGACATTTAACTTAAATATTCAGAATGTACAACAAGCCATACACATATCGCACAGTTCATGAATAATCTGCTATGTTTGCTTTCCTATTTAATTCACGTTAGGCATAGAGCTGTGTAAAGTATAAGATGGTAAAAATAGCACCACACTGGAATTTGGAACGTCCCATTTTGTACAAGGGTATTTTCTACTCATTTATCTGTTGTGTACTGGAATGTTTTCCATTCTTTGTGTATTTATATATTAAATTATTTTCTCGTACAATAAGGGCATTTACCATAGATATATAAAACATTGTGCAAGTTTAAACATAATTATGTTTGTATGCAGAAATCTGCAAATGCAACCGAGTTTACCAACGGCTATTATTAGATAAACTGCTCCGGTTCATTTGAACAGCAGTAATGTAGAGTACATGACGTAGCGTGTGACGAAGAAGAAAGTTTATCGCGTTCATAAACTCATTTGAATAAAGTGATAGAATGGCATAAGGGTCTTTATTTAACTATGCTAAAATAATTATTAACTAGAAATGGCGCGGCAGAGGCCGACGCGTATCCCCACGCCTAATGTTTGACCTAGGTGTGCCCCAGGGTTGGTAATGGGGCCATGCATAGTTGAGATTGACCGTTTTGTCATAAGAGAGGTTCAGTATCAATTTGAAGTGAATCGGTGTAGAAATGAAGAAATTATAGTAAAGGCAATTTTGGGTGGGTGTGGTCTATGTGGGCGGGGCGCCCCAGGGTTGGTTATGGGGCCATGCATAGTTGAGATTGACCCTAATGTCATAAGAGAAGTTCAGTATCAATTTGAAGTGAATCCGTGTAGAAATGAAAAAATTATAGTAAATGGAATTTTTTGGTGGGTGTGGCCTATGTGGGCGGGGCGCCCCAGGGTTGGGAATGGGGCCATGCATGGTTGAGATTGACCGTATTGTCATAAGAGAGGTCCAGTATCAATTTGAAGTGAATCGGTGTAGAAATAAAGAAGTAAATGTAAAATAACCTAAAAAAATGAGTGATAATTTCTGACGCGGCCCCACCCCAACCGCTATAACTTTTGACCCAGGGGTCAGATCAAAATTCCAAATAGTGCAGGGACGCACATATGCTCATAGCTACCATGTGTGTAAGTTTCAAGGTTCTAGTGCTTTTAGTTTAGGAGGAGATAGTGGCCAGGACGGACGGACAGACAGACGGACGGACGGCGGAGATAACCACAATATCCCCACCTTTTTTTCAAAAAGCGTGGGGATAAAGACCCTAGATGCAATATCGTCAATTATTGAGTTAAATGGATTATTACCGTAAAAACGCAGTCATAAGTCTACCCGGGTCATAAGTCGGGGGGTATACTTTGGTACCAAAATTGGAGATTTTGAGTATGTTAGCTTCATAAGTCGAGTCAGAAATTTTTTGTTTACGAATTTCATAAACGGACGCCATTTTAAATGTACATGTAGTTGCGGTAGTTTTCTATGCGTTTCTCACTTATACCAAACTCACGTTCAGCAGCACTGTTGTTAATTAAATTCTCCGCAAACTCTATCACACGTATTTTAAATGCATTGTCATAAGCCTGGCGTTTGCGTTTGCCAGGCATTTTAAAAGATTTATCGTAAGTCCAGTTATGTTTTTGTTTATCTAATTAATAAATGGTTGCACTCAATAATCCACGCTAGTAATTATCCACAAACTATTTTCGGCTTTTAATCCAATGAAACAATATTATCACTGTAATCCAATCTTTGTACTTTTAATCTGACTGTCAAAACAATTGATTAGTGTCTCGGTAAAACGTGTTTTTATAACAATAATTGACATACCCAAGAGACCGCTAACTGAACCTTTTTCTCTGAAACAGTTTCAAAGGCGGAGCTATACACGTACTCAAGCATAATGGGACGATTGCAAGCGAGTTACAAACACGCGATTGGTTAAGCATATCGCTTCTCTAAACAAAGGAATCAAATTTTGTCGGCGAGAAAGGTGTTCTTTATGGCTTCTTGACAGGAAATGGCTTTCCTTTGATGACGTCAAACTGTCGATTCACACATATTGAGAATTTTCGCGAGACTTTAAATGATGTCCTTGATTCTTTGTTTACATGAACAGTAAACAAACAACACCTGCTTACATGAAGACTTTGGATTAAATTATCAAAATAAAAACAAGAGTAATTGCAAACTGTGATTATATTAATTGGTAAGTATCAGTAAAAATATGACGTTCCGTTAGTCGTAAATCAACGATTTATTTTATACAACAACAACAACTATTGCCGCGGGGATCAATCTTCGTCGAATTTCATTATTTTTTTCATGGAATTTCATTATTTTTTTCATGGACCACCTCATAAGTCGATACCGGCTTTTTAATCAAATTTTGGAGGTAAAAAATCTCGACTTATGACTGCATTTTTACGGTAGATGGATTTTAAAGGATTATTAAAGGTAAGATACTAGTTCTTACGTGTTTTGATTTTTGTTTGTACTTTTGTCGTTCCCTGTTCTTGGGGAAATGATTTTAACATTGGCGCCATTGATGCATCGGATCACACACGGCATACCCATAACATTATATAAAAACACGTTATGCGCGTCCTTAAATTCGTCGTCCGAAGTCGGAAAACGTATTGCCCTGTATTTTGTCAAATAAAGTGTCAGTCGCTGCAATTGTCTGTTTACTCGTCAAAATTGTCAAGGTCTTCCATAGCTAAAGAAACTTCAGTGTACAGTTTATTTAGTACAGTAGTCAGACCTGTACAAAGTCGCGCCAGTCAAAAATCATAAAAAGCGACATTTAAAGTTATGGTAGCCAGAACTAGGTCGTCGATGGTGTACATGTATGTTGACATCGACAGCATTTTGTCAGGAGCAATCGCCGCCATATTGGATTTTGATCATTTTCTTTCGAAAATAAAATGAATTATAGTAAAGTAAAATCTTCTTTTCGCGGTCGTAATGTGTTAAAATTCGCATACTGCGTAAAATTGAATGTAGGCATATGGTGATATTTTTACTTGTTTTACAGTTTGTGTGTGAATTTTTTAAAGACTATTTTGCGTACCAGAACAAATACACGTATATCACTACGCATGGTTACATTTGTCAGATTTTAAGCGCTTTTATGACTGAATTAAAATTATTGTTAAGGTTATTAGATCTATTTATGTTAAATGTCACGTTGAAAAAATCAAATGGGATAAATAGAATACTAGTATTAGCGTTGAATACAGAGAAGTTTATGTTGCTCGGCAAGGCTCGCGCTTCCGGCGTTCTAAGCCTCGCAACATAAACTTCTCTGTATTCAACTCTAACCTAGTATTCTCTATGTCTGACAGTTACATTGGACAAAATGGTCTTAAAATTGTAAAACTCATGTTTGATTACCTGACTGCACAGGCTAATCTGGGATGACACTTTAGGCACATGCATCAACTCTTTGAGTGCTGGAACCGAATTTTGAAGGCCTTTGCAAACAGTTTGGATCCAGATGAGACGCCACAAAATGTGGCTAAGGTTTAAAACCCTTTTTCACAGAGTACGGCTCATATGGATTGAAAAAATGGAAATAAAGTGAGTGTAGGAAGAATCCCATCCATTTTGATAAGAACCTTCTCTATCATTTCAGACAAAACTAGTGACCTGAAAATCAATAGGGGTCATCTGCGAGTCACGATCAATGTACCTATGAAGTGTCATGATCCTAGGCAAAAGCGTTCTTGAGTTATCATCCGAAAATCATTTTACTATTTCGGGTCATCGTGACCTTGCCCTTTGACCTTGTGACCTCAAAATCAATAGGGGTCATCTGCGAGTCATGATCAATCTACCTATGAAGTTTCATGATCCTAGGCAAAAGCGTTCTTGAGTTATCATCCGAAAACCATTTTACTATTTCAGGTCACCGTGACCTTGACCTTTGACCTAGTGACCTCAAAATCAATAGGGGTCATCTGCGAGAAATGATCAATCTACCTATGAAGTTTCATGATCCTAGGCGTATGCGTTCTTGAGTTATCATCCGGAAACCATTTTAGTATTTCGGGTCACCGTGACCTTGACCTTTGACCTAGTAACCTCAAAATTGATAGGGGTCATCTGCGAGTCATGATCAATCTACCCATGAAGTTTCATGATTCTAGGCGTATGCGTTCTTGAGTTATCATCCGGAAACCATTTCACTATTTTGGGTCACCGTGACCTTGACCTTTGACCTAGTGACCTCAAAATTAATAGGGGCCATCTGCGAGTCATGATCAATCTACCCATGAAGTTTCATGATCCTAGGCGTATGCGTTCTTGAGTTATCATCCGGAAACCATTTCACTATTTCGGGTCACCGTGACCTTGACCTTTGACCTAGTGACCTCAAAATTAATAGGGGTCATCTGCGAGTCATGATCAATCTACCCATGAAGTTTCATGATCCTAGGCGTATGCGTTCTTGAGTTATCATCCGGAAACCATTTTACTATTTCGGGTCACCATGACCTTGACCTTTGACCTAGTGACCTCAAAATCAATAGGGGTCATCTGCGAGTCATGATCAATCTACCCATGAAGTTTCATGATCCTAAGCGTATGCGTTCTTGAGTTATCATCCAAAAACCATTTTACTATTTCGGGTCACCGTGACCTTGACATTTGACCTAGTGACCTCAAAATCAATAGGGGTCATCTGCAAGTCATGATCAATCTACCTATGAAGTTTCATGATCCTAGGCGTATGCTTTCTTGAGTTATCATACGACAACCACCTGGTGGACGGACCGACCGACCGACCTACCGACCGACCGACCGACATGAGCAAAGCAATATACCCCCTCTTCTTCGAAGGGGGGCATAATGAATCTGATTTGATGTCATCATGACAATACATAGAAACTAAATTATACATCAACATTTGAAAGGCTATACCTTAATATTTGATTTCATAGAGATTGCATGTAGATGGGTCAGAAAGGTCAATCAATTAGAGCAATTAAGAGAAAATGTTCACTGACCATCAGGGACAAAGCAGATTGACAGTGGGTCAAAATGACCAGACACCTGGTCTTGTTGTCATAATGGATAAATCTTGTTAAGTTCATGTCACCAGCATTTGATGGTAATAGCTATTGATTGTGAAGTTATAAGAGATACTGGGGCCCATATTCACCAACATATGCTTAGACTGAAGAATAAAGAATAGACATAGAACCAAGCTCAGCATTTAAATATATGGAGAATATTTGTTGGATTTGGTGGATTATCAATTTTAATTCACGAGTGATCATAGAAAATATATTTTTTCTATGATCACAAGTGAATTAAAATCCATATTTAACCGAATCCAACAAATTTGCTATTTTTTTTATGCTTTTTTCACAGTTTATTTAAATTGTTTAAGAGTTTAACTAAAGATTTTCGCTGGGATAATGACGTAATTTCATCGAAAAAATGACGTCATTTCACAGTAAACAATGAACATTATCGATAACTTTCACTGTTAATTTTCACTGTTTGAAACAGTGAAATTATCAGTTTTAATTCACTGATATTTCTCTATAAACTACCGGAAAGCATAAAATAAATACAAGTTAAAAATTGTTCTTATGCCATTAATAAATTGTTCAGAATTAAGAATTGTGTCAGAAAAAATAAAAATAAAATTGTGTGTCATATTGAATTGTATTTCACTTTGAGAATGAAACAGTTTCAGAAATATTTTTACTTTTAGGCTTAAGTCTTCGAATTTGTTGGTGAATTCCAACCAAGGTCATGACCATGGCCTTGACAAACTGTCTCAGTGCTACCTTGGGGCCTAAGCCTAACTTACGGCTCTTAGACACTCTAGTCACAAACTCAAAGAAGATGTTAACCACAGTAAAACTGTAGTTTTCATCTTTGCTTAAATACTTGTCTTAGAATGCTTTAAACGGATTTTTAATTTAAATATGCACAAAACACAAAATGATTTTTACTGACTCCTAAAAGTGATTCATTCTCTCAAAAAAATTATTCGATATATTTTCTTTATGCATGTTTATACTAATCAGGCCTAAAAAAAAAATGTTTGTTTCCACTGACATGGCTTAAAAAAATAAGGTAGGCAAATAATTTTTTTTTTTTTTTCGAAAATGTCGTACATGGTGCATCTTCTTCTCATTTTTTGTGTACAACTGTATGTACAATAAATTTGATGATGTATGTAATGCTATATGGCTGTATTTTAATGCTTTTATGAAATAAAAACTTGCTGTTCATTAATTTTTCATTTGTTGCGTTCCTTATTTCCGAGTTTAATGTTGACTTCTGGCACGGCTTTAATAGTCCATTTTATGACCAATAAAAGGCATAACTAAAGTCGCAGTAAGCTTGACCCTCCGTGTCTATAGGGATTCAGTGTTGTTATACTTTCTGTTCCTTTGGGATCATGGAGTGTATACTATATTATTTATAATTTATTATATATTAAATAGCCCAAAAGTCGTGCTAGGGGGAAGCGAGTGGTGTTGCATGTAGCATTATCACCATGAACAGACCCAATCAAACTGGGTGCGCTATTATATTTCTTGGATGCAGTTTATGCTTCCAAAGGACCACATTTTCAGATTATATTATGTACTGGTATCGTGGGTCTATCTACCAGGGCTAGCGCTGTCCCAAAATTTCAATGAGCCAACCAGTTTATTGTTTTTCGGTGCGCGAAAACTGGTTCTGAAATAATTATATATACTTGTACTATCAACTTGTTTATATTTCTTTTAATGACAACAAGGGCATATCACATATCATAATGTAACATACAGTTTTCAATATAGAAATACATAGTATGGTAATTGTCCAAGTACGAACACAAGTTATTTTATAGATGTACATTTAATAGTGGTGTCGATTGTTCCAAATTTGAAATCCTGAAAATTAGATATTCCGGGGGTCTTGGAACCGCAGCCGCAGGAACCCAACAGGAATAAAGGGCAGATCCCCCACCCCATCCAGAGCCCTTACTAATTGTTCTTTTTATTGTCTTTCCAATTGTATTTTCAGGTGAATACAATTCAAAATATTATTAACCACACCGTCCGTATCACCCCATGTGTATTCGTCATTCTATTTCTTCTATAAAGAACTACGAAAATAAATTATAAGGGACGAAAAATAATGTATCCGAAAACGACAGTCCGAAAAATTGTACGCGTTTTGCACATAAATTAAAGTGTGCATATTGTTTCACTGCAGACAGTGAAATACCTAGCAAATGTACAATTTGGTTGACATATTGCTTTACAATAGCATTTTTTGTGGGTAAACAACAACTTAATTATCACCTTTTAATTTTAAACCATTATCAGCAGAAAGGTGATATATTGTCGCAATAGAACTAATTATTAAATTATCATCTTTTTGTTAATTCTGATCGATAGACGGGAGAAAGGTGTAAAGTGATCAGCTTAGAAATCATTAATTTATTGTTACGCTTCTTAAGTTTTGTTTATCTTTAAATACGACGTTTGCCATCGGCCGCTATATTGTTGGCAGACGACAGTATCAACTGTGTATTCCAAGTATACAGTGTCTGCGCATGAATGACCCAATATTATGTGTGAGCAAACTCAATGCTGATTGGCCAGCTACCACGTGCGCTTCAATAACAATAAAAAAAATTATGCGGATAATGTAGACAGTTTATTGAGCCTCGCCAAAAAATACGCGGTCAGATTTTTTTAAAATTTTGGACTTAAAAAAAAGAGATTCGGACCGGCTGCAAAGAATTAGGTACGGTCGGGCCACCGGACACAATTATTTAGTGTACGCCTCATAAGCAGAACATACATTGTTCATACCCAGGACTTATTGTACATATATTTCCCTTTACTTGTTCTATGAAAATTAACACAACTGTTTTCATTTAGGAAATAAAACTGATATCGCATTTTGTTTTTAAAAGAACCCCCCATAGATACAATTTTACAGACGATTTGTTTATGATTCATTAAAAAATCAGATTAAATGTAATAATACCATTGATGTATTTGTTGTAATTTGTTGTATCAAAATACAGACATAGCATCTAGGTACAAGGCATGTAACAGTTAACCCGTTTATGCATAGCGTCTAGAAAAAAGGCCTTGGCTAACAGCGTAGACCCAGATGAGACGCCGCATGATGTGGCGTCTCATCTGGGTCTGTGCTGTTTGCTTAAAGGAATTTCCGTAAGAAATATTCAAAATATAGAAATAAATATACTAGACATCCCTAATTTTGGAAATAAATTGATCCAATTTAGAAGGATGGGATAGTCCACTAGGCATAAATGGGTTAAAGTCTGAAGTTTCATAAAAATCCTACCTAGGACGTACAAAATATACAGCATACACAAAATGCTTAGAGATGGACAAACACACCCACAACCACACCGACGGATCGACTAAGCCACTACTGTATTCTCTCCTTTGGGTGCATAAAAATACTGGAATAAAAAATAAATGTGTTTTTGCGTGAGGCAATCATTTATATTTTAAATGAAATATTCATGATTTGCTCAGAGCGTTCGTGACAGCTCCATCATTTAGGTATGACCAAATCAATTGCAGGCAAAGCTCCTGGGATCATTAATATAATTACTAAACCAACACCTATCCGCTCATTACCTGCTGTGCATGAATTATTTAAGTCATTAATGGAGATGTTTTAAATTGATTCTGCAGCTAATATATTTCAGGAAATGTTTTTTATGCACAGTCACTAATCAAACTTTGATGTAAATACACAAACTCAGTATTGCATAACAAGTTTTGAGTAAGGTCTCCTTATATAGAATCCTTCAGGGACAATTGAAAGTCAGTGTTTGGTACTTGATTAGAAAGCAGGTACAAATATAACAGTTTTCTGTCAAGTACATTTAAACCAGGTCAGGTGAAAATGTGCATCATGCCAAATATGCCCTTTTTTCCAGAGCGAGCTTATTTGATAACGCTTAACTCAATTTTCACGAAAAAAGGTATGATATGTCGTTTTCTGGGAATAAAACGTCAGAAATCCAATGGATTTCTTATACACTAGGAACATGCTTGTATAATTGTGGGAAACAAAAGCTTCACTTACAATTTTGCTTTTATTCTGATTCGAG
This sequence comes from Dreissena polymorpha, assembly GCF_020536995.1. NCBI lineage: Eukaryota > Metazoa > Mollusca > Bivalvia > Myida > Dreissenidae > Dreissena > Dreissena polymorpha. Next base: position 77,485,302 of record NC_068357.1, on the reverse strand, counting down.
ATTCTCAGTGGCTCATAATATGCCCCATTGGTACAAAAAGATACGATATGCCTTCTAATTTCTATGTCACATGGTACCTTGTTGCACCTAGGTGGCAAATTATGTGTTTATAGACTATAGGAGAAATACAAAAATACAAACGATGCAGCCCCCAAAAGCCTTTGTTCATAATGTTACACATGCTTATGAAAAACAGTTGGTAATTTCAAGCAAATGCAACACTGGGATTTGTTCCCTGGAAAGACTAATGCTTATGAAATTCTTTGTGCAATACATAACATCTTCAGATATCTGGAATTAAATGATAACATTTTCAAGTAAATATGCAGCTTAAAAACTGAGCCAGCCTATCATGAAATATTAACATTGTGATTCTTTTAATAAATTTTCTTAATTCAAATTCATTGAATCGAATTTATTTTGCAGTTTGTGACTTATTAAAACTATTTTCATCGTTAGCAAAGTATATAATTATGAGCCTAGGAAAAATTGGGTGTAATGCATGTGTGTAAAGTGTTGCCCCAGAAAAACTGGGTGTAATGCATGTGTGTAAAGTGTTGCCCCAGAAAAACTGGGTGTAATGCATGTGTGTAAAGTGTTGCCCCAGAAAAACTGGGTGTAATGCATGTATGTAAAGTGTTGCCCCAGAAAAACTGGGTGTAATGCATGTGTGTAAAGTGTTGCCCCAGAAAAACTGGGTGTAATGCATGTGTGTAAAGTGTTGCCGCAGAAAAACTGGGTGTAATGCATGTGTGTAAAGTGTTGCCTCAGAAAAACTGGGTGTAATGCATGTATGTAAAGTGTTGCCCCAGAAAAACTGGGTGTAATGCATGTGTGTAAAGTGTTGCCCCAGAAAAACTGGGTGTAATGCATGTGTGTAAAGTGTTGCCCCAGAAAACTGGGTGTAATACATGTGTGTAAAGTGTTGCCCCATACTGGGGGTAATACATGTTTGTAAAGTGTTGCCCCAGAAAACTGGGTGTAATGCATGTGTGTAAAGTGTTGCCCCAGATTAGCCTGTGCAGTCTGAGCTTGCTAATGAGGGACTTTTTTACTTTTATGGATTAAAAAACACAAACTATGTCTCATTTAAAGGAAAATCCAGTCTTGATAGAAAGTGTTGTCCCTGATTAGCCTGTTCAGATTGCCATGTTTTTAAAGAATGAGGGGCAAATAGAGAACAACAACACAACTAGTGCTGTATTATTTGCATTATCACCAGCTAATTTTTGTAAACCTCAAACAAATCATCCACTTTCACAATCATTTTACAAGAATTTCAACCACTAGTAGTAATGTTCCACAATTTCAAGACTGAGAATAGTTAATCAATAGCCATCAAGGTACTTTTAAACAAGTCCCATATAAATTATTTACCAAAATCACATGTTCATTTGAGTTCATTTGTTTAAAAAACGAGTGTGGAGGCATTAAAGCTGACAACGACAGTACAATTTGTTCCATAATTAGAAAACCCAATTTAAATGGTAATTAGAATTGTTAATTAAGAGCTGTTTTAGAGAATGAAAACCAATCAATTATGGTTCAACACTAAGTCTACTCCCTATGGAATGTCTAAAGTGACTTCAATGCACTCAAATATTCATTTCAATTAATTAACAAGAGCTCTGGAGTAGTTAAAGCAGGGGTGTATGTTATTGGTACAATCACTATTACGCAAATACACTTGAAGAACTGATGGTGGGGCAAACTGCCAACAAATAAACGGCAATGACTGGCAAATCCATGGTCCAAGGGAAACAAATCTTACTTGTGAAGCAAATGATGAAAACACAGCAAAAGTCTCAAGTATTTTTTTCATGACAACATTTGAACAGGAAATATATATGCGCCTTGCTCTGGGAAAATAGGGCTTAATACAAATAGCAGACTCCACAGGAAGGACATTTTACGCACAAGCAAGAACCCACGTTAGGCAAATGTTCCTAGGGCATGGATCATATAAATAATAAAATAGCTTTTAACCCTTTGAATGCTGGGAAATTTGTCTTCTGCTAAAATGTCGTCTGCTGAATCTCTAAAATTAGCATATTCTTCGATTTTTTCAAAGAATACTATCAGAATAGAAACAGTTTGGATCCTGATGAGACGCCACGTTCTGTGGCGTCTCATCTGGATCCAAACTGTTTGCAAAGGCCTTCAAAATTCGGTCCCCGCACTGAAAGGGTTGATGCAGCTAAATATAGTCTCTTTTTTTTGCAAAACTACAAGTCTGTAAAAATTTCAACCTGAGTGTGCACTTGACCTATTTAGCTTAGGACAGAGGAATTGTGTGCAAAATGTCTGACCTTCAAGTATGACATTGAACTTTGAGCTACAGACACAGGCCGTTTCCTCAACACATCCGATACAATGATGACTTTGGGGTCAAACAATATGATGCTAATTTCCTTACAATATTAACTTATAGATAACAACAGATATTAAGCTGACTACAATCTCCAGAAACAAACAATATGACCCTTTATGCATATTAATTAAGTGTCATACCAGATTAGCCTGTGCAGTTTGCACAGGCTAATCAGGGATGACACTTTCCGCTTAGACTGGATCATTTTCAAACAAGAACTGTGTTTGTGAAACAATGCCCCCCTCTGCGCCACTTTGAAGCCATATATTTGACCTTTGACCTTAAAGGATTACCTTGACTTTTCACCACTCAAAATGTGCAGCTCCATGAGATACCCATGCATGCCAAATATCAAGTTGCTATCTTCAAAATTGCAAAAGTTATGACCAAGGTTAAGTTTTTGGACAGACACATACAATGACAGACAGACACATACAATAACAGACAGACAGACAGGCCCAAAACAATATACCCTTGATCAGTCGATCCGGGGGCATAAAAAATCCTTTGAAGTGAAAAGAGTTGTCCATGACTAGCCTGTGCAGACTGCACATATGCATTAAGCCTCCTTTCCCCAGAGCCAGGTTCATTAACAAGGACTTACCTGGAACATACACTCCTGAGTAGCCATATCTCGGAGTGCACCCAAACAATCCAGACGGCTGTGTCGGGAAGAAGCGCCACCTTGACCAGTATCGAACTTCCTCGTAGATTTCCGGTTCCCCATACAGCAGGGAGACGAATGCCTGCTGGGAACCACACATCTCGGCAGCAATGTTGTCCCATGCGGAGCTACGGTCCACAACGTACTGTCTGCGAGACCGCGCTTGGACCTTGAATGTAAAAGAAAAGTTGTAATTAAAATCAGCATTGTGATCAAGAGCCAAAAATCGTATATGATTGCTTAAGAAACTGTGATATTTATACACAAAGCTGTAACGTGTAAGAGTTTAGCATATCAGTGGATATTTAAGCCTGGTCATGCACAAAAGCTGTCATTGAAATCACCATTTTGAGAAAAAAAGCTTTTTGAGAAAAAGTTCCTATATGATTTGTTTATGAACTGTGATATTGATGTGCAAAGCTGTGAAAGTTAAACATATCAGAGGATATTTGAGCAGCGTTGTGTAAAAATGGATCTTATTCCACATGCCGCCATTGCAGCTCTGAGCTACCCTTTTTGCTATACAGGGATGCAATGTGTTATGTTGTAACATTCATGGACAGCTAACAAGCCTGTGCATTTGCACAGGCTGTTTAAGATCTACCCTGCAATTTGCATAAGACACATTTTTGCACGACGCAGGTCATTTTACCATTATTATCATTAATGGAAACAAGTATCTAAGTGCAAGCACTGCACAAGTCAATTTTTCTGCTAGCTTGCAAATATTCTCATATTTATGATGGCACAAAGAGGCTTGTTTGGCCTAATGGTGAGGTTAAGAAAGTGATACAGCTGTCATGAGATGAACTTGATTGAAGAAAACATGTCACAGTCACTTCCTGAAAAAATATGCTCCAATTTTCTGTGATCCTTCAACAATGCATTATGGGATTCGAGCTAATATCAGCTTAATTACAAAATTCTCAAAAAGAAATTCTGCTGTACTAAATAACTCCACAGTAAAAAATGATTTATGACAAACATAAATCCTGTATCCTGCAAAGATTATGTATTTTCTAAAGGCAGCAATACAAGATCTGAAAAGTAAAATAAACCTTATGTTATTGGTACAATCACTATTACGCAAATACACTTGAAGAACTGATGGTGGGGCAAACTGCCAACAAATAAACTGCAATGACTGGCGAGTCCATGGTCCAAGGGAAACAAATCTTACTTGTGAAGCAAATGAATAAAACACAGCAAGTCACAAGTATTTTTTTCATGACAACATTTGAACAGGAAATATATATGCGCCTTGCTCTGGGAAAATAGGGCTTAATACAAATAGCAGACTCCACAGGCTTATCTGGAAGGACATTTTACGCACAAGCAAGAACCCACGTTAGGCAAATGTTCCTAGGGCATGGATCATATAAATAATAAAATAGCTTTTAACCCTTTGAATGCTGGGAAATTTGTCTTCTGCTAAAATGTCGTCTGCTGAATCTCTAAAATTAGCATATTCTTCGATTTGCAAATATTCTCATATTTATGATGGCACAAAGAGGCTTGTTTGGCCTAATGGTGAGGTTAAGAAAGTGATACAGCTGTCATGAGATGAACTTGATTGAAGAAAACATGTCACAGTCACTTCCTGAAAAAAATATGCACCAATTTTCTGTGATCCTTCAACAATGCATTATGGGATTTGAGCTAATATCAGCTAAATTACAAAATTCTCAAAAAGAAATTCTGCTGTACTAAATAACTCCACAGTAAAAAATGATTTATGACAAACATAAATCCTGTATCCTGCAAAGATTATGTATTTTCTAAAGGCAGCAATACAAGATCTGAAAAGTAAAATAAACCTTATGTTGTCATTAATAGAATTCACGAGTGGATAATTATTATTTGCATTTTAAAAACAGATTCCTTGACAAGTAACAAGGCATTTATTGTTTGATAAAACATACACATCTGTGGTAAAAAACACAAATTGTTTGAAAAGACAAAAGGTTGAAAAAAAAATCACCAATAAGAAAGTTGGAAATTCTGAACTAAATCACACACATTCTAACCAGACTTATTTGCATTCAACTCACCTTGGGAATAGCATAATAGAGGAAGGGAGGGAATTCAGTTGGTTGACAGTGTAAAGACTTTGGTTGTCTCCCCTGATGTAAATGTGGTTGCACTGGAGGTAATTCAAGTGCACCAGGAGATTTCACGGCTTTCGTTGGGGAAGACGGTGGACTTTTTGACTGAAGTTTCTTGGCAATAAAAGCCAGGTCCCGCTGTTTCTGTCGCACATGTCGATGCCATTCTGTCTCTGGTGTGTAGCGAATCACATGATCTTGGTGGGTGTAGACTGATGTCTTCTGTCCAGTGAACACCACAGACGACAGAACGGGGCTGGTTGATACATTTGTGAAGTAGGTTGTTTGTTGTGGTTCCAGCAGGAAACTGGTATTGTGAAGATGAACTGTCCTGTAATGACAAAACTGGTGTTATGACAATGAACTGTTCCGTGATGACAAAACTAGTTTTGTGGAATTGAACTGTCCTGTAATGACAACATATCATAGTTTCAGATAAGCAATCAATGATATGGTAAAAGTGATGTCGAGTCACATGTCAACTTTTTTTAAATTTAGGGTGCCTTCAGAAAGGCGCTGCATAAGCACCGCATATCCTTGATGGTTTACAACACATTGCATGTAAGCCAAGAGCAAGGCCAACCTTATAACAGTGTTTGTTTGCCATCTCCTACATAGGATTGCTGGTAATGGGTAGGGAGATAGGAAAAGATGTTTTATATTTGGGGGGAGGGAGGGGAGTCATTCAGCGTCAAAATGTAATAGAATAGAAATTGCCTTTGAAAGTGAAAAATAAGTATATTTTGAACAAATATTGTCAACACAAAAAACAAAACACACAATTCTGGCACCTGGTATTCAATCTGCTTTGCTGACTTCTTTTTATCAAAGAGGATGCCTCTGATCATTGATCACACAATGCAGCACTTTTTTTTTAACCCTTTGCATGCTGGGAAATTTGTCGTCTGCTAAAATGTTGTCTGCTAAATATCTAAAATTAGCATTTTCTTTGATTTTTTTTCAAAGAATACTATCAGAATAGCAAACAGTTTGGATCCTGATGAGACGCCACGTTCTGTGGCGTCTCATATGGATCCAAACTGTTTGCAAAGGCCTTCAAAATTTGGTTCCAGCGCTTAAAGGGTTAAAACGATTGTCAAAGAAGCACAGATGCTTGCATTTCCATAAAGCCCATTATAAGATAGAGTCAAGACAAAAGAATTAACTTCGACATTTTTAATTTTTAATGATGGCCCCAATGTAATTTCTGATATACTTAAAAACATGACTCTGCATATATTCTGGAAATAATATTTTGAAATAACACCTGTTGCTAAAGTTAAAGAATCGGCTACTTTATAAAATTTTACTTAAGTAAATATTTAATCTTTTAAATATTTAAATGAGCCTCATCCGGGAAACAAGATGTTTGATGTATGTGCATAAAGTGCTATCACAGATAAGCCTGTGCAGTCTGCACAGGCTATTCAGGGACAAACATTTCCGCCTTAACTTGATTTTCTCTTCACTTTCTTAAAACAAACAATACAACAAGAGGGCCAAGATGGCCCTAGTTCGCTCACCTGAAAGGAGTCGGTTCATTCAATCTTTACCTAAGGTCAAACATCACCTTGATATTGACCAGACAAACATCCTGGTCAAGTTTCATCATAATTGAAACAAAACTCTGGCGTAGGGAGTGTTTTTGTTTTTGTAATATTTGAAATGGTGACCTATATTTTGAGTTGACCCCCGAAACATCAAACTTCGCTTACAAGGATTTTGTATAATATAATGAAAATTTGGACAATCTAAGGGCAATAATTATGGCATTAATCATGTGATTTTGCTCATAATCAAACTTGACTGAGATCTTTCAGCAACTTTGATAAAGAATGCTTTAGAAATGTGAATGCTAGAGTGTTTATAAACCAAATGTGGACGGACGGACAGCGGACAAAGACCAATCCTAAAACCTCACCTGAGCAATCAGGTGAGCTAAAAAAGTGTTTCACCGATCTGAGCCATTTTCCAACTTGTCCAAAAAATCAATAAAACCAATGTATTGACTAAGTTTCACGATGATTAGGCAAAAAATGTGACTTCTATAGTGTTCGATCACAAGGTTTCTCTCTATATAGTCACATAAGGAAAACTGCCCCACCCCCCTGCCAGCCATGTTTATTGACCCATCGGGACCATTTGCAAACTCATCTGAGATATATAAAAAAACAAATCTATTCACAAAGTTTCATGATGATTGGGCAAAAAATGTGACTTCTAGAGTGTTCACAAGATTTTTTTTACTATATAAATATAAGAAAACTGCCCCACCCCCTGGCAGCCATGTTATTCAACTGACCGGAAACATTTTCCAACTCAACTCTCGTATCAAAGAAACAAATGTTCTGACCAAATTTCATGAAAATTGGGCAAAAAATGTGACTTCTAGAGTGTTCACATGTTTTCACTATATAACTCGTCGACATATCAATAAAACCAATGTTTTGATTAACTTTCATGATGATTGGGCAAAAATTGTGACTTCTAGAGTGTGTACAAGGTTTCTCTATAGCCATATAAGGAAAACTGCCCCGCCCACTGGCGGCCATGTTTTCAATGGACCGAAACCACTTTTGAACTCAACCAACATATCATTAACACAGACATATAGACAAAGTAACATGAAGATTGGGCATTAAATGTGACTTCTACAGTGTTTACAAGCTTTTTCTTTTTTTTTTTACCTAGTGACCTAGTTTTTAACCCAACATGACTGAGTTTCAAACTCGTTCGAGATTTCATTGGGACAAATCTTCTGACCAAGTTTCCTGAAGATCGGACAATAAATGTGGCCTCTAGAGTGTTTACGAACAAATGTGGACGGACGGACGACGGACGAAGACCGGTCACAAAAGCTAAAAAGAAAATGGCATCCCTGAATAGCATTTGGGCACTGCACAGGCTAATCTAGGACGATACTTAACGCACATTCATTAAGCCCATTTTCCCAGACCAGCCAGCCACTTACTTTTTCCCATGCTGGTGGATTTCCCAGGTGGCCCTGTGGTGGAGGACACGAGCCGTACGATACCAGTGGAATACTGCCAGCCATCTGGAAAATATAGTCAGGGCAGGTAAGGCAGGGATAGCAATCAGTGGTTGCAGGTTCCGCAAGGGAAAGTTGATTAAGTTTTTGGCATTTAAATTTAAACAAGAGATGTGTTTGTCAGAAACACAATGCCCCCTAATGCGCAGCTTTTTTTTTCTTTTTTTTGACCTATGACCTTGAAGGATGACCTTGACCTTTCACCACTCAAAATGTGCAGCTCCATGAGATACACATGCATGCCAAATATCAAGTTGCTATGTTCAATATTTCAAAAGTTATTGCAAAACTTTACTGTAACGTTAAAGTTTTGGGACAGAATGACAGACAGAAAGAAAGACAGACAGACAGGCCAAAAACAATATACCCCCGATCATACTTTCCGGGGGCATAAAAAGTCCACAAGTTTATGTCCCTGACATTTGGATAATGGTCCTTTAGGTCTTCTTGAATCGACAAGGTATTTCATCATAAATGCGTGTTTTCGCCTCTGCTATCTAAATAATGGCAATCAGGCAAGTCAGGTCATATCTAATCAACAAGATATTTTATCATAAACAAATGTTTATGCTCTAGTCATCTGAATAATGGGGATTTGGCCAGTTAGGTCAAAGCCAAGATATTTCTACTGCCTTAAAATAGTAAAATAAAATAAATTAAAAAAAAATCACAGACCAAGGTTAAGTCTATAGACCAGTCGATAAGTTACGTCACGCCCACCTGCAAATTTAAGACTCCGCCTACTGGTTTGAAATAAGTGGTGGAATTTATATTGGCGCGTTTAGAGAAGGTTGACTGAACAATGTTTTTATTCGCCATAACTCCATACATTAAAAAATACTTTACTAATTATGTCTGAATAAAACATAAGTATGAACGAAACTGCAGTTTTGAAACAATTTTATTGGTGTTATAGTTTGTTTTTACTGATTACTAACTCGGGCATTAAACACAATCTACGAGCGGGTTATGTGTTTACCACAAAAATCTCTTGAGTTTACACATTTTCGCGACCATTTTTTAAGAACAAAAAAACTCAGACATGGAATTTCTTTCAGAAAAAATAAACATGTAACGAACGAACACAAATAATGATGAAAACAAACAACAAATAGATCAATTTCATGTTCACAACATATAATAACTGATCAGAACCTGTATATGTGTGGGAATACCTTGTTACACATTAAAGTGATTTTCTTGATTGAATATAATTGTTGTTGTTTGTTTCGTTGTACACACCAATCTTGACACTCTTTGTTTCAGCATGTTAAACCAGGTCTTTCATTCTTTACGCCATAAGAAGCTTAGTGAAAATGGCTTTTGCAACCAGCATAAAACCAGAACAGCCTGCCAGTAACTCTCAGTCTGTTCAGGTTTTATGCTGTTAGCTGCTCATCAGTAACTAAAGGTTGGAAGTGAAGCCTTCAAAACTTGAATTTAGTAAGAAAGGTATTTAATTAAATGTAACTTTCTATGGGACTACATGCGTTAAAATACGTATCTAAGTGGTAAAGGTTTAACTGCCCTGTTACACACATGCATATAGCCCTGTTTTCCCAGGGTTAACTGCCCTGTTACACACATGCATTAAGCCCTGTTTTCCCAGAGTACAGCTCCCATGTCAAGTCTGGGCTGGCTTGCATGAAAGGTCCCCTACCTGACTAGGAGCCCTGCCAACATGTGGGAATGGAGCTCAGCGGGAGACATGTTGATGAAACGCAGGAATGAGAAACAGCTGTTCACCGGGCAGTCTGCAAACATGCATAGAGAAAATTATCAAATGGCATTACAACAAAGTGGTCATAGTAACCGTTTTACAAGAGTGAACTAACCCATTTTTATCATTTCATTTTATTTCTCTAAATTATTATATGGTTAAGCATTTAATATAAACTATCCCTTTAATGTAATATTAACTGGAGTGATAGATGTGAAAAAACATATTTGAGAATATGAATGCAAGTTTTGATCTCATAGATTTCTTGACAATGCCTACATAATTTTATCTATCTATATATCTAAAAATTAGTCACCCGAATGTCAGAGTTTACCTGCACTGTTCTGGTGGAATAATGACTGGTGCACATGATGTGGATTGTGGATGTAGAAAGTGTTGAACAGCAGCCGAGCCCTGCTGTCACATCGACTGCCTATAAGTCCTACAATAGAAATCAGTCACAGAATGGAACCCCGTCAAAGAATGGAAATCAGTCCGAGAATGAAAATCAGTTCAAAATTGAAGTAAAATTGAAATCAGTTGTAGAATGGAAATCAGTCCCAGAAAAAAAAACATTATTAAAATGGAAATCAGTCCCTGAATGGTTATTAGTTGTAGAATGGAAATCAGCCACAGAATGAATATAGTCATAGAATGGAAATCAGTCCCAGAATGGAAATAAGTCCCAGAATGGAAATCAGTCCCTGAATGGAAATCAGTCCCTGAATGGAAATCAGTCTTAGAATGGAAATCAGTCCCAGAATGGAAATAAGTCCCAGAATGGAAATAAGTCCCAGAATGGAAATCAGTCCCAGAATGGAAATAAGTCCCAGAATGGAAATCAGTCCCTGAAAGGAAATAAGTCCCAGAATGGAAATCAGTCCCAGAATGGAAATCAGTCCCTGAAAGGAAATAAGTCCCAGAATGGAAATCAGTCCCAGAATGGAAATAAGTCCCAGAATGGAAATCAGTCCCAGAATGGAAATCAGTCCCAGAATGGAAATAAGTCCCAGAATGGAAATCAGTCCCATAATGGAAATAAGTCCCAGAATGGAAATCAGTCCCTGAAAGGAAATAAGTCCCAGAATGGAAATCAGTCCCAGAATGGAAATCAGTCCCTGAAAGGAAATAAGTCCCAGAATGGAAATCAGTCCCAGAATGGAAATAAGTCCCAGAATGGAAATCAGTCCCAGAATGGAAATAAGTCCCAGAATGGAAATAAGTCCCAGAATGGAAATCAGTCCCTGAAAGGAAATAAGTCCCAGAATGGAAATCAGTCCCTGAAAGGAAATAAGTCCCAGAATGGAAATCAGTCCCTGAAAGGAAATAAGTCCCAGAATGGAAATCAGTCCCAGAATGGAAATAAGTCCCAGAATGGAAATCAGTCCCAGAATGGAAATAAGTCCCAGAATGGAAATCAGTCCCAGAATGGAAATAAGTCCCAGTATGGAAATCAGTCCCTGAATGGAAATCAGTGCAAGAATGGAAATTTCCACAAACAAACACAACTTAAGACTCACCAGCCCGATATACAAGTTTTGGCACAACATAGTTCGTCAGCGACTGGAAGAAACCGGAGCGTATTTCCTGGCGTTCAAACAGCTCGGGGTGATTGCAGACCTTGCGGAACTGCATGACGAGGTTCATGAGAGAGTTTGCGGACGACTGGGCGGTGGAAGAGGAGTTGGACATGGCTGTGTTAAGAAGGTCCTCGATGGAGATCTTGTTCTTGATGCCCTGGTAGAGAAGGCGCTGACGCGAGGTCAGGGGGCAGTATACCAGCACCTCAATCTGGAGGGAAAGAAATGAGAAAGCATGGCTTGGTTTGGGGACTAGAGGATTACATAGGAAAGCTTTTATATTAACAGTTAAATAAGCTGTGGGTTTGAAATTATTTATTTTCTTTAAAGCAAAAAAAAATAATAAGGGTACTTGGAATTTGAATTGTTTAGCTTATTGAACCATTTAAAGAGTAACAAGACTATTGTCAAGCAATATAAGTCCCCTACCGGCTCCATCATTGTCAGAAATTCCAGATTTTTTTATATATATATTTGTTGCCATATCAACCAATTTCTTTTATTTAGGAACAAAATGAAATGACATGCATAATGTCAATATTGCCATCTATCCATGTTTCAAGTCTCATGAAAAAATATTAAAAACTTAAAAAGTTATTGCAGGATCCAGAACACCACCATTTTCAGCAGTATTTCTAGTCTATTTGTTGTCATAGCAACCAGAATTTTTGACGTCGGAATGAAATGACGTGCATAATGTCCATATTGCCATCTATCCATGTTTCAAGTTTCATGAACAATATTAAGAACTTTAAAAGTTATTGCAGGATCCAGAAAACCACCATTTTCAGCAGTATTTCTAGTCTATTTGTTGCCATAGCAACCAGAATTGTTGACGTCGGAACGAAATGAAATGACGTGCATAATGTCAATATTGCCATCTATCCATGTTTCAAATTACATGAAAAAATATTAAGAACTTTATAAGTTATCACAGGATCCAGAAAACCACCATTTTCAGCAGTATGTCTAGTCTATTTGTTGCCATAGCAACCAGAATTTTTTACGTCAGAACGAAATGAAATGACGTGCATAATGTCCATATTGCCATCTATCCATGTTTTAAGTTTCATGAAAAAAATTATTAAGAACTTTAAAAGTTATCGCAGGATCCAGAAAAACCACCATTTTCAGCAGTATTTCTAGTCTATTTGTTGCCATAGCAACCATTATTTTTGACGTAGGAACAAAATGAAATGCATAATGTCCATATTGCCATCTATCGATGTTCCAAGTTTCGTGAAAAAATATTAAGAACTTTTAAAGTTATCACAGGATCCAGAAAAGTGTGACGGACGGACGGAGACAAAACCATAAGTCCCCTCCGGTGAAACCGGTAGGGGACTGAAAATCTCATTAGAAATATTTAACAGCAAATTGTAAACCCTGACAGCTTTGGCTGCTGGGAAAAATTATGAGAACATAATTCTTAATGTTTTAAATGTATGCACAATTTTGCTACAATTTTTTTTCCAGAAACCTTTGCACATGATATTGTTAATGTTTGTTAACATTTCTTTTTCCATTATAACAACATCATATGAAGGGGAGTAGAGTTACGTACCTTGTCACTGAGTTCATTTTCTACATCCTTCTTCACGCGTCTCAACATAAAAGGCTTCAAAATCATGTGCAGTCTTGACAGCTGGTCTGAAGTACAATCATTTAATTGTATGAACCTGGTACTAGGAAAACCAGGCTTTATGCATGTGTGTAAAGTGTCGTCCCAGATTAGTCTGTGAAGTCCACACAGGCTTATCAGGGACAACACTTTCTGCTTATTTTTTTGCATAAAGGATGTCTCTTCTAAATAAAAATCCAGTTTATGCAAAAAGTGCTGTCCCTAATTAGCCTTGGAAGACAGCACAGGCTAATCTAAAATGACACTTAACTCTTGCATGCTGGGAAATTTGTTGTCTGCTAAAATGTCTTCTGCTGAATTTCTAAAATTAGCATTTTCTTCGATTTTTTTTCAAAGAATACTATCAGAATAGCAAACAGTTTGGATCCTGATGAGACGACACGGGACGTTCTGTAGCGTCTCATCTGGATCCAAACTGTTTGCAAAGGCCTTCAAAATTCGGTTCCCGCACATGGATTAAGCCTAATTTTTCGGAAGCAAGGCTCATGTAAATGTTACAAGATAAAGATAAAAAAAATGCATGACTTAATTTTTTTTTAATGAATAAATCATGGAACGCGGGGCATTTAAAATTGATCAAAAAATAAATCAAAGAATAGCCAAACTTAAAAACTTAACAAGAGCACCGCCTTGCCGGTGCAGACCGCTCATCTATTTTTCTTGTACAAGGTGAAGGGACCTATCTCAATTTCAATCACAAAGGATGGAGGGGTGGAGTGGAGAGGGGTGTATAGTGTGGGGATGTGGTCATTTATTACATTATCTTCCAAAAATGCAAAAAAAATAAAAAAAATTTTGGGGGGGGGGGTTCTTAGGTGTGATGGTTGGAAGGTATATAAAAAAAAAATATTGTTTTTTTTTAACCATGTTTAAAAATAAATAAAAAAAAATTGCGGGGGGGGGGGGGGGGGGGGGGGTTGGGGTATAGTGTAAGGGTGTGGTGTTCATTTATAAGATGAAGCATGAAGGTATTTGAAGTTTGAAAGCAATAGCCTTGATACTTTAGAAGTAAAGTGGATTCAAACACAAAATTTTACCATATATTCAAAGTTACTAAGTCAAAAAAGGGCCATAATTCCGTAAAAACGACAACCAGAGTTATGCAACTTGTCCTTTACTGTCCCCTTATGATAGTTTGCGAGTGTTCCAAGTATGAAAGAAATATCTATGATACTTTAGGGGTAAAGTGGACCAAAACACAAAACTTAACCAAATTTTCAATTTTCTAAGTATAAAGGGCCCATAATTCCGTCAAAATGCCAGTCAGAGTTACATAACTATGCCTACACAGTCCCCTTATGATAGTTAGTAAGTGTTGCAAGATTAAAAGCAATAGCTTTGATACTTTAGGAATAAATTGGACCAATACGCAAAACTTAACCAAATTTTCAATTTTATAAGTATAAAAAGGGCACATAATTCTGTCAAAATGCCAGTCAGAGTTACATAACTTTGCCTGCACAGTCCCCTTATGATAGTTAGTAAGTGTTGCAAGTATGAAAGCAATAGCTTTGAAACTTAAGGAATAACATGGACCTAAACACAAAACTTAACCAAAATTTTCAATTTTTTAAGTATAAAAAGGGCACATTATTCTGTCAAAATGCACGCCTGAGTTATCTAACTTTGCCTTTCCAGTCCCCTCATGATAGTAAATAAATGTACCAAGTTTGAATGCAATAGCATTGATACTTTATGAGAAAAGTGGACCTAAACGCAAAACTTAATCGGACGCCGACGCCAAGGTGTTGACAATAGCTCTTTTTTTTTTCAAAAAATAGATGAGCTAAAAACAAATTTTTCTAGTAAAATTCATTTTAATTAGTTATTACTTACCTGCTATCATATTGCTACTCATTCCGAAGGATCGTAATTCATCCGGAAACTTTCTGTCCAAAGAATCCCACACTTTCATAAACCCGTCGGTCAGGTCAGAACGGTCACAGTGTCGTGTAGCCGTATAACCAAAACGGGATATTACCCAGAATCACTCTTATTCCAATAAACAATATGAAAATATTAGACGAAGAGCGGGGTGGGAGGTGGGACTTACCGATAGCAGGTAAGTAATTACTAATTAAAATGAATTTTACTAGAAAAATTTGTTTTAATAGCTTAATTACGTTACCTGCTATCATATTGCTGACTTTGCAGCTGTGGCGGGAAGGTTCGCGAAAATCTCCCCATCACAGCGGAACCCATATCTCGGGTTCTCAGCTAATCTTCGTTATTACGGTATAAACTTCATTCACGGATAAGTGTAATATACCTATGCCGTAGAAGATACTACCGTTTGTGCAACCACAAGGGGCCCAACAAATACAAGTTGTCCTGTTGGCACTCCAGAGAACGAAGATAAAAAGATGAAAAAGTGGTCTGATTCCTCCAGAAAGCAGCTTGAAGCACGTCAGAGAGTGGGGTATGATTAATATACGCCCACGAAGCCGACATTGCTCGTAATTCATGCGGTCTAATCTTTAAAAGGGATGAATCCCTTGAAGAAAGAGAAGAGTAAGCCCTTTTTATAGTCGAGGCTACCCAATGGGAAATAGAAGCTGCAGACACATCGCCCCCCCCCCCCCCTTTTAAGGGAATGAAGAGTCTCTTGCGAGAACCTCGAATAGACTTAACTCTACTAAGATAGAACTTCAAAGACCTGACAGGGCAGAGGAGTCTATCTTCATCTTCATTTCCACAATTTCTAGAAAGACTTGGGACCTTGAAGGGTTTAGAAGCCATTGAGGGGAGTTGATTTTTAGCAGGGAATCCTGGCTGACACAACAAAGTGACAGAGCCATCGGAGGAATCAAAACGAAGATGGCTTTCTTCGATAGAAAGAGCATGAATTTCACTTCTACGTTTGGATGAAGCCATGGTAAGAAGGAAAACGGTCTTCCAGGTTAGGAACTGTAAAGAAGCCTGATTAAGGGGTTCATAGGGAGCTTTAATAAGCGATCCAAGAACACAAGCCAAATCCCATTTGGGGGTAAGAGAACGAGACACAGGACGTTTAAGTTCCATGGCTCGGATCAGTTCCGAAATGGCTGGGTCAGCACAGACTTGTGATGACTTACGAAAAGCCAAGGTATGCGAAAGCACAGATCTGTATCCTTTGATGGAGCTAAGAGAAAGTTTCTTATCATCAAAGAGATAGATTAGAAAATCCGTTATGCGTCTAGCAGAGGGATTGAGGGGATCAATTTTCCCTCGAACACACCAATTAGAGACGAGTTTCCAGCGAGCATCATAGACTGCTCTGGTGGACTTTCTCCTTGCAGAGGCAACGAGCGTTGAAGCCCTGACAGAAAAGTGTTTCTTCTGCAGGGATTGCCTGATAACGGCCAGACATGTAAGCGGAAAATGTCTGGATCCACGTGAAGTCTGCCTCTCTGAGATAGGAGATCTGACCTGTGCGGGAGTTCCCTGGGAAATTCGCACAGGAGACCGAGAAGGTCGTTGAACCAGGATCTCCTGGGCCACCAAGGGGCTATCAGGAGGATCCGGCAAGAGCTCACACTGATTTTCCCTAAGATTTGGGGAATTAGAATGGGTGGGGGATAAGCGTAAGCGTCCAGTTGATCCCAATAGATCGAAAGCGCGTCTACCGCCCACGCTGCTGGTTCGTACACTGGACTCACATACAGAGGAAGTCTGTGGTTGTCTCTGGTCGCAAACAGGTCGACCAGTGGATAACCAAATGTGAGGAATATCTGGTTGGCCACTTCCTTATGAAGTGTCCACTCCGATGGAAGTAACTGGTGTTTGCGAGACAAACCGTCCGCCAGGGCGTTGAGACGACCTGGTATGTGTTTGGACAAGAGAGAGACGTTGAGGCTCTTGCAAAGAACAAGTAAGTTCATTGTTTCCAGATACAGGGAGTGAGTGTGTTCCGCCCTGTTTCTGGATGTAAGCCACGACTGATGTGTTGTCTGTCGATACCATCACACAGGAGTCCCGAAGATGTGATTGGAATTGAGAAACAGCTAGAAAGACTGCTCGCATTTCGAGATTGTTTATGTGCAGGAGAGACTCCTGAGGAGACCACAATCCTGATAATGTCAGGCTGCAGGGTTCCAGGTGAGCGCCCCAACCTTCCATGCTCGCATCCGTTATGAGATGTAAAGAAGGTTGCGGGGGAAGAAGCGCTACTCCTGCCAACAGGGTCTCCTCGTCTAGCCACCATTGAAGGTGGAGGACTAAGGAAAGAAGGATGGGAATCTGTGTTAGCAGATTGTCTGGAGACCATTTCCATCCAACTGAGAGATAGTGCTGAAGAGGACGTAAGAAGAGACGTCCCAACTGCACGAAGTCTGCTACAGAGCTCAGGATACCGTTGAGTGAGAGGAAATCTTGAGCTGTGATATGAGATTGGGACAGCACCCATCTGACCTTCAAAAGGAGGTCTGATACACGTTGCGGTGAGATCCTGACCCAATTGATGTGGGTCAGAAAATTCATTCCTACGAATATGAAATCCTGAGAGGGAATGAGCTCCTTCCAAGAGAACTCTAGGTGTAGCAGAAGCAGTCCACGATCGAGCTGGTGTAAGAGCCAATCGTCGAAATACTGAAGCAGTTGAACCCCGTGTAATCGGAGGTGTGCGCCCACTGCGGCCATGAGTTTGGTGAAAACTCGTGGAGCTGTGGCCAATCCAAAGGGCATCGCCCGAAACTGGTAGACCTGGCCTCGAAAGGAGAAGCGCAGGTACTTCCGGTAGTTGGGATGGATAGGAACATGGAAGAATGCATCTTCAAGGTCCAAGGAAACCCCCAGTGCATGGGTTTGATGGAGCGCCGAATGAAGGCAGGAGTCTCCATCTTGAAAGTAGGTTTGACTAGAAACGTGTTGAACACTTTTAAGTCTATGACTGGTCTCCAGGAGCCGCTTTTCTTTTGAACAAGGAAAAGGCGACTGTAAAATCCTGGAGAACAAGGGTCGTGAACCCTTTCTTCCGCCTGTTTTTCCAGGAGTCCGAGAATGGAGTCTGGAAGTTGTGGATGCGGAGATACCAGATCTATTGGGACGCGAGAGAGTGGGGGCCTTTTTTCGAATTGAAAAGTGAGGCCTTGTGTGACAAGAAAATGAACCCACGCGTCCGAAGTTATTTGGAGCCATCGATTTGCGAAGTGCATAAGTCTGGCCCCCACTGGTACCTCCGGCATCGGAGGTTGTGGCGGTAGAAAGGGGTATGACCTAGGGCTGACCTTTTGGAGGTCCACCCTTGCCGGAAGAAGGATTAAATGACTTCTTGTCCGCATTGGGTTTGCCCTTACTCCAATTTTGGTTTACAGAAGGCTTCCGATAGGAAGATGTTCTGTTCTGAAAAGGAGGCCTATTTGTGGGCTGACGTGGAGCAGACGGACGCTTAGTAGGGAAAATGTCCCTTTTAGCGTTCTTGGCCGGTGGGGCTCCTGGGGGCTTAGAAGCAGGGCGCTTAAAAACCACAGGGCGCTGGCCAGAGTTGCTCCTAGCTAAGGAGGCATGTATCTGATCTTCACGATCAGCAGTAAGTGCCGACTGTATCCTCCCTCCGAAAAGAGAATCTGCTGTTAGTGGAGCAGTTCGAAGGGAGTTAACGCCTGTTTCCAAAAGGAAATTATTGGGCAAGGAAGAGAGGATGAGGTCTCTCCGGAGCCTTAACATCTCAGACATAGACGATGCAGCATTGTGAGATAAACACTGCGTAGTACGTGAAAGATGTATCAACAAGGTATGGAGCTCCTCTGGGATTCAATCAGAGAGCTCCCAAACCAAGTCTAAGGCTGTGGCTGCCATGAGATCTAGCTGGTTAGCCAGACCTATGGAACGGCGTTCTCTCAGCTCCCAATTTTCCAACAGGGAAAGAGGGACTGCTGTATGGGTAGATGATGAAGGCATTGTAAGTGACAGCTTACTAATGTCAGCATCAGGAACAGGAAGTTTGGAAAGGTCCAAACCGGTAGAAGGGTCGGGTACCGGGGCCTTATAACTTTTCCCGCCGTCCATCTGTTTAGGCTCCGTCAGCTTCTTAGGGGCTTTCCATGGAGATGGCGAAGGCTTATTGGCTGGCTCAAGTGACTGGAAAACAGCCATTGTGGAAGAGCCAATAGGAAGGCGGAGATCCACTCGGGAAGTCGCCTTACTTTTCCTGCCGGGCTCTCGTCTGCAGGCTACCTGTTCTGTAACGGTAACCGCAGATCCTGTGAGAGACAAGGAAGGGCAGGGGCAGAAGTCCTCATCTAAGGTATTAAACATTAGTTCGTAAACCTGATTGATGGAGGCCAAATAATAAAGTTCGGCCTCATTAGACTCCGAACCCGCCTCAATCGAACCGTCTGCGGGAGCATTGGATTGATTGAAACCGGTGGATACAGAAGTAGGAATACAAGATTCATTCGCTTCTATCATGAGAGAATTGTTTTCCGGCACCATCAAAGATATAGCTGGTGAGTTAGGTCTATCAGAGATCAAGTCAGCAGACTCACTTTGAATACCAGCGGTCGCTAGTAAAGGATCAGTCGAAAAAGGGACAAAGATTCCCGGCGACTGTTGGATCCACAATGAATTGGGATTTGATGGTGTAGCGGCAGCCAGGGGTATACTTCTATGCAATGTGGAAGAGACCCGTGGGGGCTGAAAACGCAGCCGAAGTGGTTAGATTAACCCCTGTACCTTGAGCCTGATATGTATGCAAACTAGTGTTTGAATATAAATTATGCTCAGTGGTTGTAGGAACGGCTGAAGTGTGTGTTGAGGCCAAAATAGAGGCCGACACACGTGGAAGGGTGTCAATAGATTCCTCAGAGAAGGATCAACTTGGGGACCTAGGAGTCCGAGAGCGCCTAATAGAGGAAGGTCTATGTCCCTTATCCCTGCGATGCCGAGACACTGTTCGGCGGCGCTGGGAATGATGTTTCCTGATCGAACGTCTCCCAGAGCGCTGGCGTGATCGCTCTTTACGAGGCAATCTACGCCCAGAAACACTCGGTGTGCGTGAACGACGTCCCCTCCGATAATGATGAGGGCTAGTTGAAGTAGACGATGAGTCATACGACGACGAGCCCGAGGTGGAGGAGTAGCCGGAAACATCAGAAACTACGCGTTTACGTCTGTGACTCACAGTAGAAACGCGGCTGCGTCTACCTTTGTGGAGTACTGACAAGGTAGTGTCAACATCTACGGTTACCGGAACGGTCTGTGGCACAGACTGGTACCCGGTGACCGGATCGGTCATTACATGACCGGAGACCGGACCGGTCAATGACCGGTGACCGGACCGGTCATAGCATGACCGGTGACCAGACCGGTCAATGACCAGTGACCGGACCGGTCATAGCATGACCGGTGACCGGACCGGTAAGTGACCGGTGACGACACCGGTCATAGCATGACCGGTGACCGGACCGGTCAATGTTGACCGGTGACCGGTGAAGTCTCCGGACCGGTCAACTGGTCGTTCCCGATGAATGGACCGGGCAAATTTTGTCCCCTGTCGTCACCGGGCAAGGACCGATGCATGACATCTCCTGATGGCATATGGTCAAGATCGTGTGGTGAAAAGTCCCGACAAACGGAACTTTCCCTACTTTGATCTGAACTATGCATGTTGCGTCTACGACTCTTGAAAGGTCGACGCTTGATAGCCCAGGTATCTGCAGACCAATGCTCACAGAAAGGGCAGCAGTTATCCTGGGTACATGCGGCACACAACAGGCAGCTACCATGGTTGTCCCATGCTGCCCTTATGTGTCCACATGAGCCACGTGTTTGAGGCATATTTTGCCTTGAACAAACAAACAAAAACACAAAACAATACAGAAAATGATAGCAGGTAACGTAATTAAGCTATTAAAATTGATCACAAAATTGATGGTGGAATTTCAAACATCTAAAAACTAAAAAAGCGATTAGGAAGTGCCTCAGCGGGCAAGATGGTACCTACTTTCATCAATTCCAGACTGCTTCTCAGCATGGCTTTCAATGTCCTTAGAGAACCACTCATTGAACTCATCATGGGAGTCAAACAGAGTCGGCATGATAAAGTGTAACAGGGCCCATAACTGGAATGGAATGGGATAGATATGTGAGGAACATATGGTAGACAATACATCTGTGAAATATTTTGTGATGACCTTTTTTAGTTGTTTCTATTGCTGTTCAACATTCTTTTTGATAAAACAATACATCATTTATGATTATTTGCCTTAAAACTATATCCATATATGGCCAGGCCCAATTCTTAGTCCTTATATTAAACATTCACCAATGAAAATCAAGGGTATAAATCATGAACCTAACGAGCAATTTGATTGGTCAATATTTTATATTGAGCCCAGTATGATGATACAGAACTGTGTTAGTAATTGTCTCTGTAATGTAAGATGACATCTTCATGGAAATGAAATTGAAACAAGGGCTGTTTGTAAAACATGCATGCCCCCCATACGGGCTGTCCGTTGTACTGGCAGCCATTCTGTGAATACGACTTTTGTCACTGTGACCTTGACCTTTGACCTAGTGACCTGAAAATCAATAGGGGTCATCTGCAAGTCACGATCAATGTACCTATGAAGTGTCATGATCCTAGGCAAAAGCGTTCTTCAGTTATCATCCGAAAATCATTTTACTATTTCGGGTCACCGTGACCTTGACCTTTGACCTTGTGACCTCAAAATCAATAGGGGTCATCTGCGAGTCATGATCAATCTACCTATGAATTTTCATGATCCTAGGCATATGCGTTCTTGAGTTATCATCCGAAAATCATTTTACTATTTCGGGTCACCGTGACCCTGACCTTTGACCTAGTGACCTGAAAATCAATAGAGGTCATCTGTGAGTCATGATCAATCTACCTATAAAGTTTCATGATCCTAGGCACATGCGTTCTTGAATTATCATCCGAAAATCATTTTACTATTTCGGGTCACCGTGACCTTGACCTTTGACCTAGTGACCTCAAAATCAATAGGGGTCATCTGCGAGTCATGATCAATCTACCCATGAAGTTTCATGATCCTAGGCGTATGCGTTCTTGAGTTATCATCCGGAAACCATTTTACTATTTCGGGTCACCGTGACCTTGACCTTTGACCTAGTGACCTCAAAATCAATAGGGGTCATCTGCGAGTCATGATCAATCTACCCATGAAGTTTCATGATCCTAGGCGTATGCGTTCTTGAGTTATCATCCGGAAACCATTTTACTATTTTGGGTCACCGTGACCTTGACCTTTGACCTAGTGACCTCAAAATCAATAGGGGTCATCTGCAAGTCATGATCAATGTACCTATGAAGTTTCATGATCCTAGGCCCAATCGTTCTTGAGTTATCGTCTGACAACCACCTGGTGGACGGACCGACCGACCTACCGAACGACATGAGCAAAGCAATATACCCCCTCTTCTTCGAAGGGGGGCATAATAATGATGTCATCCTTATAAAAGAAGTTATCACTTGAAAATCATGACAAATCCATACCTCTGCCATACTGTTCTGTATTGGAGTACCCGTAAGCAGAAGACGATTCCTGCAGTTGAAAGTCAGCAACAACTTCCAGCGAACACTGAAAATGACACAATAGTTTTCACATTAGTCTTAATGTTTTCTACATGATGGAAAACATATTATTGTACATAAACGAAATTTCAATAAAAACTTAAATATGAGTTGGGCTTTTGATAAACTGAGCTTAATGCATATGCATACAGCGTCGTCCCAGATTAGCCTGTACAGTCCCTCTGCAGACTGCACGGGCTAATCTAGTACAACAATTTACGCACATGCATTAAGCCCTATTTTACCAGATCCTGACTGACACCAATTTCATTGTGACGTACCTTGCGCTGCTCTTGAGAGCCTGTGCCTCATCGAGCACCATGTACTGCCACTTGATCCTCTGGAAGTATCTCACGTCCTGGATCACGAGCTGGTATGACGTGATCACCACGTGGAATGAGGCCTCCTCCGTGTGCAGGCACTTCGAGTCCCAGAACTTACGCAGCACCCGCCGGTCCTGGGTGTTACCCCAGTATGGCACTACCTGAAAATATGTATAATAAAGTTCAAATCAGCATTGCTTTGGAGAAAGGGGGGTTAAATTCATGTGCATCAAGTGTTGATCCAGAGTAGCCTGTGCTGTTATGTTATATTTTTTTGGAGAACAACCCGGTTACACTGGTTTTGTCGAAAATATCTGAACCAAATCATGGAGGTACAGAAGTTCATATGCTAGTTATATAAGTGTAAAGTTTTAGCTCTCTAGCTGCAATACTTTACCAGCAACATACAAAACACATGAAAAATGCTCTTTTTTTTATATAAAAAGGGGCCATAAGTCCAGATGCGTCAAAAACCTATTAACAAGGTTATCCTGTTGGTAAGTATGCAAAGTTTAAGCTCCCTAGCAGCAATACATTTTGAGTAAAGTGTAATACAATTGAACAAATGCAATTTTTCGCTGAAAAGGGGATAAAACTGGTTATGTCAAAATATCCAAACCAAAACATGGCATTTTTTTCAACTTATTCCCTTATACTTTTTGCGTTACGTGCAGTACAAAAATGTGGGAGAGACACAGGGACATACAGACAAAGGCAATTCTTTACTCCAATTAATAAAGTGGGGGCAAAAAACAGTCTTTACCTTAAACTTAGGTGTAAATTTTGAGCACTCTTGCTGCCAGTTATGAAGGGTGGATGCCGGGGCCACTATCAAGAAGGGTCCCCAGATCCCATACTGCTCAGCCAGGTGGGCCAGACACGACAGGCTCTGGACCGTCTTGCCCAGTCCCATCTCGTCTGCGAGGATCCCGTTGATGCCCTGGTCATACAGACTGGCCAGCCAATTCATGCCCTGCAGGTTATACAATTAGTTATTGGGTAATTGGGCATCATTATTTAATGGGTGCTTTAAATATTTTTAGCCAACAAATTTGTTTTAAGTTTGAAAAAATTGAGCAAAACAGGAAGTAAAAAATTATGAAGTCATTTACAGCCTTATTTTAGTATTTCAGGATTTTAAGTGGCTAATTTCAACCTTGGTTCCTCTGATTATGTGGTAAACATTCAGTGATTTTAAGGTATAATCTTGGGACCCTTATACTGCTAAAAGTGGATTTGCCATCAATATCTTAAAATTCTCCTCAAAATTTAATAATAAATCTAACAAGTGAAACAAAACCACACAACCTTGAGTTGGTATCCTTTTAGTTTTCCCTCAAACATCAGGGGCTGAGGTCGTTCTTCCCCAACAAAAGTAGCATTGGCAAGTGAGTTGGCATCTGAATTGAAATAGGTTGGTAAAAATCACACTTATTAACTTGATATTCATGAATTTGCATCAATCATGTGCATGAATTGTTGCCTGTGTTCATGTCCAAATATTTGTATGCACACTGCACAAGGTAAATGATACCAAACAGTATTCTAGAGGGCTATTCTTCTTATTTATATCAATCAATTGAAGTAAAATATTCATTGCACAGGTATTCATGCATAAAGGTCCATGTCAGACGATTCTACATATGCCCCTGACGTTAAAGTGGGTGAGAACTTTATTGACCATTGACTTTGATTGGTGACCATGACCTTTCAATGAGGAATGATAACAATTATACATAACACATTACTCTTTTGAAGTAATATTAATATCCTAAAAGACATGTACAAGTTTAAAAAACAATAATTAACCCTTTCAGTGCGGGAACCGAATTTTAAAGGCCTTTGCAAACAGTTTGGATCCAGATGAGACGCCACAGAACGTTGCGTCTCATCAGGATCCAAACTGTTTGCTATACTGATGGTACTCTTTGAAAAAAATCGAAGAAAATGCTAATTAAAAAAATTCAGCAGACGACATTTTAGCACACGACAAATTTCCCAGCATGCAAAGGGTTAACCATATTGAAATGAGACCTTGCCCTTTTACTGATGATCATGCAGTTGCACACATAAAATGGTCTGGTGCTTGGGAATAATGATATCAACTCTTATTAAAGTCCTCTAAGACAGGTAAAAGTTACAGACTATAAAAACTATGTATTACCTTTGTCAAATTGAAAGGCTACCTTGTCCATTTATACAGGAGCTTTGGATTTTTTAGCAACTTATTGTTTGGTCATGGTGAATAATAACTTAAAATTATATTTAAATCCCTCAAGCATGTACAAGTTAGGGAGCAAACACAAACTTGACCTTTTACGGAGAAGCATACCACATTTTGTCTGGACATGGGGAATAATATAATGTTATTAATTAGTTGAATTCATATTGGCTTTGTTATTGAGCTGAAGACAGCCGTATTTGCAGCCTCAGGACAATACGGCTGTCTTCGGCTCAATAACAAAGCCAATATGAATTCAACTAATTAATGACAATTTTATTTATTAACTTTATAATATGAATTAGCAAGAAAAGCTTGAATTTCCCTGTTTATATTCCCATGCAAATTTCAAATGCCGAAGCGGATAAGAGAGCTGACTATTTGTAATCGTGCTTGGACAATGTCTTAAAAGATTATCTCCCTTTATTTTTCAGAGTGATTACAATGTAAATAATGAGAACTCTTTCAAGCACTTGCATTTGTTAAAATACCGACATTGCCGCTCTTTCAACAAAACACATTCGCCAATATCCACAACAAAGCATCTATTCTTATTTCCGTGATTCTTTTTCTTGATAAACGTTTCTTGTTGCTTAGGAGGATGGTCCCCCCCCCAATTATCTCATTGAATTTACATTTATCAATTTACATTTTGGTGCCCTGAAAAAAGTAATTCCAGCACAAACCGGAAAAATTTCACCCATGCAGGTACATTTAATTAACGTAGTATAAACTAAATTGTATGACCTCGAAATGTAACTTTGAATATATGCCGAGGAGCGTTAGAGTTCTACCTAACACATTTCTAGTTAAAGGAAATATAAGTACAAGTCATATTAAAATCAATACAAGAGCACCGCCTTGCGGGTGCCGACCGCTCATCTATTTTTCTTTTTAAAGGTTAAGGGACCTATCTCAATTTGTGTATAGTGTGGGGGTGTGGTCATTTATTAAATTATCTTCCAAAAATGCAAAAAAATGCACAAAAAAACATATTAAAAAAAAAAAAAAAAAAAAAAAATTTTTTTTTTGGGGGGGGGGGGGGGTTGTGTATATAGTGTGAGGGTGTGGTGGTCATTTATAAGATGATCTTAAAAAAAAAATGTTTAGGGGGATTCGGGGGGGGGGGGGGGATGGTGGATGGGTGGAGTCTATTGTGGTATGTCAGGTAAGAGTTGTTTTGTCAAAGTATCAATCAAATCTTATCATAAATAAAGAAGTAATGGCAATTTTAGCAAAATTTAATAATTTGACCTTGAGAGTTAAGGTCATTCAAAGATCAAGGTAAAATTCAACTTGCAAGGTACAGTACCCTCATGATAGCATGAAAGTATTTGAAGTTTAAAAGTAATATTAGCCTTGGTACTATAGAAGTAAAGTGGATCTAAACACAAAATGTAACCATGTATTCAAAGTTACTAAGTCAAAAAATGCCATAATTCCGTAAAAATGACAACCAGAGTTATGCAACTTGTCCTTAACTGTCGCCTTATGATAGTTTGTGAGTGTTCCAAGTATGAAAGCAATATTTATGATACTTTAGGGGTAAAGTGGACCAAAACACAAAACTTAATCAAATTTTCAATTTTCTAAGTATAAAGGGACCATAATTCCGTCAAAATGCCAGTCAGAGTTACATAACTTTGCCTGCACAGTCCCCTTATGATAGTTAGTAAGTGTTGCAAGTATGAAAGCAATAGCTTTGATACTTTAGGAATAAAGTGGACCTAAACACAAAACTTAACCAAATTTTCCATTTTCTGTGTATAAAAAGGGCACATAATTATGTCAAAATGCCAATCAGAGTTACATAACTTTGCCTGCACAGTCCCCTTAAATAGTTAGTAAGTGTTGCAAGTATGAAAGCAATAGCTTTGATACTTAAGGAATAAAATGGACCTAAACACAAAACTTAACCAAAATTTTCAATTTTCTAAGTATAAAAAGGGCACATAATTCTGTCAAAATGCACGCCAGAGTTATCTAACTTTGCCTGCCCAGTCCCCTCATGATAGTTAGTTAGTGTATCAAGTTTGAATGCAACAGCATTGATACTTTATGAGAAAAGTGGACCTAAACGCAAAACTTGACCGGATGCCGACGCGGACGCCAAGGTGATGAAAATAGCTCATAATTAAAAAAAAAAAAAATGAGCTAAAAAGGATGTAAAAGTAACAGGGCGGACATGAAATCTGGAGGGGCGAACCTCTCCCCAAAGACCCTTGCACAGATGTTGTGACTACTATATGTTCTCTTTCGAGCGCATTAAACCATTAAGTACTTGCTCTGGAATGTAGATATATAAAAATTAATCACTAGTCAATTGACAAGTTGCTTGCCAAATTCTACTTATCAAAATTCTTCTGCAAATCATGTAAACTACTAAGAAGAGAGGTTGAAGAACAAGTTTGCAGAACATAGTACAAATTTAACGTTAGACTGTTAGTTAGGGTGTGTTAGAGGATTCACAAAGTCTTAAGATTAATGCCATAAGAAGTAGAGTCCTAATAGCCCAGTCAATACAAATCAATTTAAGTATGTAAGCTTGATAATTATTTGGTTACAATAGGTGTATATTACAAAAAATATCTAAGTCAGGGTTGTCTTTTTGCTTGTTTAATTCTGATGCATAGATTCTTCTTTGAATCTAGTACAACTTTTAAGATAATTTTCATTTTGCCAAACTGTGAACAAGTCCCTTTAAGTCATGATCTTGTCAGGTACTACACACTATCAAAGTGATGTAGTGATGCTCTTTAATATACAAATACTGTCATTAAGTTGATTGAATTACCATATTATCTGTTCTGCTATTAAGGAAAAACAATACTGATGGAGAGTTGTTAAAATTTGAATTTACTAAATAAGCAAGTAAAATAAGGGCACTGTACAAGATTATATTTCTTAAAACCTGCATGTAAAACAAAATTATGCACATGAACATTTTACATTAAGGCAAATACATATAACTGGCAACTACTATGATGACTCACTGCTCTTCATTTTTTTTAACCGATATCTTTCAGATTGAACATGGATCTATTATATGGTAGGCTCTTGTTGAGTTGTGGGTTCTTGTTGAGTTGTCATGTGATAGAAAATTCCCACAAAAAGCAGCAGTCATTATGGAAAAAAGTTTTTACACAGTCATCATCGTTTTGCTGCAAAAACAGATCAATATTGTAATTCATCAGGACTCAGTGCGTTCTTATCAAATATTTCCTCTTTTATGTATTGTTCATAAAGCGTTTCTAAGTAACACAAAATCGTTTATTTATCAGTATTTTCCATTCTACGTCTGTTGACATTTTTTCACAAGAAAATAACCTCCCCTGCAATGTCAATGTTTTAAGGCTATTTATAGTGTGCAAATCTTGAATTTGGAATAGCCATTCAGAATCCACATTCAACAAGAACCTATTTTCAAGATGGCGGTTTGACACTATCAACACAATAGATTATTTAATAATATTACAGAAGATAAACAGCAACAAATATAAAGATCAAAGTTTAAACATTATGTTTATAATTATCTGTTTGTTATTTCCAATAAAGATTTCACTGTACAATCCACAAATTAAAACATAAAACAAAAGCACAACTTTTTACATCTTCTGACAATAATAGAACCTAATGAATTTCAGAAGGCTAAACATGTACATTTTTATTCAAATGGTAACAATAATGGTGTTTTTTCAGAAAATTGATTTCATTGTACAGTCAGTCTTGTGCTTGCAACCACTTGAATTAAGAGACTTTTGTCTTACGCGACCACTTTAAATCCCGCCCGAGCGTTTTAACTATATTTTCATATTGTATTGAGCGACTTTTGTCTTACGCGACCAGCGACCGCTGATTTTAGTGTATTTTGATGCCCGAGTCTTGAATTAAGCGACCGCTTTAAGGTAAAAGTGGTAAATCTGTTGACCGTTCAGGGACAAATCAGTGTTGATTGTTTATCTAAGCCGATAACGTCAACTATTAACCTTTGTTTTGATTTCACACCAGCCATTTTCCTTTGTCTCAATGACCAGTTCTGACCGGTGTTAATGCTGACTGCGTATCAATTTTTGGTGTCGAATAATACAGTGAGGTATCGCTAACAGTCTACGGGTTAAAGAGTTTACTATCTGGGATGTTAAGTGACAAATTTAATCGCAGACTTTATTGCAGAAACAATGCGCCGACGCGACAAACATTTTCACAGTGTTCTCGAGAGGTGTAAAAAATAAACTAATAATCGGTAACATGTAGCAAAATCTGTTAAAAAAAAATGTAATTGTTATTATGCTTATTAGTTTGTTTTAGCGAATTTTCCAATCAGGCGTGTTTATTTAGTTTTCAATCAAGGTGTTTCATTTATTTCCCTATGTACCATAATCGAGTCAGATATATTTAAGCTTACATGCAGAAATTAAAATGTTAAAACAGAAAGTAATAAAGTTAAATGAGAAAATTCGGGTATTGGAAGTGTCGAAGAGTAAAACGGCACGTAAATTTAATCGCGAATGAGTTTGGAGTCGGATAAATCCATTCTCCGTGCAAACCATTTACATTGTATTTAGAATTAA
This sequence comes from Dreissena polymorpha, assembly GCF_020536995.1. Lineage (NCBI taxonomy): Eukaryota > Metazoa > Mollusca > Bivalvia > Myida > Dreissenidae > Dreissena > Dreissena polymorpha. The sequence continues at coordinate 77,455,518 of NC_068357.1, read as the reverse complement.
GGAGAACAACTACAACTTATTTTAAGTAAAAAATTGTTTTATCCATTTTATTTATATTTAGATTCATTTGATTACAAACGCAGAAATCGCTGTGTCAAATGGAGATAATCCGATATCTGGATTTAAAATCAAAGGTCCGCATTCATCACAAATGGCCTTTTTTATTTAAAGACCATTTTATTAAAAGAGACCACTTTTGGTTACTCCCTTAAGTGCTCTCTAAATACAAGATAGACTATATATTAAACACCAGGATATTGTCCTCTTCGTATTGTCCCACAATGACAGAGCCAGATTTCCAGTTATAAAAGACTGATACAGGGGGTTTAATTCCATCCTTCTGTGTAGCCAACATAGCAATCTTCTTCTTGCCCTCTCTGTCCACCTGAATGACAGTGTTAGACCTGGATCCACAAACAAGCACTTGTCCTGCAGGTGTCACATGAACTCCCCACGGCCCTTTTAGTTCTGTGTCAGTGATGGTGGAGATAACAGTCCCATCCCTGGACAGAGTGAGGAGCTTGTGGTGTTCATAGTTGGTAACATAGATCTTGTCACCACTGGGACTCACTGCACATGTCCAGACGATTGATGTAACAAATAAAATATTTATCAATTCTGAAGAAGAATCCAATACTTGTTAACCCGACCTCAACAATACATAATTATGAAAATATATTAACAGAAAGAAACAAAATCTAAATGTAAACAATAAGGATGCTTTTCTCGGAACATTGATTTCATTTTAAATTAAACACCAGGATGCTTTCTTTATTGTCTTGTCCCACAATGACAGAGCCAGATTTCTGATTATAGAAGACTGATTGAGGGTATTTAAGTCCATCCTTCTGTGTAGCAAGCGTAGCAATCTTCTTCTTGCCCTCTCTGTCAACCTGTATGACAGTGTTTGACCATAGACCACATACTAGCACTTGTCCTGCAGGCGTCACATTTACTCCGTATGGCCATGTAAGTTCTGTGTCAGTGAAGGTGGAGATAACAGCCCCATCCCTGGCCAGGGTGAGGAGCTTGTGTTGGCTATGGTTTGTAACATAGATCTTGTCACCACTTTGACTCACTGCACATCTCCAGACTGCATAGATATAACAAAAAATGATTTAGACTGTATACATTTATTATCACCATTAAAAAAACAAGAGGGCCAAGATGGCCCTAGTTCGCTCCCCCTTTTTTTTTACAAGGCGTTGTTCATTGCTTAGTTGAACATTCAGTACTCTAGAGCATTGGTTCCCTTCTGTTTACTTTTGCAGTGTGAGCATATAATTAATTCTGATTGAGTACGATCCATTTCCATGGGTTTATTGCAATGCAAACATTTGCAAGTAATGCTAATTCAACATGTGTTTACAAGGTTTTTGTAAGATTTGGACCTCGTAACCAAGATTTTGACCCCACATGACCCAATGTCAAACTTTGCCTAGATATTGACAATCTAAGGGCAACAATTCTGGCATTTATTTATGATTTTGCTCATTATCAAATTGACTGAGATCTTGTGGCCATATAGCTTCTTAGCAACTTTGATAAAGAATGTGAATGTTAGAGTGTTTACAAACCAAATGTGGACGGACGACCAACCGACGAAGACTGATCCTAAAACCTCACCTGAGCAATCAGGTGAGCTAAAAAGTGTGTTTTTTTCACCGGTCTGAGCCATTTTCGAACTTGTCCGAGATATCAATAAAACCAATGTTTTCACCAAGTTTCATGCTGATTGGGCAAAAAATGTGACTTCAAGAGTGTTCACAAGCTTTTCTTACTATATAAATATAAGGAAAAGGCACTAACCACCCTCCCAGCCATGTTTTTCAACGGACCGGAACCATTTTCGAACTTCACTCTTGTGTCTAGGAAACAAATGTTCTGACCAAATTTCATGAAAATTGGGTCTTCACATGTTTTCACTAAATACATATAGAGAAAACTGCCCCGCCCACTGGCTGCCATGTTTTTTCACCGATCTGGACCATTTTCAAACTCGTCCGAGATATCAATTAAAACAATGTTTTGACCAAGTTTCATAATGATTGGGCAAAAATTGTGACTTCTAGAGTGTTCCAAAGGTATTTCTATAGCCAAATAAGGGAAATTGCCCCGCCCACTTGCGTCCATGTTTTTCAATGGACGGGAACCACTTTTGAATTCAACCAACATATCATTTAGACAAACATGTTGACAAAGTAACATGAAGATTGGGCATGAAATGTGACTTCTACAGTGTTTACAAGGTTTTTCTTTTTTTTACCTAGTGACCTAGTTTTTGACCCAGCATTACCCAGTCTCAATCCAGGTGTCATTTGGACAAATCTTCTGACCAAGTTTCATTTAGATCGGACCAAAAAATGTGGTATCTAGAGTGTTTACAAGGTTTCTCTATAGCCAAATAAGGAAAACTGCCCCGCCCACTGTCAGCCAGACCCAGATTGATTCAGTTTCAAATTCGATCGAGGTGTCATTGGGACAAATCTTCTGACTAAGTTTCATGAAAATCGGAAGATAAATGTGGCCTCTAGAGTGTTAACAAGGTCTTACTATAGTCATATAAGGAAAAATGCCGCGCCCTCTGGCAGCCATGTTTTCAAACCAACCGGCATCATTTTTGAACTCGTCCAAGATATTATTGGGATGAATCTTCTGACCAAGTTTCATGTAGATTGGACAGTAAATGTGGCCTCTAGAGTGTTAACAAGATTTTACTATAGCCATATAAGGAAAAATGCCCCGCCCCTTGGCAGCCATTTTTTTCGAGCCATTTTCATTTTACCATTTTCATACTCATTCAAGATATCATTGGGACAAATATTCTGACCAAGTTTCATGAAGATCGGACAATGAATGTGGCCTCTAGAGTGTTAATAAAGTTTTACTAAAGCAATTATAATATAGCCATATTAGGAAAAATGCCCCGCCCCTGGTGGCCATGTCTTTGAAACAACCAAAACCATTTTCGAACTCATCCAAGATATCATTGGGACAAATCTTCTGACCAAGTTTCACGAAGATCGGAGAAATAAATGTGGCCTGTAGAGTGTAAACAAGGTTTTACTATAGCCATATAAGGAAAAATTCCCCGCCCCCTGGCGACCATGTTTTTCAACCAACCGGCATCGTTTTTGAACTCGTCCATGATATTATTGGGATGAATCTTCTGACCAAGTTTCATGAAGATCCGACAATAACTGTGGCCTCTAGAATGTTAATAAGATTTTACTATAGCCATATAAGGAAAAATGCCCCACCCCTTGGTGGCCATGTTTTTCAAGCAAACATAACCATTTTCGAAGTCATCCAAGATATCATTGGGAAAAATTTTCTGTCCAAATTTCATGAAGATTGGACAATAAATGTGGCCTCTATAGTGTTAACAAGTTTTAACTAAAGCCATTTATAGCCATATAAGGAAAATGCCTCGCCCCCTTGTGGCCATGTATTTAAAGCAACCAAAACCATTTTGGAACTCGTCCAAGATATCATTGGGAAAAATTTTCTGACCAAGTTTCATGAAGACGGGAAAATAAATGTGGCCTCTAGAGTGTTAACAATGTTTTACCATAGCCATATAAGGAAAAATGCCCCGACCCTAGGCGGTCATGTTTTTCATCCAACCGGCATCATCAACTTGTCCAAGATATTGTTGGGATGAATCTTCTGACAAAGTTAAATGAATATCTGACAATAAATGTGGCCCTTTTAGTGTTAATCAGATTTTACTATAGCCATATTTAGCCATATAAGGAAAAATGCCCCGCCCCTTGGTAGCCATGTTTTTCAAGCAAACGCAATCATTTTTGAACTCCTCGAAGATATAATTGAGACCAATCTAATGACCAAATTGCAAAAAGATTGGAAATAAATGTGGCCTCTAGAGTGTTAACAAGGTTTTACTAAAGCCATATATAGCCATATAAGGAAAAATGTCCCAACCCCTGGTGGCCATGTTTTTAAGGCAAACGTAACCATTTTTAAACTCATCCAAGATATTATTGAGACCAATCTTCTGACCAAATTTCATGAAGATTGGACAATCAATGTTGCCTCTAGAGTGTTAACAAGGCAAATGTTGACGCCGCACGACGGACAAAAGGCGATCACAAAAGCTCACCATGAGTAGCATGAACCATTGATTTTTTCAAACATTAATAATTGATGTAAAATGCTTGCAGGAATAATATTTAAGTTTTAAGAAGGCATTTTCTTTTTGTTTTAATTGATTTCTTTGAAAATTATATGTTTTATGAATTTTTGGCAACATTAAGGGATTACGCACTTAAAAATAATGTAATTAATTTTCTGACAAAAAACTGGTACCATGAGTAGCATGAAACAATAATTTTCTTAAACATAAGTTATTGATGACAAATGAGTGCAGATATAAAATCTAGGTTCAATTAAAGCATTTTATGTTTGTTTTAATAGGTTACTCTTAAAATTCTATTTTTCATGATATTTTTTTTGGCAACAAGGGGTTATGAACTGTAAGAAATGTTATTGGTTTTTTAGACCAAAACTAATATTATAATAATACTGGATGACATGCACTTCACCAAAACATTTATAATTATATTGTTTATTCTTCAAAATGTATCTCCACTATTCACTAAACATACCACTTTTGATAAGAAAGTTCATATAGAATGATATTTACATTTATTTTCAACAAGCATATAGCCTCTTTTTCTTTGTATTCAGCCACAAGTTCTCTTCAGCCACTTAAGGGTTTCTTTCTTTTACTAAATGAAAAAAAAATCTACACTTTGAGGCATTTCATTAAATATTTCATGTCTTTACAACACCCAAAGGCTAATAAATTTAGATATCAAGTATTTCCATACTAACATGACCATTTTTGGCAGGAATTCTAGGCGCGAAACAAATTGAAAAATTTGGAGAATTCTGTTGTTGTCATTGTATTTTTTGATACTACGAGGATTGCATATCTGGGGTAAAAAATACATTCAAAATGGTATAAGAGCGGATGGTCTAGTGGATAGAGCGGTTGACTTTTGCTCCATGACTGCAGTGGTCAGTGGTTCGAGCCGCGTTGAGGGTTACTTTTTTTTTAAATTCTTTAATTGTATTCTTGTTTTTTACTGTAGATTTTTTGACCCAATGTTAACATTTATCAATATAAAGCATTAAATGACAAACTTCAAAACATGCCAAAATCTGTGAAAAGGCCCCTTTAAATGTATTTCAAACAATAGAGAAATCTATATAAAATTGACGACTTTAATCCAAAACAAGAGCTCTCACCAAAGGATGACTTATGCCCCCTATAAACGCTTGATAGAAGTTATGAGCTTTTTTTGAAACCTAAACGCAGATTTCGAAACCTAAACGCGGACCCTAAGTTCAAGGTCAAGGTCACAGGGGTCAAAATTTGTGTGCGTATGGAAAGGCCTTGTCCATATACACATGCATACCAAATATGAAGGTTATATCTCAAGGGACATAGAAGTTATGAGCATTTTTCGAAACCTAAACGCACATTTCGAAACCTAAACGCAGACCCCAAGTTCAAGGTCAAGGTCACAGGGGTAAAACTTTGTGTGCATATGGAAAAGCCTTGTCCATATACACATGCATACCAAATATGAAGGTTATATCTTAAGGGACATAAAAGTTATGAGCATTTTTCGAAACCTAAACGCAAGTTCTTTGAAAGGGGGCATAAAAACTAACATTTATGTGATAGAAGTTTCAAGATAAAAACAAGACTATTGCCAAGCAATATAATTCCCCTACCGGCTCCGCCATTGTCAGAAATTCCACCATTGTCAGAATGTTTTTTTTTGCCATAGCAACCACAATTTTTGACGTAGGAACAAAATGAAATGACGCACATAATGTCCATATTGCCATCTATCCATGTTGGAAGTTTCATTAAAAAAAAATATGAAGAACTTTTATAGTTATCGCAGGATCCAGAAAACCACCATTTTCAGCAGTATTTCTAATCTATTTGTTGCCATAGCAACCAGAATTTTTGACGGAGGAACAAAATGAAATGACGTGCATAATGTCCTTATTGCCATCTATCCATGTTTCAAGTTTCATGGAAAAATATGAAGAACTTTAAAAGTTATCGCAGGATCCAGAAAAAAACACCATTTTCAGCAGTATTTCTAGTCTATTTGTTGCCATAGCAACCATAATTTTTGACGTAGAAACAAAATGAAATGACGTGCATAATGGCCATATTGCCATCAATCCATGTTTCAAGTTTCATGAAAAAATACAAAGAACTTTAAAAGTTATCGCAGGATCCAGAAAAAAACACCATTTTCAGCAGTATTTCTAGTCTATTTGTTGCCATAGCAACCATAATTTTTGACGTAGGAACTAAATGAAGTGACGTGCATAATGTCCATATTGCTATCTATCCATGTTTCAAGTTTCATGAAAAAATATTAAGAACTTTTAAAGTTATCGCAGGATTCAGAAAAGTGTGACGGACACACAGAGCGAAAAACCATAAATCCCCTCCGGTGAAACCGGTATGGGACTAATAAGTAATACAAGTTTGATCAGATATTGGTAATAATTTCCAATATAATTGAGTGACTCAGAGCTATTGGAATTGATGAAACCATCGGATGGAACAAAAAACTGAAATATGATTAACTTTTCAATATTTTATGCACTCATAAGCATTCATAGACTGTGTTCCTCACCAAAATCAAGGAAATATTACTTGTTATTCATTTGTGTAATGGTATACAATGTACACTAATTTCGTGGTAGAATATTCGAGAGAAACATTAGAAACAAAAACATGTCAGCTTATATTTCCATATGGTTACGGAAATAACCGATCGTCGGAAATATGTCGCGGTCTCTGCAAAATAAGATGGTTACGCCCAAAGATATTACTGACCATTACTGGTTGATAAAATAATGATTTTGATTCTCATTAAAAAAATTGGTGATTTCAAGGCTGATAAACATGAAATATGCAAGCTGTTCTGTTGTTTGGCATATGTCTGTTGATGCATCTGTACAATCGGTAATTTCCATAGCCACTCGTTAAATTTTAGCAGACACAAGTTTAAATCAAAATTCTTATGTTTTACACATAAATTCTACCAATGTCTTGCTAAATTAAATACTAACTCATAAATGATTTAAAAGTAATATTAAATTGTTTTCAGCCAGGAACACTGTCTATGACTGCGAAAAAAACCTAACAAACTTTATGGTCTACATTTTTACTTTCTACATTGCTTGCCTGCGGCATGGCATTGAATGGTCCGCAAGATAAATATCTCGACTTTATTTATTGGATAATTTCGAACTGTTTCATCCAATCAAAAACGAGCATTTAAACGTAATTAAGACCCATGTTAAGCGAGATAATAAAGTACCACTTTTTGTTCACTGCCAATTTGTGACATTACAAGTTGCCTCCCTTGTTGGTTCATGCTACCATGAGCACATTGTGCTCAGGTGAGCTAAAAACAAAATTTATAATATTTAGCGTACATGATCATAGAGTTAAACAAATAAAAACTTCAATATAATAAATAATAAATAAACATTTACAGAACATTGTTGTAACATTGTTTTTGGAGTAATGCTATTTTGACATTATTTTTTTTTTAAATATAAGTTCAAGACAATTACCTGTAAGGGAAGTAGATGTATCCTCATACATCTTGTTCACCAGTGTGCCAGTGAGAGTGTACTTGTACAGAGCAGTGCGGGAGGTTACATACAGGTTTTCCTGGTGATGGGCAACACCTCTACATGTATGTTGTAGCTGTAGCTCCCTGCCCTTCACCAGCTTTCCACTGTTCACAGAGACAAACTGGATACTTCTGTCCAAAATAACTGCTACCTGACAGGGGGTGATCAGACACATGTCATATTGAGACCAAGACATATCACACTCACAGACCACCTTGTGCTGCAGATCCAACAGCTTAAGTCCCTTATTATCTGCAACAAGTATCTGACCATTAAAAAGACTACAAATGCCCCTGATATCACAGTTGGCACCGTCTGGTAATCTCACACTAACTGGAGTAGTCCCTGCAACTGAGATAGCCTTGTCTGAACTTTCCTGCATAGTCAGTTCTTTCTGAACATGTATGGTTTGACCAAGAACTGTAAGGTTGGATAAATACGCTTTAATGTCATTGTAAACTATCAACTTTAAGGAAACTTCTCTTTGTACTGAATTGTTGTTCAGGTATTTGTCCACTTGTTTTAACATCTGTGCACTTTTCTGATAAGCTATGAATGCCAGCTCTGCATTCTTTTTGCCAGTTTCCTGTAATGTTTGATTGAGATGCGTCAGCTTAATACGAAGTCTAGAGCATGCATCAACATCAAACTTGAAGGAGGCATTCCAGCTGGCCTTCACTTCATCCAATTCCTTCAGTGTGGTCTTTTCCAGCTCATCTAAGGTGGCATTTATTCTCTTTCTCATACTTCTCACCTCTTTAAGCCTCTCTTCATATGACACTTGAAGTGACTTCATGTTGCTCTCCCAGTTTGTTTGCAGCTTCATAAGTTGATCCAGAATGGTGTTTATCTTGGCTACCAGATGCTGATGGTCTGTTGCAGACAAAGAGGTGTCAGCAATCAAGGTCATCTTTGAACACTGTCTGAAATGCAGAAAATGATCATTAATCAATAAATTATTGCACTTTGTTCACAGAGCATTTATATAGAAAACATGCACTGTATAATTCTTTCTTTTGTTGGGTCAAATATCAGCTTATAACACAAACATTCTGTCCTTAGTTAGTGATTATGTGTTACTGTATTTCTTTGATAGATTTAATAACAGAAGTAGCTACAAATATAACACTTGATTCAATCAATTTTGTTGATTATACAAAGAATCTCGCTTATATGTCCATGGTTTCAGCACTTGGACTGTACTTGCATTGTAAACAAGAAACCCAGGTTTTATCATAAACTAGAGTGTTAACAAGGATTAACTTTAGCCATATAAGGAAAAATGACCCGCCCCCTGGCAGCCATTTTTTCAACAGACCAGAACCATTCAAACTCATCCAATATATCATTAGAACAAATGTTCTGATCAAGTTTCATGCTGATTGGACTATAAATGTGACTTTAAGAGTGTGAACAAGGTTTAACTACAGCCATATAAGGAAAATGCCCTGCCCCCCCCCCCTCCTCCCCTGGCGGCCATGTTTTTCAACCAACCAAAACCATTTTTGAACACGTCTTAGATATCATTGGGAAAAATCAACTGACCAAGGTACATGATGATTGGACGATAAAAGTGTCCTCTAGAGTGTTAACAAAGATTTACTATACCCATTTAAGAAAAAAAGCCACGCCCTCTGGCAGAAATGTTTTCAACCAACTCGGACCATTTTCCAACTCATCCAAGATATCATTGGGACAAATCTTCTGACCGAGTTTCATGAAAATTGGACAATAAATGTGGCCTCTAGATTGTTCAGAAGACGTATATTGAAGACAGATTGCAGACAAAAGGTGATCACAAAATCTCACCATTAAGCACGTTGTGCTCAGGTGAGCTAAAACTAGCAAATAGAATACAAAATACTACAATGTACATACCGATGACTCACTTGATTGCAAGTACTGCAACACAGTTGGCTGTGGTCCTCACAGAAAAATTTTAGTTTCTTCCCCTTATGGACTTCACAGTTCTCCAGAAACTCCTGTGTAGCCATGGCAACTGGCCACTTCTCCATTTCTTCACGCCCATAAGTGGCGTGGTTTTGAAACAACTGACTGTGTAGATTAACGCACTGGTCACAAAAGCAAGAGTCACACTTTTTACAATAAGCCGTTGCCTCAGTCTTAGTGTTTTTATTCTTACAAGTGGCGCAAAGATATGCCTCTAATGTATCGGAATCTTTAGTCTCCAAAGACACTGATGCGGCTGCCATTACTGATGCTGACATATGTTCTAACTAGATTTATTACCTATTACACAACTTAAACCCTGTACAATAACAGCTTTTGCCTCACAATAACCCCCAGCTTTATTATACAGAGTTAACAAAAGGCTAAGGTACAAGTCCACCACTTCGACCAAAGTCCGTCTTGTCTCTCAAGCAAATCAAATTTGGGCTATCTGAATTGCTGAACACACTGCCCCATTTTTAAATCTTGCCATAAAATCAAACGGATATGCAATCATATTAATTATCAAAAGTTTAAATTTTCTATACATGTAAGTCATGTGAGTGTCATAATTTGCAGGTCCACCAGATAATGCTTTATCTCTGTGCTTAAGTTCAATTGTGAAGGCAAAGAGTGCATGTATCAAGAGCTTGTCACAGTTACAACTGATGAATTAATCTTTATGCATATGTAGCATTATTTAACAGGTTGCTCTTATATTTAATATAAATTTTATGTTCAAAAAGGGAATTAATGTTTAGTCAATTTGTTAAATAATCAATTAAAGTGACTTGTTCACAGACTGTGGAAATGCAGAGATTTTAAAACAAGATGTGCTTGTGAAACACTATGTCCCCCATATATTTGACCTTGACATTTGACCTTGAAGAATTTGAAGTCATTCTTCAACACATGCATGCCAAATATCAAGTTGCTATCTTCAATATTTCAAAATTTGACCATTTACCTTGACCTTGAAGGATGACCTTTCACCACCCAAAATGTGCAACTCCATGCGATACACATGCATGCCAAATATCAAGTTGTATCTTTAATAGTGAAAAAGTTATGGCCAATGTTAAAGTTTGACGCAAACAAACCAACAGACAGGGCAAAAACAATACATTATATCCCCCAGTATAGACTGGATGACATAAAAAATAGAGGAAAGTGTACATCAGGAAGTGAAGTAACACAAGTGACCTAAATCCTTCCGGAAATTAATTTTCATTTTTGAGTAATCATTATTACAAATTTATAACAAAAGCATTACAAACGCAAAAAAGATTGAATAATTTAAAGTGCCCCTTTTGTTTCTGTTATATATTTTAACTAAACCGTCTTGGATGTAACCCACTCGACTATCCACCGAGTTGATTGATTTTTGCGTTAATGGAGTGAATGTTCCAAGCACGATAAGTCAATGATTTATTTATTTCCCAACAAAGCAACATGTGGAAAATAGCTACACATAGGCGCTTACACAACTATATAGGTTTATCTCCCTTGAGCACTTATTGAGTAGACGCTTATACAACTGTATGGGTTAATCTCCCTTGAGCACTCATTTAGTAGATGCTTACAGACACGGCGAAAGCCCTTGGGCCATTGCCGACGAATATTTAATAAGTCCGACGGTGAAATGCAAAATTGTCGGCCTTACTGGCCGGCAATTTTTTGCTTTAAAGGAGTGTAACCCTCTTGCAGTTTTCACAACATTATTTCATGATTACCGACTCATGATATTTCCGGACATAATTCGTTTAATTTCGTATCAAACTGCATTGATAAATTCCGAAAGTGATTCAAAACGTTAACGGAGCATCTCGCCGAATGACATTATACTTAACTATTGGTTCGCGAAAGTAGTCGAACATATACAAGTAGTAGACTCAGTACGTTGGTTGCACACATGTTGTTAACATGATCAAAGATGGCGGACAATAAAAAGAAATAACGATGCTCAGCGAAAAGGACAAGTAACAATCGAATTAACGACGGACGTCATATAATTAGTATGGATTAATGAAAAGCGCTTGTCATTCTAAGATGGAGCATACGATTTAGAAACAATAAAACTTTCTATTTGGAAATGTATGTACTGAATGTCACAGAACAAGTGTTTGAAAATTGGATTGCAGTCTACTCGGGAAGAAAAATACATTTAACAGTTACAGGATTTTAGTTCGAAAATGCAAAAAAAAAAGACAAACATGATTTGATTTATATGTAAGTGGATCTGTGTTTAATCAGATTCACGTGCATATTCTGCTTTATGTTTGCCACTCTATACAGTTTACTGTAATGGCATGTTAATGAAATGGATATTTAAAGGTAAACTTATTTAATATATTAATTACTCTTCACTAAATACATCGACAACACTCAAGTAATGCAGTATATATGTTTAAAGCGTAAATATATCCACAAACTGAAACTAACACGCTTAATTTATTTTCCCAAATCAAGTTTTCATGCTTATGTTTACCCTTTTGTGAATTTACTTTGCCGAGACTAATGGCTCTATGCACTCCCCGGTCAAACACATAAAATTGAGGCCTGCAAAATTTCAACTGGCCTGTTAATTTTTTCTTCTGGTAGGCCAGTCTGGCCTGTTAACTGTGACGGTCTTTTGCCATGTCTGTGCTTATACAACTGTATGGGTTTATCTCCCTTGAGCACTCATTGAGTAGATGACTATCGAACAGTGTTGTAGGTTGATCTCCCTAGATGCTTTAATTTAATATTCTGGAGAACTCGCAGCGCTAAATTTATTTTAACGTCATAACTTTGCCAAAACTCAATGGGCCGGAACGAAACTCACATTTCATCTGTAAGTCAGGTAAGCAGAAATCAGCTGTGTATTTGAAAGCGTTTCTCAAACAACCTCCGGAAAAAACGGTTACTTTAGGAAAATTTATTAGTCCATGGCCCATAACTTCACAAACAAGAAACCGTCGGAGATGGGTGATGGTCCCCAAAGTTTTTTTTTCTCACAATATTGCACTATATATTCAGATAAAAGGAAACGTCTTGAGGGGCATAACTTTGTACAAAATAATACGATGGATGGTTTAGCTACTTTAAAATTTCAAAGGGCCATAACTCTCTAAATAAATCATCTAAGCAGAACCCACAAATAACATGCGCATCTCCTCAAGGTAGTTAAGCTTCCCATAGAGCTTCATTGAATTCCAGTCAGTAGTTGGGGGTACAAGAATTGCACTATATGTACCGTTTAAAGAAAATTTCAAAGAGCCATAACTCTGTGAAAAATCATCCGACCAGAACCCGCTGATAATATGCACATCTCTTGGTAGTGAAGCTTCCCATAAAGTTTAATTGAATTCCGGTCATTAATTCCGGTCATTAATTGCTATGAAATAGCCCGGACAAAAATTGTGCACGGACAGACGGACACACAGACAGACGAAGCAGCGACTATATGCTCCCCCCAAAAATTTTGGGGAAGCATAAAAATCAATGGACCAGAATAAATGTCACACTTCATCAGTAGGTCATGTAGGTAGACTCACATACCAAAAATAAGCTCAATATCTGAAAGTGTTGGGTAAAAAAGGGTCCAAGTCAAAGGCCCAGAACTTTGCCAAAAATCATTGGACCACCACAAATGTCACACTTCATTTAAAGGTCATGCAGATAGACTCACATACCAAATACCAGCTCAATATCTAAAAGGGTTGTGTAAATTAACTTCTGAAAATGGTTATTATAGAGGGAATTTCTATATCTGCTTTTTGTCTCAAATATCCATGCCGTTTAACTTCTTTTAATAAAAGCTCCTCCCTTGGATTATATCCCTTTAAAAAAATATTGCTTTCCTTGTTAAAAATAGACATTGTAACTGCCAAATGAAAATTACAAATTATCTCCCTTAAAAGCTAACTACTTCCCCTGACAAAAATTTAGATTAGTCAAAGAGACGTATCTTCATTACAAAATCAATGGAATGGAAACAATTTCCCACTTCATCTGTAGCTCATGCAGATTCACATACCAAAAATCAGTTCAATATCAGAAAGTGCCAACCTAGATGGGGCATTAAAAGGTGACCTACTTTTTGGATGCACAAGATGAGATTCAAACTCTGCCTTGATATTGTCAAAATTAACCAAGTTTTGTACTGATCGGGTGAAAATGTGGCGTTCAGTGTGATAATGAGCTAAAGTTGATGACACACAAAACATGAAAACATATGACACCAATAGCTCAAAATTAGACTTTGTGCTCTGGTGAGCTAAATACCCACTTATAGCGGGTGGGTACACACAGATTAACCATTGAAAATCCATTTAAATACACACCATATTAACCCTTTCCCACGCAGAGGCAAAGTGAAAATGGCAAACAGCATAAAACCAGAAAAGCCTGCGAGTAACTCGCAGTCTGTACAGGTTTTATGCTGTTTGCTGCTCATCAGTATCTATGGGTTGCAAATGAGGCCTTTAAAACAAATTTTCTAAAATAATAAAATAAATTAAAAACTTGTATCAAAAGTGAAATATTTTAATGTTCTCTGCACCACTAAGTTTATACAGCAATACAATTTTAACACAACCACGCTTTCCAATAAATGACTTGACATTATATGTCTTTGCTTTTTATTTAATATAAAAATATGGACATTAAAATGCCAGTCCAAATACTAGTATATCTCTTCAAATTACATACAAAAAAATATTCTTATAACTTGATTGAATATGTTGGTAGTGTTAATCTTTTTTTTAAGAAAGGGCCCCCAAACAATCCTGAAAACTTCAATGTCATGCTTTCTGCAAAAACACAAATATGTTTTCAATTCAATATAGAAACTTTTTAACACACAGATCATTGAAATGTGCATTTTTGTATACAAGTTTTCATAGCACATAAAGCAAGGCAATTTATGAATGCATCATACATATTACATATTTTATTAACCCTTTCCCCCATAAGAAGGAAAGTGAAAATGGCTTTTGCAACCAGCATAAAACCAGAACAGCCTGCGAGTAACTCGCAGTCTGTTCAGGTTTCATGCTGTTTCATGCTCATCAGTATCTAAGGGTTGGAAATGAAGCCTTTATAACTCGAATTTAGTAAGAAAGGTATTTAATTAAATTTAAATTTCTGAGGGACATCAAATGCGTCCACATACGTATCTAAGTGGTAAAGGGTTAAAACAAAATTGTGCTGATGGAGCATTATTTTAAGACAATATTCGTGAAACAAACAGGTGTCAGCAGGACAGGATGAGATAACAAGTTATCAGAGGTCTATGTGTAACAGTGCAACCCCTTTAATCAAATAGCGCAGACATTGGACCCCTGCCAGTTCAGAGCCTAATCCAGTACTGACTATTGACTGTAATTGTTGTAATAAACAAGCTGTGCAATAAAGTATTCCACTAGCATTCTGCCAGATCAGGTCATACAAAAATAATTGCAAAAATCTTTTGGCAAAACTTTTTTTCAAAACTGACGTCGCGCAAATATGTCCAAACCAAAATTGCGCGAAATGTGTGAAGGTGGTTCAACAAAGTGGCCAAGAAAACTTCAAAACATAAGACAAACTTTCTTACATCTACATTGTATTTGTCCTTGGACAAGTTGACTGAGAAAATCAACTTGCCCCATAGTAAAACAAGCAAATTCTTTGAATTGATATCCCCCGCCAATATGCTTTTGGACACAGAAGTGTTATATTTGACACTCAAAAAAGCATTTTTTTAAGATACAAAGGGCCATAACTCCGTTATTAACAGATGGTGTACAATGCAATTTGGCATGCATCATCCTCTTATCCATATATATACTCATACCAAGTTTCAATGTAATCCACCAATGCACTTCCAAGATATGGCTCCGGACACAAAAGTGCCGGACGGACGGAAAAATGGAAGTACGGAAAGACGGACGGATGGACGGACAACGCCAAAACAATATCCCTCCGTCTAATTACCCACTTCTGACAAGTCAGGCATAGGAATTCTACACCGCTGATTAAGGTATCAAAATCTACTAGACCAACAGCATTTAACTAGAACTAAGAAATTTCTTGTGAAAAATGATATATAAATTATTTTTAATTGTTACTTACTAGTACTTGCGTCAAAATGCTTTGTCTGAAACAAAGATAAAAGTAAAAATAAGCAAATTAAAATTACAACCTTTTTTTAAATTGTTAACTTGTTTATTATACCAGATGATATGAACCAAATCACTTTTGAGTGTAAAGTTAAGGTGTGCAACATTTATGAGGCACAAAGAATCTTTTAAAATAATAATTACAATAATTGCAACTTCATGAAAAAAATGGGTCGAATGCCAAATGCAGACAGAGAGCTCCCGACCAGCCTGCGCGAATTTGGACAGGAACTACCATGTCTGCTATTGAGACCATGATACCTTACGTGACATCAATATGGACAGGGTAGCCCCTCATAAGACTGCGTTGATGAACAGGCATGTATGGAGCTACCCAGGCTGCATATGGCATAAGACCCATTTTAGCGTGATGTTGCTCATATAATTTATTAACTCTACAAAAAGGAAAGCCTTACTTTTGCCCTATGAGCTTCAAATGCTGCGTTAGCGTTCTTTAATGCTCTTTCTTTGGCAGCAATAGAGTCTGAAACATACAGATACTGCATAATAACGAATACCAACTGAAAATTGAAATATTTATCTTTTACTAGGATCATGTTAAATCAAAGTACTGACAGTACTGGTGTGACGATGCTTTTGAAAAGGATGGATATAAAAGCATCAATTTAAGTTTATCTACCTCAACACAATTGTGTATGTGGGTACGAAAATTTTGGGTAAGAAAAAAAATGTGAACGACAATTTTGGGTACAAAAATTATGCCCAAAAAAAGTTGGGTACGAACCAAAATTTGGTTACGAAAAAAAACAAGGGCTGTTTGTAAAACATGCATGCCCCCCATATGGGCTGTCCGTTGTAGTGGCAGCCATTGTGTGAATACGATTTTTGTCACTGTGACCTTGACCTTTGACCTAGTCACCTGAAAATCAATAGGGGTCATCTGCAAGTCACGATCAATGTACCTAAGAAGTGTCATGATCCTAGGCAAAAGCGTTCTTGAGTTATAATCCGAAAATCATTTTACTATTTCGGGTCACCGTGACCTTGACCTTTGACCTAGTGACCTCAAAATCAATAGGGGTCATCTGCAAGTCATGATTAATCTACCTATGAAGTTTCATGATCCTAGGCGTATGCGTTCTTGAGTTATCATCCGAAAACCATTTTACTATTTTGGGTCACCGTGACCTTGACCTTTGACCTAGTGACCTCAAAATCAATAGGGGTCATCTGCGAGTCATGATCAATCTACCAATGAAGTTTCATGATCCTAGGCATATGCGTTCTTGAGTTATCATCCGGAAACCATTTTACTATTTCGGGTCACCGTGACCTTGACCTTTGACCTAGTGACCTCAAAATCAATAGGGGTCATCTGCGAGTCATGATCAATCTACCCATGAAGTTTCATGATCCTAGGCGTATGCTTTCTTGAGTTATCATTCAAAAACCATTTTACTATTTCTGGTCACCGTGACCTTGACCTTTGACCTAGTGACCTCAAAATCAATAGGGGTCATCTGCAAGTCATGATCAATGTACCTATGAAGTTTCATGATCCTAGGCCCAAGCGTTCTTGAGTTATCGTCTGACAACCACCTGGTGGACGGACCGACAGACCGACCGACCGAAAGACCGACATGAGCAAAGCAATATACCCCCTCTTCTTCGAAGGGGGGCATAAAAATTGGTAGGAAAAAAATTGGGTAGGAAAATAAATTTGGGTATGAAAAAACATTTGGGGGAAGTAGTACCCATGGGGAACTTGACCCATTCAGCGAATCTGGGAGGCGAGTTACATTCTTGATCAAATATAACAAGAAATATCTTTAAAAAAATATTTGACGTGTATTTTCTGTACCACTTATCTTAAAAAACGTTCTGCTACAGTAAAACATTTGTGGGTTATAACATTACATTTCAGCAGATATATTCAAAACTTGACATGCTCTTTAATTACACCATGCTCTTTAATTTCACAAGTATATCATACCAAACTTTATATTTTGTTGTTTCCTTTCCTAAGTTAATGATAATTGTGTACGGATGTGATTTTACATGCCCATGTGTATGAACATATAATTTTTTCTCTTTTGATTATTGTTTTTTCTCTTATTCATTAAGCTTATGCATGTTTGTTCGTTAAGTATGATAATCCTTTTATGATGATTCCCGAAAGTAGGTATGAGCACATTGTTGTAAGAGCACTTGAATACGTGAGTTCGCCCATGAACGCATGGTAAGGTTAACTAAATCTCCGCGACATGACCTAATATGTGTTTAAAACAGCAAACAATATCCAACAAACGTATGAATTATCAAACATAGTATGTGCACTGATGTGGCTCTGTAATTTCTGTTTGAAAAGTTTATTGAATATGCAAAATGAGAAAGCACGCATAAAAGCGAGTTTCATAGATATTGTATGCCTATTATGTTGTTAAATACCATATTTGCTATAACGTTTACAAATGGAAGGTTCGAAATAATTTGTTTTCTTTACACTCATGATCGCGTTAAACGTTAATTATACACGTTTTCATTCGCAATTTATATACAAAATCACGACAAATGTCAAATACAATACAGAAAATGCATAGTTGTTTCATTGATCTATAAACATATAATGGATTGAATATAACTGATTTAAAATTAATGTTTTCAAACTATTATTAAATATTTTTCCCAGAATATGCTGTCCTATTTATAGCTGAGCTTCCTTTACCTTTATCAGCTACGTTTGCCGATTAGAAAAATCGAGCTATCTCACACGGACTGTCTCGTTCTTTTACATAGGTCGCCATTGTGAATTTTTTTTTCATGGTATGATAACTTAGACGAGCTGCTTCGCAGCATCGTCAAAAAGGGCAAGAAAGAATAGATTAAAGATAAGTTGATCTATTCCTCTCAGTTTAAAGAAAAATTAAAAATGCTATTTAAAAACATATACATTTTTCAAAAGGATTTTATTATAGCCTTTCGATGTTCACATTTTCTTAGCTACTCTGATCTTGTCCTGCTTGTTCATTTTACCTGAAAGATACAACAATCTTTGATTGTTTTTTTAAAAGTTTTTTCTCTGTGGGCAACGTTTTTTTCAGGCATATCACAGAGATTAGTTAAGCTTATTTCCCTAGTAAGCCGGTACACCAGCACTAAATGCACATACTTATGAAAGTAACCGACAAAAAGTGTTTTATTCCATAAATACTAAGACTAACTGTACCCTAATCATCCACAGACTTTTCACTCAGATACCTGAGCAAAAACAGGGTTTAATGCATGTGCTGAAAATGTCCTCCCAAATTAGCCTGTGAAGACTGCACAGGTAAATTTAGGACAACATTTTACACACAAGCACAAACCCTCGTTTTCTCTGAGCAAGGCTACTTTTTAAGAATAACTATACCATAATCATCGACAGAGGTGTCCACCAGATATCCAGATAGCCTCTGTTTCTCTTCTTTCGGCTCCTCCAACTTCTGCAGAATCCTATCCTTGGCTTTGTCGTCCTCGCCCGTGATCTTACGAGCCATGAAGTGGGCGTACAGCTCTGTCTGTGTGATCAGGAAGTTCAACTTGCGCTGTTGACGCTTTGCCTGAAAGAATAATGCAGATAATCCAATTTATCTATCAACAAACTTTGATTTCTATTCCATAAACAAATAGCCATTCTGAAAGCCTGAACACAAGATTGTTAAAAGGAAATGTCTTGCTTAAAACATCAAAGCTGTTCCTCAAAAATCCTACATAAATAAGGTCAGTTATTACAATGCAATATTCTACCTTTCATGACAAAGCTTTGTGTGATACATGCCGACATATTGTTGCAATAACAACATAAAGAAAGATTAATTAAAATCAAATATATAAAATTTTCTCAGAAATCATATACAAGAATAACAAGAGGTGTGTTTGTCATAAACACAATGCCCCCTACGTCGCTGCTTTGAAGCCATATATTTGACCTTTGTCCTTGAAGGATGACCTTGACCTTTCATCACTCAAAATGTGCAGCTCCAGGAGATACACATGCATGCCAAATATCAAGTTGCTATCCTCAATGTTGCAAAAGTTTAAGCAAGGTTTAAGTTTGTGACTGCCACATACAATGACAGACAGACACATACAATGACAGACAGACAGGCCAAAAACAATATACCGCTGATCATTCGATCCGGGGCATAAAAACATATACGTTAAACAAATGTTTGGTCAACAAAAGGTTCAGAAACTATTTTATAAGTGAGCGCTCATATGTATGTAATCAATTATTTTCACAAATTGAAAAGCAATTTGTCATCAGTTAAGCTCAAGTTAAGAATTACAATTGAATCTTATCAAACAAGGAAAAGGTCACCACCTCTGTCATTTCAAGGTCCATCTTCCGTTTTTCTAGTGCCTCTTTTTCCACGCGTTTCCTGTGGTCTTTCTCGACCTTCTCAAAGCGTTTCCAGTAGACCATCATCTCTCGCGTGAGGCGACGGGCCTTAGAAGGCGTGTCCTTCATCTGCTTCTGAGACTGGATTGCAGCTCTGCGCACTTCTCGCATCGCACCCATGGAAATCTTAAATGTTTCGAAAAAATCCATAAAACATGAAACTTTACCCACATGCATTAAATAATCCCAGTTTTCACCAAAATCCAGTCTAGACAGAAAGTATCCTCCCTGATTAGCCTTTGCAGACTGCATAGACTTATCTGGGACGATACTTTAAGCGCATGCATTAGTTAAGCCCAGTTTTCCCAAAAATCCAGTCAAGGTGGAAAGTGTTGTCCTTGATAAGCCTGTGAGGACTGCACAGGCAAATCTGGGACGACACTTTACACAAATGCATTAAGCCCAGTTTTTCCAAATTTTGAGAAAAACAAAACAAACAAGAGCACCGCCTTGCGGGTGCAGACCCCTCATCTATTTTTCTTTTTAAAGGTGAAGGGAACTATCTCAATACTTCAATCAAAAAAGATGGATGGTGGGTTGAAGAGGGGTGTATAGTGTGGGGGTGTGGTCATTTATTACATTATCTTCCAAAAAAAATTAAAAAAAATGCAAAAACAAAATAAAAATAACAATTTTTTTTTGGGGGGGGGGGGGGATTCTTAGGTGGGATAGTTGAACGGACTTTCAAAAATAAAATAATGAAAATAAATATTTTTGTTTTTTAATCATGTTTCCAAAAAAATTAATTGGGGGGGGGGGGGGTATAGTGTGAGGGTGTGGTCATTTATAAGATGATCTTTAAAAAAAAAATGAAAATAAATTATTTATTTTTTTGGGAGAGGGGGGATTCAGGGGGGGGGGGGGGGGGGGCAGAGGGCAACGGGGATGGTTTGGGTGGAGTCTATTGTAGTATGTCATGTAAGAGTTGTTTTGTCAAAGTATCAATCAAATCTGATCATAAATAAAGAAGTCATGGCAATTTTTGCAAAATTTAATTATTTGACCTTGAGTCAAGGTCAATCAAAGGTCAAGGTAAAATTAAACTTGCCAGGTACAGTACCCTCATGATAGTATGAAAGTATTTGAAGTTTGAAAGCAATTGCCTTGTTACTTTAGAAGTAAAGTGGATGTAAACACAAAATGTAACCATATATTCAAAGTTACTAAGTAAAACAAGGGCTGTTTGTAAAACATGCATGCCCCCCATATGGGCTGTCCGTTGTAGTGGCAGCCATTGTGTGAATACGATTTTTGTCACTGTGACCTTGACCTTTGACCTAGTGACCTGAAAATCAATAGGGGTCATCTGCGGGTCACGATCAATCTACCTATGAAGTTTCATGATCCTAGGCGTATGCGTTCTTGAGTTATCATCCGAAAACCATTTTACTATTTCGGGTCACCGTGACCTTGACCTTTGACCTAGTGACCTCAAAATCAAAAGGGGTCATCTGCGAGTCATGATCAATCTACCCATGAAGTTTCATGATCCTAGGCGTATGCATTCTTGAGTTATCATCCAGAAACCATTTTACTATTTCCGGTCACCGTGACCTTTGACCTAGTGACCTCAAAATCAATAGGGGTCATCTGCAAGTCATGATCAATCTACCCATGAAGTTTTATGATCCTAGGCGTATGCGTTCTTGAGTTATCATTCAAAAACCATTCTACTATTTCTGGTCACCGTGACCTTGACCTTTGACCTAGTGACCTCAAAATCAATAGGGGTCATCTGCGAGTCATGATCAATGTACCTATGAAGTTTCATGATCATAGGCCCAAGCGTTCTTGAGTTATCGTCTGACAACCACCTGGTGGATGGACCGACCGACAGACCGACCGACAGACGGACATGAGCAAAGCAATATACCCCCTCTTCTTCGAAGGGGGGCATAAAAAGGGCCATAATTCCCTCAAAATGACAACCAGATTTATGCAAATTGTTCCGTACAGTCCCCTTATTATCCCCACGCTTTTTGAAAAAAAGGTGGGGATATTGTGGTTATCTCCGCCGTCCGTCCGTCCGTCTGTCTGTCTGTCCGTCCGTCCTGGCCACTATCTCCTCCTACACTAAAAGCACTAGAACCTTGAAACTTACACACATGGTAGCTATGAGCATATGTGCGACCCTGCACTATTTGGAATTTTGATCTGACCCCTGGGTCAAAAGTTATAGCGGTTGGGGTGGGGCCGCGTCAGAAATTATCACTCATTTTTTTAGGTTATTTTACATTTACTTCTTTATTTCTACACCGATTCACTTCAAATTGATACTGGACCTCTCTTATGACAATACGGTCAATCTCAACCATGCATGGCCCCATTCCCAACCCTGGGGCGCCCCGCCCACATAGGCCACACCCACCAAAAATTTCCATTTACTATAATTTTTTCATTTCTACACGGATTCACTTCAAATTGATACTGAACTTTTGTTATGACATTAGGGTCAATCTCAACTATGCATGGCCCCAATCCCAACCCTGGGGCGCCCGCCCACATAGGCCACACCCACCAAAAAATTCCATTTACTATAATTTTTTCATTTCTACACGGATTCACTTCAAATTGATACTGAACTTCTCTTATGACAATACGGTCAATCTCAACTATGCATGGCCCCATTACCAACCCTGGGGCCCCGCCCACATAGACCACACCCGCCCAAAATTGCCTTTTACTATAATTTCTTCATTTCTACACCGATTCACTTCAAATTGATACTGAACTTCTCTTATGACAATACGGTCAATCTCAACTATGCATGGCCCCATTACCAACCCTGGGACGCCCTGCCCACATATATCACACCCACCCAAAATTGCCTTTTACTATAACTTCTTCATTTCTACACCAATTCACTTCTAATTGATGATGAACTTCTCTTATGACAATACGGTCAATCTCAGCTATGCATGGCCCCATTACCAACCCTGGGGCACACCTAGGTCAAACATTCGGCGTGGGGATACGCGTCGGCCTCTGCCGCGCCATTTCTAGTGATAGTTTGTGAGTGTTCCAAGTCTGAAAGCAATAGCTATGATACTTTAGGAGTAAAGCGGCCCAAAACACAAAACTTAACAAAATTTTCAATTTTCTAAGTATAAAAAGGACCATAATTCTGTCAAAATGCCAGTCAGAGTTACATAACTTTGCCTGCACAGTCCCCTTATGATAGTAAGTGTCGCAAGTATGAAAGCAATAGCTTTGATACTTTAGGAATAAAGTGGACCTAAACACAAAACTTAACCAAATTTTCAATTTTCTAAGTATAAAAAGGGCACATAATCCTGTCAAAATGCACGCCAGAGTTATCAAACTTTGCCTGCCCAGTCCCCTCATGATAGTAAGTAAGTGTACCAAGTTTGAATGCAATAGCTTTGATGCTTTATGACAAAAGTGGACCTAAACACAAAACTTAACCATATTTTCTAAGTATAAAAAGGGAACATTATTCTGTCAAAATGCACGCCAGAGTTATCTAACTTTGCCTGCCCAGTCCCCTAATGATGGTAAGCAAGTGTACCAAGTTTGAATGCAATAGCTTTGATACTTAATGAGAAAAGTGGACCTAAACACAAAACTTAACCGGAAGCCGACGGCGACGACAACGCCAAGGTGATGACAATAGCTCATTTTTTTCAAAAAATAGATGAGGTAAAAACGTTTAGCTCGATAACATTACCCCAATATTTGTGAACGCCTCAGAATAAAGATAAATTACATGCTTGTATTTTGCTATAAAGCTATACACATTTTTTGTGTGAATATGTTTCAAAAGATAATTGACAACATAAGTGTAAGTTAGCCAGGAATTTCCGTATCTATTTAACCCAATATACAAATATGCAGAAAGTGAAACCTTAGTATGTACTGCGGTCCTTTATTGAAGGCAAAGAACCATTTGCAAAACACTGAGACACAAAACAATTGTCCCAGTAAATGACAAAAACTGTGTTCAGCCTGAGGGTACTTTAAGAGATAAAGGTCAATATCATGTTACTGTCGGTGTGCTATAACTCAGTTAAATTAAGGTTTCAAAAGTGCTGGTGGATACTCAAATTGCTTATTTTTCTATTTCTAAGGCAATCACAATTCTGCAAAACATGTAATAAGTTCCTCACAAGTATGATTTAACCATAACAAGTCCAGGAAAAGTAAACAACATGTGACAGTTTTCTCAGGGACTTTTTTTACTAAAGTTAAAAGCAAAATTATATTGGTTACACTGCAACTCCGTTATATTGCAGTGCACAGGATCCGCAGATGGTCAACCTGATATATCCGGATTGTTATATTACTTGTTCATTCATACAAACAAATGTATGCATTAACATAGTTTGGCATAGTTTGGCAATCTCAAAACACATTAATTACCTACCTTATTGCACAATGTGTTATATCCATGTTAGACATTTGTATAACAAGGGACAAAATTGTCACAAAACCAGGTTTTCGTTGTGAAAAAAAATCTGATAAAGGGAGAAAACTGAAACTGAACTTTTGAAATGAACAAACAAAATTAACCCCCTTTGTAAGTTTGTTTTTAAAAAAAATATATTTTTAGTCGTGGTGACCTTGACATTGGAGATATTGACGTGATTCTTTCGTGCGACACACCGTCCCATGATGGTGAACAAATGATTTTAAAATCTCACAATGAATGACATTGTTATGGCCAGGACAAGCTCATTTATGGCCATTTTTGACCTTTGAACTCAAAGTGTGACCTTGACCTTGAAGATATCGACGTAATTATTTCGCGCGACACACCGTCCAATGATGGTGAACAAATGTGCCAAATGATTTTAAAATCTGACAATGAACGACATAGTTATGGCCCGGACAAGCTTGTTCCGCCCGCCCGCCAGCCCGCCCGCATTCGTCAATCTAATAACCAGTATTTTCCTTCGGAAAACCTGGTTAACAAAAGGTATTATTCAATGTAAGTATTTTCAAATGCGTATTATTAAACTTGTAATATGAAAAAGAATTGCCAGGTTTTATTGTCCACTATTGTTACTAAACTCTAGCCACAAATAAACCTTTGTCATGCATTTGGTGTACATCCCTTGTACTGATTAACCCTTTACCACTTAGATACGTATTTGTACGCATTCTTAGTCCCTTAGAAAGTTAATTTTAATTTAAGACCTTTCTTACTAGATTCAATTTTTAAAGGCTTCATTTCCAACCCTTAGTTACTTATGAGCAGCAAACGGCATGAAACCTGAACAGACTGCGAGTTACTCGCAGACTGTTCTGGTTGTATGCTGGTTGCAAAAGCCATTTTCACTTTGCTTCTTATGGGGGAAAGGGTTATAGCATGTGGAACAAGAGCACCGCATAACGGGTGCCACGCTCGGATGCGGGTGCAGTTTTTAATAAACGAAAGGTTGTCAGAAAGTTTAGATCTTTTTTTTTCACTTTTTTTTTTAGAGATCACCGTCACAGTGACCTTGACCTTTGACCTAGTGATCCAAAAATGGGTGTGGCATGTAGAACTCATCAAGGTGGAGCAACATATGAAGTTTCAAAGTTGTAGATTGAAGCACTTTGATTTTAGAGCAAATGTTCAAAACCTTGACAAAATGTCAAGGTTTTAGCGGACGTCAGACACGACATGATGAGCTGGCTATGACAATAACTCGGTTTTTCTCCAAAAACAGCCGAGCTAAAAAATACACTTCATGTACAACATCATGTCATTCTTCCTTTGGGAAAGCATGGGCTGCTAAATAAAAACTTTAAAGCTCAAGGGAAACAACTGTTTATCTTTATTTTTGGTTAAAAAAATTGTAGTGCTTTTTTTTATGCAGACACGTTTTCTCTTAATTAAAAACAAGTCCTTTACACTGTATCTACAGAGCTACATTACTCTTGCAGTTATTGTTTACACCTTCACATGGGGACGGCGTGTATACAGCTGCCTGAGTGCTGATTGGCTGATATCATTACCAACAATCGTGTCAGTTAAAAGCAAATTCAGTACAAAACAGGGCAAGTGGATTATTGTTTGTCGCACTACTGAAATTATACTGAAAAAAACAACAGATTATACAGAAAATTGGAGTGCCAGAAAAAAAGGGCTCCACAGCCAACTCGCTATATATTGGACATTGCCATATAACCAACCACGATATAACTGGGCTGCAGTGTATTACACTCCAAACAATGCATCAATTAACAGGTTGGCTAACATAGTTAGTTGAGCTGCTGGACTACAAATCTAAAAATAGCCTGCTTGAGTCAAGGCTTAGCTACATGGCTAGTGAATCCGTTTTTTTTTTATTCTACAGCTTTCTCCCCCTACCTCTGATTTAAATAGGACAGTTTGTATAATAAGTTTGTTATACACTGAGTACTGTTTACCATTTAACCCTGGAGACGTGTGAGCAGGTTAAATGACCGCTAAGATATCACTAATGGTACAGAGTGTTGTTTTTTGTTCTTATTCAAACCTATTTATTAAGCTTGATTGCATTGCAAGCCTAAAGCTTATTGAGATGCTCTGTAGTCCTTTTCCTGGGTATAACCAGTACTTGCTGTCTTTGGGAGGGGGGGGGAGGGGAGGGGGTCATAGAGCAAAAGACTGTGGAAAACGCCTAAATATCCAGACAAACAAAACAAGTAAAAAAAGTAACTGAACCTTCTTCAGCTGTTGTAACATCTCTTTCCGCGCTGCATTCTTCTGTTTCTGAGCCTGTATAAATAAATTGACACTCTAATATAACAATCTTAAACGTCAGTTATTAAATGATACCAATTATTAATATTTGTGGTGAAAGTTACACATTAATTCATTATTCTCGTTTCAGTAATCCCTGTTTCAATGAACATAAACTGTTTAGACACCTGGCATCTTTGTAGTGCATATCAATTTTCACATAAAATAAACGAGAACTTTTCCCAGCCCACTCTGTTCAAGTGAAAATAACTAAGAAATGTTTGGATCAATAAAAATAAAAAGTGTCTAGCACATCTTCACTTCAAGGTGCTGACATATTTGAAATTTGAATTAATGTGCAAGTAGCTTGCTCAACGAACTATATCAGTTTATGCTACTGCCATGCCAATGGCTAATTTCAAGGGCACAATACCGAGGACTAATGTGGATCATTGGACATGTCTTGAAGATATTCACTTGAAGGTGATATCTGTTTCAATTTAATCTCTTGAGAAATGTGGATGTAGTTGGCTCAACAAACATGTCATGCAGTGGCAAGTACCAACAATCAATAATCAAATATACCTACTCCTGGCAGGGCTTTAATAAATGTGTGTCTCACTTTTGGAAAATGGGGCTTAATGCTTGTGTGTTAAGTGCCATCCCAGATTATCATGTGCAGTCTGGGACAACACTTTCTGCTTCTTAGCCAAAAACCCAGTTGAAGTGAAAATTTTGTCCATGATACGCAAAGGCTAGCCTGGGATGACTATTTAAGCCCATGCATTAAGCCCCATTTTCTCATAACGAGGCTCAGTTCTAAGAGATAACTCCCTACCTTGGGTATTTCTTTCTTTGCGATGGAGACCCAGAGTCGTCTGCGTCTGGCCTCCGCCTGCTCTGGCGTGAGTTTCTTCCCCTTACCAGCCCCAGACTCGCGCTGGTGTTCCTTTTGCGACAGAATGGCCTGCAGTAAGACCGGGTCCAAGTCGTCTGACATCTGGAATAACATCACACATGCATTTAGTTTGTTGTTGTTTATGAGGATGTATTTGTAGACCCATTTCATGTTTGTATGGAGTAGTTGTAGTTGCCGCATATTTAAATATTTAAAGAAATTGATTTTACATTTTAAGCAAAAACACTGCTCTTTTCCTAATGATAACAATTGTGATGGAAAACGTACAAATAGACTCCTGTGAGCACAATAACAGGTAAATCAACTTTTTCACAAATTACTGAATAAAAGGCATAATACATTTTTTAATCAAATAACATAACACACAACAAAAAATATTGCTAAATTAAACAAGAGGGCCAAGATGGCCCTAGTTCGCTCACCTGAGAGGAGTCGGTTTATTCAATCTTTACCAAATGTCAAACTTTACCTAGATATTGTCCAGACAAACATCCTGGTCAAGTTTCATCATTATTGAACCAAAACACTGGCATATGGAGTGTTTTTGTTTTTGTAAGATTTGACCTGGTTTCCTATATTTTGAGTTGACCCCCCCTTACCAAACATAAAAATTTGCTTAAAACAAGAGCACCTCATTAACGGGTGCCACGCTCGGCTGCGAAAGCTTGTCAGAATTTTTTTTATTTTAGAGGTCAGTGACCTTGACCTTTGACCTAGTGACCCCAAAATGGGCGTGGCGTGTAGAACTCATCAAGGTGCATCTACATATGAAGTTTCAAAGTTGTAGGTGGAAGCACTTTGATTTTAAAGCCAATGTAAAGGTTTTAGCATGACGTCGGGCGGTGAATGACGAGAAGGCTATGACAATACCTCCGGTTTTCTACGAAAACAGCCTCGCTAAAAATAAATATTATGACCAAGATTCATAAAATCTGAAACAAAATTGTGACCTCTAGAGTGTTTACAAGGATTTCGTATAATATAATGAAAATTTGGACAATCTAAGGGCAATAATTATGGCATTAATTAATTGATTTTGCTTATTATCAAACTTGACGGAGATCTTTCAGCAACTTTGATAAAGAATGCTTGAGAAATGTGAATGCTAGAGGGCTTACGGACGGCGGACAAAGACCAATCCTAAAACCTTACCTGAGCAATCAGGTGAGCTAAAAAGTGTGTTTCACCGATCTGAGCCATTTTCCAACTTGTCTGAGAAATCCATAAAACCAATGTATTGACTAAGTTTCACGATGATTAGGCAAAAAATGTGACTTCTAAAGTGTTCGATCACAAGGTTTCTCTCTAGTCACATAAGGAAAACTGCCCCCCCACCCCCCGGCAGCCATGTTATTCAACTGACCGGAACCATTTTCAAACTCAACTCTTGTATCAACGAAACAAATGTTCTGACCAAATTTCATGAAAATTGGGCCAAAAATGTGACTTTTCACTATGTACATATAGAGAAAAATGCCCCGCCCACTGGAGTCATGTTTTTTCACCGATCTGGACCATTTTAAAACTCGTTCGAGATATCAATAAAACCAATGTTTTGACCAATTTTCATGATGATTGGGCAAAAATTTTGACTTCTTGAGTGTTGACAAGTTTTCTCTATAGCCAAATATGGAAAACTGCCCTGCCCACTGGCGGCCATGTTTTTCATCGGACTGAAACCACTTTTGAACTCAATCAACATATCATTAAGGCAAACATTTTGACCAAATTTCATGAAAATTGGGCCAAAAATGTGACTTCTACAGTGTTCAAATGTTTTCACTATATACATATAGAGAAAAATGCCCCGCCCACTGGCGGCCATGTTTTTTCACCGATCTGGACCATTTTCGAATTTGTCCGAGATATCAATAAAAACAATGTTTTGACCAACTTTCATGATGATTGGGCAAAAATTGTGACTGCTAGAGTGTTAACAAGGTTTCTCTATAGCCAAATAAGGAAAACTGCCCCGCCCACTGGTGGCCATGTTTTTCAACGGACCGGAACCACTTTTGAACTCAACCAACATATCATTAAGGCAAACATTTTGACACAGTTACAAGAAGATTGGGCATGAAATGTGACTTCTACAGTGTTTACAAGGTTTTTATTTTTTTTGACCTAGTAACCTAGTCATTGACCCAGCATGACCCAGTTTCGAACTCGATCAGACAATAAATGTGGCCTCCAGAGTGTTTATGAACAATGTTGACGGACGGACGACGGACAAAGACCGGTCACAAAAGCTCACCTTTATAATCTATAAACAAGAGCAGACAACTGTATCAAGCATTTTGAAAGAATTATGGCTCTTTTTCCATTATAATATGCATATTACTTTAGTTACATTGCCTTAACTTCTTTATTTATGATCAGTTTTTCATGTTGGTAAAGAAGTTTGCAAAATATGAAAGCAATATGTCAATGGACATTGAAAATATTTGAGATGGTACGCAAACTTGTACATAGATTTATCAATACTACGCATATTCTAAGTGGAAAAGGGGCCATAATTATTACAAAATGCTTGATAGAGTTGTCTGCTCTTGGGTTTAGGTTGGGGTCATGTTGGTTAAGAAGTATGCAAAATATGAAAGCAATATGTCAAGGGACATTGAAATTATTTGGGGTAGTACACAAACTTTAACATTTGCTGCATATTCTAAGTGGAAAAGGGGCCATAATTATTACAAAATGCTTGATAGAGTTGTCTGCTCTTGTTTATAGGTTGGGGTTCATGTTGGTTAAGATGTATGCAAAATATGAAAGCAATATGTCAAGGGACATTGAAAATATTTGGGGTAGTACTCAAACTTTAACATTTGCATGCTAACGCCAACACAGACGCTAATGCCGACGCCGGGGTGAGTAGGATAGCTCCACTATATATATTTCATATAAAATAGTCGAGCTAAAAATATAATGGGGTCATGTTACCTTGACTTTGCCCCAAATGCATTCCCATACATGTCAGCAATAACAAGACTATTGCCAAGCAATATAAGTCCCCTACCGGCTCAACCATTTGCAGATTTTTTAATTTTTTATTTGTTGCCATAGCAACCAGAATTTTTGACGTAGGAACATAATTAAATGACGTGCATAATGTCATTATTGCCATCTAGCAATGTTTCAAAGTTATCGCAGGATCCAGAAAAGTGTGACAGACAGACTGACAGACAAACAGAGCGCAAACCATAAGTCCCCTCCGGTGAAACCGGTAGGGGACTTAAAAGGAATTGTTGGATGCACACATTTACCTGAATTTCCTAAAGTACCAAAATGACAATAAGGGGCATAATTCAGCTAAATTGCAGGTCAAAGTTATGGGCCATGGTCTGTGACCTCAGATGATGACCCAAAACATATATGAAGTATTTAATATCTGTAGTAGTTACAGATATATATACTTGTTGCATGCACACTTTAACCTGAATTTCAACTTGAATGCAAACCTTAAATGACTTTTATAAGAACAAAAGGGAAAAATCATACTTAAAGCTGGTGAAAGTCAGTCAGTGAATGTTCAAAAAGATCCTGAACACATCAGTAACGTTTTACAAATATGGAGTATGTGCATGCAAACATTACCCGCGATTTTCTAAGTACAACTAAACATCATCTAGATACAACATCTGACCAAGTTTTGTGAAGATCGGATGAAAACAACTTGAATTAGAGAGCAGACACTGAAAACGGACCGACAGACCGACCGACAAGCTCACTCCTATATACCCCCCTAAACTTCGTTTGTGGGGGTATAAAAAGAGGTATAATTCTGCTAAATTACAGGCCAGTGTCATGGGATTTAATTAGAGCCTGAATTTTCAGTTGAATACCTGTTGTAGACACAGTGATATCGAGACGTCCCATGCGTACCTTAACCACAGCATTACACAAAAGCCGAAAGAGACGATTGAGTGAGTATAGCTGGGACTATTTGGCGAATAGCTCAGTTAAAGAAATTTATTATATTGTAAGAATTTACCTCCGGATCATCCCCATTTTCCAAAATCTTCTCTTTCTTAAGTTTCTTTAATTTTGCTGAAAAAGTTTAATGATTTGGCTTCAGAAACATTGATGATATAAGCTGCAAAATTCATGTGAAAAATGCATCATATGATTATGTTTAGGTTAGTACCAGTTTCTGCATAATTCATCAATTCATAAGA
The DNA here is from genome assembly GCF_020536995.1 of Dreissena polymorpha. Lineage (NCBI taxonomy): Eukaryota > Metazoa > Mollusca > Bivalvia > Myida > Dreissenidae > Dreissena > Dreissena polymorpha. The sequence continues at coordinate 77,423,552 of NC_068357.1, read as the reverse complement.
CATTACCAGCAATTCATTTTTCACCTTAATTTTATTTACATTTAAAGGCATATAATAACAAAATACAGTACACAAAAATATAAATCAGACTGATAACATTTTTAAAAGACAGGTATTTCTGCACTATTTTGTGTGCTGGTCATACAATCCAAGATGGTCAATGTTTAAATACTGTATAAATTGAAACTGTACAGTTTGACTTCCATTTTGTCTGAGATATTACTTCATTTAGACTTGTGACCGTTTGTCTGGCAACTGTTTTGACAGGCAAAGGTTTTGACATAAGTGTCAACTTCTAACCGTTCCATGACAAATTGGCAGTCAGGTTTACACAATCTCTGATGAACAGAAGCACCTACCTTTAATCTTTCTTTCCATCTTTTTTTGATCTTTGGAGATCTTTTTCTTCGGTCCCAGGATGGCTTTTAGCTGGTCTGGGTAGTGGTCGTAGTTGGATAACAAACCCGTGGAGTAGTACTGGAACTGATGCAGCTGCAACAAACACTAGACATGTCATGATTTTTCTTTAACCCTTTGCATGCTGGGAAATTTGTCGTGTGCTAAAATATTGTCTGCTGAATTTTTTTAATTAGCATTTTCTTCGATTTTTTTCAAAGAGTACCATCAGTATAGCAAACAGTTTGGATCCTGATGAGACGCCACGTTCTGTGGCATCTCATCTGGATCCAAACTGTTTGCAAAGGCCTTTAAAATTCGGTTCCCGCACTAAAAGGGGTTAACCACTCTCTCGAAAAAGGGCTTCATGCATATGCAAAAAAATGCCGTCTGCACAAGCTAATGAGGAGCGACACTTGTCGCTTAGACTGGATTTTCGTTGAGGAGAAACTTCCTTTAAAGAAACAGTACCAGTCAAGTGAGAGTGTCGTCCCTAATGAGCCTTTCTTTATAATTATTATAATTGTTTAACTTACAAAACATTGTCAAATTTTTTTTATTTTATTTATTAAATGGTAAATAAACAGTAATTATTAATTCATTTAAAAAATGCATGACTTTCATTTAATTCATGAATGTAAAAGATCACATTGCAATGTAAGAAATAACAATAAACTGTTCAATTCGAATGACATTCAACACTTCAAAGTGATAATCATCGGTTAAAATATTAAACAAAATAGAAAATATTCATATGTGTTGTACAATAATATGTACGCTTACATTTGTACAAGGCTTTTTGTTAAGTGTATTAAGAGTGTTTCTAGAGTTGAATTTCACTTAGTCTTTTTTTATTTTAATAAAGTTAAAAATTAATCATTTTCATTATCATTTAATTAATCTTCGAAACATTTTATCAAAAGAATAAGTATGCAACAGCAATACCAAAAGGTGTAACAAATTAACTTTCAAAACAAGACTGAACTAAGCGTGCAAAAAGGAGATTAATCAGTGCTCAACATTAACCTCAAAACCAAGTAAGTAAGTTCTTAGAAAATCTACTTGCCCTGCACATAAAGTCACTTGCCCAAACATGAAATATCACATTAACTGTAAACCTCATATTTTTTAATAAAGATCAAAATGATACACCACAAAACCTTTTTTATTTTTGAACATTTAACAAATGATTACAGCAATTAAAGTCATAATTTAATGCTCTTTGTTCTTTTTTTCACTTGCCTGGGCAGACAACTAGATTATAAAATAACTTGCCCGAACCAAACTTTTACTTGCCAGGGGCAATAGGGCAACTGTTAATGTTGAGCCCTGTTAATGATTTATTAAATTGGTTGCATGGTCTGATCAACAAACTGATTCTCACCAGGGGTGCTTTATATAGCTTATCATAGGGCGATAATCTGACAAACATTGCTTATCATAGGGCGATAATCTGACAAACATTGCTTATCATAGGGCGATAATCTGACAAACATTGCTTATCATAGGGCGATAATCTGACAAACATTAAAGCCTTCATTTTCAACCCTAATATACTAATGAAAATAGCAAAGAGCATAATACCTGAACAGACTGTGAATTAATCGCAGGATGGTTTTATGCTAGTTGGATATAGTCATTTTTACTTTGTTTCTGAGCATGAAGAATTGAGAAAAAAACTCCTGTTCCGGGTAGAATCTCATCTGTTGGCTGTGCTGGGGATCAGAAGCAAAGTGCAAATGGCTACATGTATGTGCAACCAGCATAACACCAGAACAGCCTGCGAGTAACTCACAGTCTGTTCAGGTCTAATGGTGTTTGCTGCTCATCGGTGTCTTAGGGTTAGACAAGAAGCCTTAAAACTTGAATCTATTAAGAAAGGTCTTTAGTTTATTTATTTTTTTAATCACTACAAACAGGTCAAAATGCATTAATGAGTGGTGGGGATCAGAAAGGGAAACAAAGCAGCCAACTTGCCTCCGGTTCCTGGTAGAAGGTCATCTGATTGGTGCGCTGGTACTTGTGTAGGCGGAGCATGTTGTGTAGCTCCTCCTCCGTGATCTCTGCCTCTGAATCAGAGTCTGAGGAGCTGTCACTCAGCAGGATCGTCTTAATGAGAAAACATGAACGTAAAGTGCTGTCCCAGAATTAGCCTGTACGTCTTTATGCTGTTTAGGGACAACACTTTCTGCCTAGACTGGATTTTTGCTAGAAAAAATACAGTCAAACTTGTATTTAGAGACCACTAAAGGGAGTAACCAAAAGTGGTCTCTAAATAAAATGGTCTCTAAATTAAAAAGGCCATTTGGGATAAATGCGGACCTTTTATTTTAAATCCAGATTCCGGATTATCTCCTTTTGACACAATGATGTCAGCTTGTGTAATCAAATGAATCTAAATATAAATAAAACTAGAAATGGCGCGGCAGAGGCCGACGCGTATCCCCACGCCGAATGCTTGACCTAGGTGTGCCCCAGGGTTGGTAATGGGGCCATGCATAGCTGAGATTGACTGTATTGTCATAAGAGAAGTTCATCATCAATTAGAAGTGAATTCGTGTAGATATGAAAAAAGTTATAGTAAAAGGCAATTTTGGGTGGGTGTGACATATGTGGGCAGGGCGCCCCAGGGTTGGTAATTGTGCCATGCATAGTTGAGATTGACCGTATTGTCATAAGAGAAGTTCAGTATCAATTTGAAGTGAATCGGTGTAGAAATGAAGAAATTATAGTAAAAGGCAATTTTGGGCGGGTGTGGTCTATGTGGGCGGGGCCCCAGGGTTGGTAATGGGGCCATGCATAGTTGAGATTGACCGTATTGTCATAAGAGAGGTTCAGTATCAATTTGAAGTGAATCGGTGTAGAAATGAAGAAATTATAGTAAAAGGCAATTTTGGGTGGGTGTGGTCTATGTGGGCGGGGCGCCCCAGGGTTGGTAATGGGGCCATGCATAGTTGAGATTGACTGTATTGTCATAAGAGAAGTTCAATATCAATTTGAAGTGAATCGGTGTAGAAATGAAGAAATTATAGTAAAGGCAATTTTGGGTGGGTGTGGTCTATGTGGGCGGGGCCCCAGGGTTGGTTATGGGGCCATGCATAGTTGAGATTGACCCTAATGTCATAAGAGAAGTTCAGTATCAATTTGAAGTGAATCCGTGTAGAAATGAAAAAATTATAGTAAATGGAATTTTTTGGTGGGTGTGGCCTATGTGGGCGGGCGCCCCAGGGTTGGGATTGGGGCCATGCATAGTTGAGATTGACCCTAATGTCATAACAAAAGTTCAGTATCAATTTGAAGTGAATCCGTGTAGAAATGAAAAAATTATAGTAAATGGAAATTTTTGGTGGGTGTGGCCTATGTGGGCGGGGCGCCCCAGGGTTGGGAATGAGGCCATGCATGGTTGAGATTGACCGTATTGTCATAAGAGAGGTCCAGTATCAATTTGAAGTGAATCGGTGTAGAAATAAAGAAGTAAATGTAAAATAACCTAAAAAAATGAGTGATAATTTCTGACGCAGCCCCACCCCAACCGCTATAACTTTTGACCCAGGGGTCAGATCAAAATTCCAAAAAGTGCAGGGTCGCACATATGCTCATAGCTACCATGTGTGTAAGTTTCAAGGTTCTAGTGCTTTTAGTGTAGGAGGAGATAGTGGCCAGGACGGACGGACAGACAGACAGACAGACAGACGGACGGACGGACGGACGGACGGACGGCGGAGATAACCACAATATCCCCACCTTTTTTTCAAAAAGCGTGGGGATAATGAACAAAAGAAAGTTTTACTCAAAATTAGTTTTATTTGTTCTCTCTAATTCTAAATACAATGTAAATGGTTTGCACTGCAGAGAGTGGGTTTATCCGACTCCAAACTCATTCGCGATAAATTTACATGCACTTTTACCCTTAGACACTTCCAATACCCGAATTTTCTCATTTAACGTTAACACTTTCCGTTTTGACATTTTAATTTCTGCATTTAAGCTTATATAAATATATATATATATATATAATATATATATATATATATCTTACTGGATTATGGTACATAGGGAAATAAATAAAACACCTCGATTGAAAACTTAATAAACAGACCTGATTGGAAAATTTACTAACACAAACTAATTAGTATAATAACAATTACAATTTTTTAATGAACGGATTTTGACACATATTACAGATAAATAGTTTATTAGCTTATTTTTTACACCTTTCGAAAACACTGTGAAAATGTTTGACGCAGCAGCGCATTGTTTCTGCAATAGAATCGGCGATCATATTTGTCACTTAACGTGCCAGATAATAAACTCTTTAATCCGTAGACTGTTGGCAATACCTCACTGTATTATTCAACACCACACATTGATACGCAGTCAGCAGTAACACCGGTCAGAACCAGTCATCGAGACAAAGGAAAATGGCTGGTGTGAAATCAAAACAAAGATGTAATCGATCATCTTATCGGCTTAGATAAACAATTAACACTGATTTGTACCTGAATGGTCAACAGATTTACCACTTTTACCTCAAAGCCGTCGCTTAATTCAAGACTTTGACATCAAAAAACACTAAAATCAGCGGTCACTGGTCACATAAGACAAAAGTCGCTTAATACAATATGAAAATGTAGTAAAAACGCTCGGGCGGGATTCAAAGTGGTCGCATAAGACAAAGGTCGCTTAATTCAAGTGGTCGCAAGCACACGATTGACTTTAAGCAGCAAGTGTTTCCCCTGATTAGCCTGTGTGGACTGGACTGCACAGGCTAATCTGAGACTTAGCTTTATGCAAGTGAATTAAGCCCCATTATCTCAAATACATTTGCTCAATATGACATATTGTGGTCCAAAAGTTTGAACAACTTTAGACGAGTTTCTCAAAGTTATTGAACCCGCAAGAAACACAGACCTAGGATTCAGGGCAATATATATATACATGTTATCATGTTGGTTTTATTCGCTAAGTACCGTCTGCAGAAAATTAGTAAAGGGCCTCGCATTTATGATGATGGGCATTTCATTTGTTGTATGCCGCATTCATTCTACCTAAAGTTTTATCAAACAGTCGCAGTAAAGTGCAGCACTTTGCAGACACATAACAAATATTTTGGTGCCTTGGCAACAATATAAGAAAGGAACAAGGGTTATTTATAATGAATACCAAACTTGCATGACAAATAAGCCACAAGTTTTGGACTCGACAATATGTTGTTTTTTGGAGAAATAGTTTGTTGGTTTGATTGTAAGCTGCACAAAAGGGATGGTCATTTAAGTGTTTGTAATAGGTAAAGTAGCCATGGACAGAATATGGTCAATAGAAATAGTTTTGTAATTTCAAGAATCAACAAGAGCACCGCCTTGCGGGTGCAGACCGCTCATCTATTTTCTTTTTAAAGGTGAACGGACTCTCATTTTCAATCACAAAGGATGGAGGGGTGGAGTGAAGAGGGGTGTATAGTGTGAGGGTGTGGTGGTAATTTGTGAGATGATCTTACAAAAAAAAAATATATATATTTTAAGGGGGGGGATTCGGGTGAGGAAAGGGGATGGGGGGTGGAGGGGGGGATTCTTGGGTGCGGTGGTTGGACGGTATTTCAAACATAAAATAATAAAAATAAATAGTTGTGTTTTTTAACCGTTTAAAAAAAAAATTGGGGGGGGGGGGGGTGGGGGGGGGTATAGTGTGATGGTGTGGTGGTCATTTGTGAGATGATCTTAAAAAAAAAAATAGGGGAAGGGGGGAGGGGGGGCACGGGGGATGGTTTGGGTGGAGTCTATTGTGGTATGTCAGGTAAGAGTAGTTTTGTCAAAGTATCAATCAAATCTAATCATAAATAAAGAAGTTATGGCAATTTTAGCAAAATTTAATAATTTGACCATGAGAGTCAAGGTCATTCAAAGGTCAAGGTAAAATTCAACTTGCCAGGTACAGTAACCTCATGATAGCATGAAAGTATTTGAAGTTTGAAAGCAATAGCCTTGATACTGTAGGAATAAAGTGGACCTAAACACAAAACTTAACCAAATTTTCAATTTTCTAAGTATAAAGAGGGCACATAATTCTGTCAAAATGCCAGTCAGAGTTACATTACTTTGCCTGCACAGTCCCCTTATGATAGTTAGTAAGTGTTGCAAGTATGAAAGCAATAGCTTTGATACTTAAGGAATAAAATGGACCTAAACACAAAACTTAACCAAAATTGTCAATTTTCTAAGTATAAAAAGGGGACATAATTCTGTCAAAATGCACGCCAGAGTTATCTAACTTTGCCTGCCCAGTCCCCTCATGATAGTAAGTAAGTGTACCAAGTTTGAATGCAATAGCATTGATACTTTGTGAAAAAAGTGGACCTAAACGCAAAACTTAACCAAAATTTTAAATTTTCTAAGTATAAAAAGGGCACATAATTCAGTTAAAATGCACGCCAGAGTTATCTAACTTTGCTTGCCCAGTCCCCTCATGATAGTAAGTAAGTGTACCAAGTTTGAATGCAATAGCATTGATACTTTCTGAGAAAAGTGGACCTAAACGCAAAACTTAACCGGACGCCGACGCCAAGGTGATGACAATAGCTCATAATTTTTTTTCAAAAAATAGATGAGCTAAAAATTATACTTGGGTATGTTTGAATTACTCTGCAACTCACAATCTTCAATGTAGATGGTGCATATTCCACATTTTCAGCTATCTAAACAACTTCACTTCATGTTTTTTTTATATAAAGATTTCAACACTTTAAGCAAAACTCTTGTGATTAACTTCATAATATTTTTTATGAAAAGAACACATTAATTTGCAAAACAAGAAATAATTTGTTCACTTAAGGTTTAAACTGACAAAAAAGACACACACAACAAAAATACGCTTACCTTCAGCCATTTTCTACTTTTCTTAACCTTGCCAAAATTATACAGCCTGTTCTTATCAGCCTTTCTTTCTGTGGGCATGAAATAGTGAAACAAATTCATACATCATATAAACTTCCCTAAAAAGAAACAAGCCATAAAAGCAGAAAATGTCCTATCTGATTGGACTGTAAAGAATCTGGGACAACACTTTCCGTACATGCATTATAGCCTGTTATTCCAGAGCAAGTGTGATATATAGAGTACTGAGCTAAAAATTGTACTTGTTTGTCCTGCACCACCATCCAGCCATAACATCATTCAAATGATTATGTAAAATCACAAATTAAAATATACAGTTACCTAAATTAAATAAAGCATTAATCTTTAACGTACACATTTAAGTGATGTTTTTATCCATATGTTACCAATAAATATTTGTAGAAATATTTCTTTGTTGTAAATTGATGGAAAATATGCAATGTTATTACTTAAAATATAAATCAATTTTTAATACTTAAAACATAAAAATCAAATTTATACTTTTATTAATGAAAACACTATATTATTATGAGTGAATTTTTTTAAACTTGATATTCATTTATAATTAACCATATGCACTGTCATACCTGCTTTGGTGATTGTGATCCCATTAAGAAGTTTGTTGCCTTCCACGTCTTTCTTACATGGTCGGAGGATCTCGCTATCGATCTCGGCGTCCAACGCCACATTTTTATGCACCAGATCCTCCACATAGTTCAGTAGTGGGTCCAACTGTAGAGCGTATTCCACTCGCTGGATGTGTGGCGGGTTGGCCAACAGCTGTCCATAGTCATGGTCTAAGTGGAAATCTGTCGCCATGGTGATCCCTCAGTTCATTCTAACAAAATTCATTTGTACAGGTTGTTAAAGTGTAAGCTAACTGTTTATTGTTATCTCTTAAAATTGTTAAGGCTGTACGTAAAATTGAGAGTGTTTATCCATTTGAAATTTTACAATGTTTTGTTTAACTGCTGATAAACATTTTAACAAATAATATAATAACAAGAGCACCGCATAACGGTGCCACGCTCGGCTGCGGGTGCATTTTTGAAGAAATAAAAGCTTGTCAGAATTTTTATTTTATTTTTTATTTAGAGATCACAGTGACCTTGACCTTTGACCTAGTGACCCAAATATAAGTGGGCGTGTAGAACTCATCAAGGTGCAGCTACATATGAAGTTTCAAAGTTGTAGGTGGAAGCACTTTGATTTTAGAGCCAATGTTCAAAACCTTGACAGAATGTTAAGGTTTTAGCACAACGCCGACGGCGGACGACACAACGACAGACACGACACGACGAGCTGGCTATGACAATACCTCAGGTTTGCTCCGAAAACAGCAGAGCTAAAAATTACTATTCATTCAAAGAACAAAAAAAATACAATTAACCACTGACAGAAACATTCTTACTACTGATGACATTTGATGGATTCTTTACAACACAAATTAAAAACAGTACACTTGTTTACTTAGTTAAAACTCTTCTTGTAGGGATATGAACAGAAAGCAGATGCTATGGTATTTATTACACTCTATCCTCACCGACTGCATTGTCAGGCCTTTTCCTGGCCATTTTGGGAAAACATGCAATTTTGCTATTGGGAATTTGTTCGCACGAAAAGTCCACTGATTTTGGAACAAAATAATTTTTACTAATTCAGTTAGGGAATGGGTCCGTTTAACTGATCTTTAGAAACGCCAGAAATAGGACTGACTGCTAACATAATTACATTTTGGTCCTTATATATTAATTTATCAGAGAAGGGGCTAGGTTGTAATTCGCCCAAATTTACAATTACAAATACAGACCTCTGTCATCCCTGTATAAACCTGGTCACATTTAACCAGCTCAATGTTTCATTTTTAGATTTCATATTTTCTGTTGTTTTTTTACTTTAATAAACATTGAACAAAAGTCCTTCTACATTTGTAACCATGAACTCAACAAATATCTTGAAATTGAGTTTAAATACAACTGCCTAGTCATGCAGAGAAGTACCAAAAAGTCTGACTTTGACCAAATAAAACATATATTTTAAAGTATTTAATCCTACAAGTGTCATAAAACATAAAATTTTAATTCTGCTGTGTAACCCTTAAGTTGAAAATAAGGGGGTACTTGCACCCTAATACAAAACTTGTTAAGGGAACAATCCATAATTTTAGAAACTTGAACGCTTTTAAGCAAGAATGCAGAAGTAAATTGTCCCATTGAACTACGCACATAGTTGTGCACAAATTTGTTTTGTTCTCTATCCCTTACTCTCATAGTATTGGTCCTTCTCTTAGTATTGTGCCTTTTTTAATAACGTAAAACCTTTAAGAAATGCTGAAATTTTTATTTTTTTTTCAATTTTAAGAAGTTGTAATTTATTTGATGGTTATCACGACTATTACGATGATCATTCTCATGATTGCCAGTGTTTGTTGGAAAGTAGGTCATTTTATTCCAGGATGATGCTTTGATTTTTAATTACATAACACAAAATTATGTTAGTTTCTTTATGGATTAATGGTAGCTTCATCAAATATTTTAAATGCCACTCGTTTTTTAATAAAATGTAAAAATATTTTAAGACCAACATCAGCAAGAGTTTTGTTTTTCCATTAAGTTACTTTTTTTAGAACAAGCACATGTAACAAATCTTAGCAACCAATCAGAAGGGCTGATACTATGAGTTAATTATAATGATACAGATCACTACAAGGAGCTAAGTCTAGCCAGTATTTTGTCAAAAGTTTGCTGATTTAAAATGCAGTTTTTGTTGTAATGTCCAAGAATACACATTTGTCCTCGGATTGACATATAACACATGCGTGGTTTGAAATGGTTTGCTTCCCAAAATTTGTATGTATTCATAAAGAGGGCCGATACTACGGATAGACATGCAAAGTATTGCAGCTTTTATCAGGGTAAAAATTCTAAAATGTTTCAAATTAAATAACTATTATGACAATCCATGAAGCTACTAAAATTGGTGCACCCATAGAAACAAATTAAGACACCTAGGCCTGACATAAAGTATTAAAAATGTTCAAAGTCTTGTTAACTTTATAACAAGTGTTGAAGTTACACATTTGAAAGTGACCACTAAACCTCAAAAGTGAAACCGAAAGTAGAAACCGCTATCAATAACGGGTAAATTGCTGTTAAAATGCATTAACAAACGTTTCTAAACAATTCCTGACCTAAACAAACAATGTATCAAGTTAAATCATAACCTTATTTCTATCTTTCACAAGTGTAAACTCTAACGCAAATAAGCTGAGAATTATTCATTCAATTGGAAATAAGGACAATCGTTTGAAATACCGATTATAAGAGTATTTTCCTACAAAATACCTCCAACAAACATTTTGCAACACTGCTTTGGTATTTTTGAAGCGATTCAGCTTCTTCGTTGTAGTTGCCAAAATGGCGGATAAAGTAATGCGGTCGCTGGTTATGGCAGTCGCTCGCGGAAAATATAACCCCAGTCATGACTTTCCTCTTGCTACGCTGGGGGTCCCCCCGCCATTACAAAAACTGTATCTCTAAACAGAAATTACATGTAAAAAAGAATGATATGAACTTTAAATAGAACAAATATATTTCATTGAATTAGTATTTAAGTACATGTATGATGAGAAATTATGTTTATTTACGAAATAATATCGCGATGTTCTAAATTTTAAATATTATTGATTTTATTTTGAGAATAAAGAATCCCGTTTGTTACTAAATTTAGACTTAGCTACGGTCAATTACGTCACGTCCCCAGCATTTTTACAGTGTGAGTATTTTTTTTATTTGTATAGCTTTTTAGAGAAAAAGTAGCTTTAATAATCAATGCATATTTACAATTATTGAAAATTTATGTAATGAGAAAAAAATAATAGAAAATGCACGCCTTTTATTTGCATATGTAAACCCCGATTTTCGCTTGGGCGCTTGCATGAAAATTGATCATCAGAAAAGAACGTGCGACAAGCGTCTTGTAAACTCATTTTTGCTGACGAGGAAGGTGAGGCAAAGTGCGAACGAAGATTTTGTTCTGGAATTAAATCTTATTTGTATGCATTTAACTTATATGCTCATTTCACAACACGTTTAATCACTATTGCATTTAATCGTGTTAGATTTCTACTGAACAATTGAATCATTTATAACAAAATTTGAGATGGTCAGACGTTTTCAAACATGGGACGATTTTATCAAAACTTAAATTTTTGCATTCTTGAATAAAAATACGTTACGACAAGATTATGACTGAATGCAAATGATTTTAGATACAGTCGATTGCTGTATAACGGAAAGCTAAGGACTTCGAGTCTCATTTCAACGTATACACCATGCACATAGTAATTAAACTATTAAACCTAGATAGACACGGCTTTCCTATTGAAACATGCCAGCTGTTTTAAATTTCCGAAAAATATTATTTGTTTACCGCTCAAATTTCATGGTACACTGATTCAGCCATTACCGGATCGCTTAGGTCTTTATCGGATTACATGTGTTTCGTGTTATTTCTTAAAATTTGACACCGCATTGGTAAAAAATAATTGCAATATATGTACATTTCCAGAAAGGAAATTCATTTCTGCGTTTAATAAGACCAAATTCATGGAAATCGCTGCACAATTGATTAAGTACCGTATACGTGCGCTTATAAGACGCATTTTTTAGACTTAAATTAATAAGTTACAGTTGGGGTCGCGTCTTATAAGCGAGATACTGGTAAAAATAAACAAAAAAAATCAAAATATCGGATTTACTGGGCTTATGCTAGCCAAGTTGGACACTTGTCAGTTGTTTTGAATCATCGCGGCAGCCATTTGCATTTTCTCTAAAGTCTGTATTGGCCCGTACCGTGTATCGGAACGCTATGTTCAGTTACCGATTTATTTGTAATAAAATGTATTGTTACTGATTTTGTTGTCTATTATTTTTAATTTGAATTTTGTTATTTTTGGGGCGTAAGACGTTATATTGTCCGTGATTATTCTTGAAAAGTTTTTATCACCTGATTGTCTGCGCGCGACGTCGTTAAATGCCATATAAATTGGTCATTATAGTATACGTGTGTAAGCGGCAACACGATGCCAACATGCTTAAAACAACAGCAAAATCAATTCTCAGTAAACACGCTGCCGATTACAAATGCTATTTGACAAGTTTGTATCACCTGATCGTCTTTGTTCCACGTCGTTAATTTTCAATTAAGACATAATTGGCAATTAGGGTATCCTCTGAAATAAGTTACCAGTTTGCAACTGTCAATTGTTAAATAAACACGTTTATTCAGACGAACCACTAATACCGATGACACATTATTTATTAGGGGCCAACAACGACGGGAGCAAAGAGCGACCGCATGCAATTATCCGCATATGGCTTTCTTCTTGACACGTGATTTCGATCTGCGCTTCGGAGTCTATCACTCTATCATGGATTGGCTAATTTTATGAAAGTAACCGTTACCTATTGTTGATAGACAATGGGCGTAAAATTTGCATAATCTAGGTAATAAAACTAAACGCTTTCAAAATATCTGCCTATTAGATTTCAATACCTGTCAAACAATACAATTAAGATGACTGACACGATCAATTTTACTTGTGCATTGATATAACGAACGTAATATGTTTTATGTTTGCAATTGTTAGGGCAAATGATTAATACGCAGTTGTTAGAATTTTTGTCAATTTGATAATTATTTTTATTGCATGAATAATACTTGAAAATAAATTAAAACCCACTAATATATCAAAAAATAAACAAATATTATTTACTTTGTTGTTTGATTGTTTTATTTTTCAGACTTGCGTGAATTACTAATTGTATGCAGCGCGACTTTGAAAAATTCTCAATGTTTTACTAATTGATGATTTTCTTTAACATTCTGCCATTTTTCAGCCATTTTCCGGCCGATGAATACGGCAAAATTTGACCGCGTCTTACACGCGGGTCAGTCTCAAATCCACCCATTATAAAGTCCGAAGTCGGGGTGCGTCTTATAAGCGAGGGCGTCTTATAAGCGCACGTATACGGTAAATGCTGTTCAAAGCGATGCACCCTATATTCGGGTCATTTTGAGTTGAATCTATATATATCCTCGATTACCGTAAATTCGCCACCTTAACATTTAATGTCAATATTAAAATAATAACGCATACAAAACTACGAAAACAAACATTAACCTTTTAAAATAAATTCATTCTTCGCTGATTTGTTCCATTGTGATTTCCAAACAATATTTTTAAAGCTCTTAAATGTCAATATTGTTGACATAAGTATAAAGCGTCAGCCATTTTGTTTTACTACCCTTGATTCGCGGGTATGACGTCATACAAGCATTCATAGCAATGTCGAGTAATTAGGCCAAGCTAACTTATTTTTAACAGTTTAAATTGGTTTCTGGTGCAAATGAAACATTTAACAAAGAAGTCAAACAAGAAATAACAATAAAATGTTAACATATGAACGGGGTGAAATGCATGGAAAATGGGAGCAGCTCACATAACAACTGTGTCTGGGTGGATTTTTTCAAAGACCCTGTGACGTAATGTAATTTTAGGCAATCTGTATAATTGTGTGGGTCTAAGAACGGACATATTCTTCTCCTTAACAGCTTTGTAAGCATTTATCAAGGAAGTTGTTGAATAAAGCCTATCCTTCTTGCGACAATGCTTAGGGATGGCCTTAAAAAAACAAAAAATAAATAGAAATTAGCTTAATTGTCATGGTCTTAGAAACACACAATAAATCATGTGTTGGAATTACTAATGCTTTCGAAGCGAACATTTCCATATATGGCAATGCTACTACAACAGCAGACGACAACAAAAAATCGTGATATCTGATTTTTACTTCATATTTATGAAATACGATGGTCGGGTATTATTGGTTTTAAGAAAATATGGTATTTTTGCAAATTGATTCTACTGCACACTTTTTACTTGTTTAAAACGCATTATTTTTTACAAATCTTCAATCGTTCCAATCGAGTAAACATTTACAGAGCTCCAGATAAGGTTTTGTGAAATTCTTAAATTACTACCAGATTTTCAAAAAGAATTCTTAACTCTGAAATTTTTTTCTTAACGTTACTACTAAGTTTTGGAAAATAATTCTTATTTTTTCTGAATGACCTAAAAATAAATAATAATGGTTATTTTCATGCAAAAAAAATCAAAATAAACATACTAGCAACTTTATTTATACGAGTTCAACAGTGTCTTTTCAGTATTATACAATTTTATTTTTCCAATACCTTCATATGCCCAAACTGTGTTTAGATTGCATGCCTTAGATGAGTTTTTACATATTTCACATTTAAAACGGGTCTCCCCTTCAATCTTTTCAACGATTAGCCATGGGACTTGTCCCTTCCACTCGTTCAATGTTTTTTTTGTGTGTTTAAGTTTGGACCCGTCGTGTCGCGTTTTTGTTTAGCTTTTCCGACTGTGTCGGCAACTGAACATACAACATGGTATAAGATATTTTCTATAATGTCTTTCTAAACATTGAACTTCGGCTCACTTTGCGTACAATATGTTAAAAGCGTGTTTTTGGACGCTTTGCTGTTTGTAAAGACGCTCTCTGGGCGCCGCCATTGTTTTTTGACAGATAAACTGTATACGCCGCTTTTATTGGAAAAAATGCGCTTTGTCAAACAAACCCGATAACCTTTCTATATAAGCACCGCAAATATCTTTAATAAGCGAAAAGAACTCAATAAAAATCGATACGAACCGATGTAAAAATAATATTCGTAACTTGATTTTGTAATTCTTAATGGTACGACAAGATTTTAAAATAAATACGTAACGGACTTGAAAATAATTCGTAATTACGAAAATACGACCCTTATCTGGAGCTCTGATTTATTTGCATATCTCCACGATCACGCATACGCAGAAACAAATATTGGTACCGGTTACGTGACGAAAACAAAATCCCCGAATCTAGGTTAGTCGCGAATTTAGGCGAGTCGACGATAGATTTGATTGCTGAAAATATGTTTTAAGAGAAATCGATTTTTCGTTATAATTTGATTATTTTTCATTAAAAATGATGTTTTTACTTATTAATATCATAACCACACGCTTACCACATTTGGATTGGACAACTTCAATTGGGTTTATATTTATTTTGAGACAATCCCCACATTCCTGAATATGGTTCACCACATGTCCGTTATTCACTAATTCCCGAGTTGCAGCATTCATGCTTATTTTATATGGTACGCATCAATTTGGTTTCTGAGCATTCTTACTTTTGTGAAGGACACATCATACTAAAATATATCATCAATGAATATTATGTTTACATAACAAAATCTGCAAAATTCAAGAAACCATTCGTCTGCACTTTTCCTGTCGTCACAAAAACGTAACGTGACCTTGTTTTGCTTTCGAAAAAAGAAACAGTTGTAAACATGACACACGTCAACAAAAACATGAATCGACTTTACAATGATAGGCTATTTGTATTCAATTAATAGAAAACTATAAATCTTAACATATATAAAAGTATTTTGCAAAAAACGTTTAAGCTATCCGTTACTAACTAAAATCCGCTATACACCAATCGACTGTATAAAAATCAGGAGTTAAATGACATTTTGTAAAAAAAAAATAGTCATCAATATGAAAGTAATTGGGGGAAAATAGCAGTTTTTTTGTAAATATTTAATAACTCATTAAGATACCAATCCTATTCATTCATTCACTATTCATATAAGTAGCAGAAATATGTGTAATAATATGCTTATATATATTTGTTTCAGTAATACCATGGGGACAAGAGTGTATCTAGGTCACATACCCTACTTTGTTCGTGAAAGAGACGTGGAGAAATTCTTTCATGGGTTTGGAAAACTACGAGATATAATGTTGAAGAATGGATATGGATTTGTGGTATGACTAAATTAGTGAACTGCAATCTTAAATATAATATTTAAAAAAAAAATTCAATACATGCCCATATCTTTATAAAATGAAACAGCAAATTAATTTTAATTGTTTTGTTGGTCGCACAAAGCAGCCAGTAGCTTCGTGCTTTTGATCAATTTAACAGTGGAAGTCTATGTATAAATTAGCATGTTTTCAAAATCATTTTTATAAATATTTTGCGAGCACACCATATCACAACAGATATTTTTGTTTCAGCATTAGAGGTATGTTTATGATCTGTTGGTGTTTATTTATACCAGAAAATACTTACAGGCTCATTACCAATGAAAGTGCCTCCTTAAATCCATGGGGGCAAGTTTTTGTGAATAAAAGACTCGGTTTCAACTAACTGCAATCTGAAGGGTCTATAGCTGGGAGTTAGATTTTTTAACCTACCAATTCTTTTTTTTGTTTACAGGAATTTGATGATTATAGAGATGCAGATGATGCTGTCTACGAATTGAATGGAAAGGAGTTGTGTGGAGAGAGGTAATAATAGTGTTGAAACAAGTGTCTGCAAACCAATATTGTTTCCCTAAATAAAAATTAATTCAACATTCATTTTAGTTGTCAGTGCTTTCCACAGGATTTTTGTCAGGCGCCCCGTTACTGATAGGGGTGTGTGGTCCCTCCTGACGATGATTTTTTAAAAATTTAACGTCAATTCACGTTCTGTGGTGCGTTATAACTAATAAAAAAACAGCGTCAAAAGACGTCATTTGGTGCGCTGTGACTTCAAGAAAATTCCCCAGTCATTAACAAAAATATATATAATTGTTTATATTGTTTAATTGTTTTAAAACTTTCCCGCACAGATAGTAAAATCCCGACTGGAACGATTCCCAAAATATCCGTTTCAACCCGACTATTACAGTATACTTACTACTTTTCAAGTTTCTATTTATTACCCGATAATCACGTTTATTCCATTTTTATAAATCGCTTTCTGGTAAATATTTACGATAAAGCTCTCAAATATTTCTTTAACACAAATCTTGCCATTTTTCTGCAGTATCAAATAAATTAAGTGACTATAGATTTGATGAAATGTTGCCTCTGAACATGCATCAATCCCCTGACGTGTTGTGTGCTTGTTAAAACGCTCAATACACGCACGCTTTCTATGCAAATGACGCCACATTGTACATGCTGCATAATTTTCGCGCTCTTTTTAATTGAGAAAAAGATTAGACACAAAATAAATTTGCACTGCTAATCTGAAGCAAGAATATTTTGACGTTGCGGTAACATTTACATTCGGAAGTGTGTTTCGGATTAAAAACGTGTAAACATCGACTTACGGGAATGGGTTTCGGATTACAAATTTAATTATTCCCATTTGAGATTTCAACAAATATTAACAGTTGCGTTATGAATTCAACGATAATTTGTTTTAACTCTTTACTAGTCGAATAAATGTTTTGACGGAATTATGCATGAAATTCACGTTGTCCACGAGAATTACGTCCGGTTGCCATCATCAGTCTTCTAAGTATCGATTATTGGACGAATCATTAATAACTCTGCGTAAATAATTCAACGAAAATTTGTTAAAGCGCATTATGTGTCGAATAAATGTCAGAAAAACATGGTGAATCAAGTCTATAAATGGACATGATGAAATATACATGTACTGGAATTAAATTGTTATCGCATAATTTTAACTGGGAGTTATTTGCAAAACTTACTCGCTATAAGTATTTGTTTGCCACTTGCAATTACTTTCTCGTATTAATTATGAGTCATAGGAAACACATGTTTACAGTAAAAAGGTGTGATGATGATGCCCGAAACCGTCTTTAATGTACTATACTGTACTAGTTACCTGTTTTATATCACATAAATGGTACAAGTTCTTGCTAATCAAGCTGCGATAAACTCTTACTTTATGCCCGACGTCAATAAAAAATAATGGTCGATAGTTAACCCCGCCCTCGTAAGCATTCGCGTAATCGATTGGACGATGAACATTACAGTTTGACGACTGGAAAGTTACCTGATACATCCTTGTCAGCATTTAAATGACTGTGTTATGTGGCTAGAATAATCAATACGCGCGTCTTATCAGTGGATTATCCATTACCCCATGTGGTGTTTATGGCGATTACTTGTGAAAGTAGGTACCGAGTGCTCTTTTAAAACAGGGAATTTTGATACACTGATAGAGAAACCTTGATTTATTTTTACAATCTCCAGTTTCTTTTACTGAAAAATACACTGATCAGAAAATTTCAAGCGTCCCATGGACTCTGATTTCGAAATTCAAGCGCCCCAGCGAGGGATCGTTAAATGGCCTGTAGAAAGCCCTGGTTATCCATTTTCTGGAAATTTACTGTTCATTATTAACCAGGTTTTCCGAAGGAAAAAAATGGTTATTAGATTGGCGAATGCGGGTGGGCGGACCAACCTTGTCCGCTCTCTAATTCAAACAGTTTTCATCCGATCTTTACGAAACTTAGTCAGAAGTTGTATCTAGACAATATCTAGCTCAAGTTCGAATATGGGTCATGCTGGGTTAAAAACTAGGTCACGGGGTCACTTAGTGCGTTTTAAACATTGAGCATGTTGTCCGCTCTCTATTTCAAATAGTTTTCATCCGATCTTTACGAAACTTGGTCAGAAGTTGTATCTAGATAATATCTAGGTCAAGTTCGAATATGGGTCGTGCCGGGTTAAAAACTAGGTCACAGGGTCACTTAGTGCGTTTTAAACATTGGCATGTTGTCCGCTCTCTAATTCAAATAGTTTTCATTCGATCTTTTCAAAACTTGGTCAGAAGTTGTATCTAGACAATATCTAGGTCAAGTTCGAATATCGGTCATGCTGGGTCAGAAACTAGGTCAAGGGGTCGAAAAACAGATTGATTTTGAAACAAGGGGGGTAAATGTGATGAACAATCAGTAGCAATGCGCATTTTGAGTTGCAGTTGTCTGCCTTTATCAGACTTTGTTTATTGAAAACCTGGTTTTGTGATTATTTTGTCCCTTGTCTCATTTTAAATGGTGAATTCCTCTAAAGTACTATAAAAGTTTCGTTTTTCGGTAAGTGAAAATTATTTTTTCAAGATTCTTATCCTTTAAGATTTAGTTATCGTGAATATACTACATTTCAGGATCAGTGTAGAGCATGCAAGAGGGACACCCAGAGGCTCAGACCGCTACAACTCTGGGTCTGACTATGACAGGTTCCCACCACCTAGGAGGAGTGGACGCGATAAGTATGTGAAGGAATAGATTGTCACTTTTATCAATTTATTTCCATGTATATTTTGAAAGAAAACAGCACACACATTTGACATTATCAGTTGTTAAAAATTAAACGGACCCGATACCAAACCAAAATTATATAATAAAAAATGCAAATTTCCAAAAAAAAAAGAGAAAGAAGTCTCTCAAGATTTATAATTATTAGACTCTGTACCTTAACTTTATTTTTAGCTCACCTGAGCACAACGTGCTCATGGTGAGGTTTTGTGAAAGCCTTTTGTCCGTCGTGCATCCGGCCGTTGTCAACATTCGCCTTGTGAACACTCTAGAGGCCAAATTTATAGTCCGATCTTCATGAAACTTGGTCAGAACATTTGTCCTTATGATACCTCGACCGATTTTGTAACTGAGTCATGCTAGGTCAAAAACTAGGTCACTGGGTCAAAAAAAGAAAAACCTTGTGAACACTGTAGAAGTCACATTTGATGCCCAATCTTCATGTTACTTTGTCAAAATGTTTGTCTTAATGATACGTTGGTTGAATTAAAAAAATGGTTTCAGTCCATTGAAAAACATGGCCACCAGGGGGCGGGGCAGTATTCTTTATATGGCTATAGAGAAATCTGTGAACACTCTAGAAGTCACAATTTTTGCCCAATCACCATTAAACTTGGTCAATACATTGGTTTCATTCTTGGAAGAGTTTGAAAACGGTCTAGATCGGTGAAAAAACATGGCATCCAGGGGGCGGGGCTGTTTTCTCTAAATGTATATATAGTGAAAACATGTGAACACTCTAGAAGTCACATTTTTGGTCAAATCTTCATGAAATTTGGTCGGAACATTTGTTTCCTGGATACGTCAGTTGTGTTCGAAAATGGTTTGGATTGGTAAAAAAACATGGCCCCCGGGGGGGGGGGAGGGGTCTTTTTCCTTATGTTTATATAGTAAAAAAAGCTTGTGAACACTCCAGAAGTCACATTTTTTGCCTAATCATCGTGAAATCTTGTCTTAACATCGATTTTATAGATATCTCAGATGAGTTCAAAAATGGTCATGATCGGTGAAAAAACATGGCCGCCAGGGGGCGGGGCAGTTTTTATCCCCACGTTTTTCGGAGAAAAAGTGGGGATATTGTGATGTGCGTCCGTCCTGGCCCCCTCAGTGATTTTTTTTGCTTTAATTGGTTACAGCCTGTGCCATTTGAATTGGGAAAATTAGCGCGATAAACCGTGAAATTGGGAAAAATAGCGCGATAAACCATGAAATTGGGAAAAATTAAGCATTATAAATAGGATTATAAGTAACAGAAGTGATATTGTTTTTAAGTGCATGTTCAGGGAGTTTTCTAGAAAAGGAGTCTGGTCAAATTGTTGTTTTTTTTTAATCAATAAAAGTGGCAAGTTTGGGAATGATTTATGGACAAAAATGACTAAATTCAAGTTATATATTTTGTTAGATGTTTAAAAAATAAAGTTGAGACCTAGATTTAAGAAATCATAATTAAGTTATATGAGACTTCTTTTCTTTTCTTTTTTTTAAATTTTTTTTTTTTTTTTTTTTTTTTGGAAGTTGGGCTTTTTTTGGGAAATTTTGGTCAGAATTTTGGGAAAAATCGTGTATTTTTGCGATTGGGAAGCAGCCGAAATTCGGCTGTAAACTTGAGCAAAAAAAATCACTGCCCCTGCTTCTCCTACACTATTAGCACTAGAACCTTGAAACTTACATACATGGTAGCTATGAGCATATGTGCGACGGTGACGGAATTTTGATCTGACCTTTGGGTCAAAAGTTATGGGGGTTGGGGCAAGGCCGGGTCCGAGTTTTCACTCATTTTTTATGTTATTTTACATTAACTTCTTCATTTCTGCACTGATTTACTTCAAATTGATACTGAGCCTCTCTTATGACAACACAGTCAATCTCAACTATGCATGGCCCCATTACCAACCCTGGGGCGCCCCGGCCCACCCAAAATTGCCTTTTACTATAATTTCTTCATTTCTACACCGATTCACTTCGAATTGATACTGAACCTCTTTCATGACAACACGGTCAATCTCAGCTATGCAGTGCCCCATTACCAACCCCAGGGCACCCCGCACACATAGGCCACGCCCACCTAAAATTGCCTTTTACTATAATTTCTTCATTTCTACACCGATTCACTTCAAATTGATACTGAACCTCTCTTATGACAAAAAAGTTAATCTCAACTATGCATGGCCCCATAACCAACCCTGGGGCGCCCCGTCCACATAGGCAATGCCCACCCAAAATTGCCTTTTACTATAATTTTTTCATTTCTACACCGATTCACTTCAAATTGGTACTGAACCTCTTTTATGACAATACGGTCAATCGCAACTATGCATGGCGCCATTACCAACCCTGGGGCTCCCCATCCACCCAAAATTGCCTTTTACTATAATTTCTTCATTTCTACACCAATTTACTTCAAATTGATACTGAACATCTCTTATGACAATAACGTCAATCTCAACTATGTATGGCCCCTTTACCATCCCTGGGGCGCCCCACCCATAATTGGCCACACCCACCCAAAATTGTCTTTATCCCCACGCTTTTTGAAAAGCGTGGGGATATTGTGGTTTTCTCCGCCGTCTGTCCGTCCTGGCCACTATCTCCTCCTACACTATTAGCACTAGAACCTTGAAACTTACACACATGGTAGCTATGAGCATATGAGCGACCCTGCACTATTTGGAATTTTGATCTGACCCCTGGGTCAAAAGTTATAGGGGTTGGGGTTGGGGCAGGTCAGAGATTTTTACTCATTTTTATGTCCCCCACTATATTAGTTGGGGACATATTGTTTTTGCCCGGTCTGTTGGTTGGTTGGTTGGTTTGCGCCAACTTTTAACATTTTGCAATAATTTTTGCAATATTGCATATAGCAACTTGATATTTGGCATGCATGTGTATCTCATGGAGCTGCACATTTTGAGTGGTGAAAGGTCAAGGTCATCCTTCAAGGTCAGAGGTCAAATATATGTGGCCAAAATCGCTCATTTTATGAATACTTTTGCAATATTGAAGATAGCAACTTGATATTTGGCATGCATGTGTATCTCATGGAGCTGCACATTTTGAGTGGTGAAAGGTCAAGGTCATCCTTCAAGGTCAGAGGTCAAATATATGTGGCCCAAATCGCTTATTTTATTAATACTTTTGAAATATTGAAGATTGCAACTTGATATTTGGCATGCATGTGTATCTCATGGAGCTGCACAATTTGAGTGGTGAAAGGTCAAGGTTATCCTTCACAGTCAGAGGTCAAATATATGTGGCCCAAATCGCTTATTTTATGAATACTTTTGCAATATTAAAGATAGCAACTTGATATTTGGCATGCATGTGTATCTCATGGAGCTGCACATTTTGAGTGGTGAAAGGTCAAGGTCATCCTTCAAGGTCAAATATATGGGTCAAAATTGCGCATGTAATGTCACTTCTGCAATATTGAAGCTAGCAATTTTATATTTGAAATGCATGTGTATCTCATGGAGCTGCACATTTTGAGTGGTGAACGGTCAAGCTCATCCTTCAAGGTCAAACGTCATATAGGGGGACATTGTGTTTCACAAACGCATCTTGTTTAAGGTTATTTTACTATATTTTCTTCATTTTTACACCGATTATCTTCAAATTGATACTGAAAGTCTCTTATGACAATACGTTCAATATCAACTATGCATGGCCCTTTTACCAACCCTAGGGCGCGCCCCGCCCACATAAGCCACGCCCATCCAAAATTGCCTTTTACTATAATTTCTTCAGTTCTACACCAATTCACTTCAAATTGATACTGAACCTCTCTTATGACAAAATGGTCAATCTCAGCTATGCATGGCCTCATTACCAACCCTAGGGCACCCTGCCCACATAGCCACGTCCACCTAAAATTGCCTTTTACTATAACTTCATTTCTACACCAATTCACTTCAAATTGATACTGAACATCTCTTATGACAATATGGTTAATCTCAACTATGCATGGCCTCATTACCAACCCTGGGGCGCCCCGCCCACATAGGCCACGCCCACCCAAAATTGCCTTTTACTATAATATCTTCATTTCTACACGATTCACTTCTAATTGATACTTATCTTCTCTTATGACAATTCGGTCAATCTCAACTATGCATGGCCCCATTACCAACCCTGGGGCGCCCCTGGTTCAAACATGCGGCATGGGGATACGCGTCGGCCTCTGCCGCGCCATTTCTAGTCTCTATATGTATATAGTGAAAACATGTGACCTGTCTAGAAGACACATTTTTTGCCCAATCTTCATTAAATTTGATCACAACATTTGTTTCCCGGATACCACGGTAGAGTTCAAAAATGGTTTGGATCGGTAAAAAAACATGGCCGCCAGGGGGGGTCTTTTTCCTTATAGTTATATAGTAAAGAAGCTTGTGAACACTAAGTCACATTTTTTGCCTAATCATCATGAAATTTGGTCAAAACATTGGTTTTGTGAAAATGGTCGTGATCATTTGAAAAACATGGCCGTCAGGGGGTGGGGCAGTTGTCTTTATAAGTATATAGTGAAAACATGAGAACAGTCTAGAAGACACATTTTTTGCCCAATCTTTATGAAATTTGGTCAGAACATTTGTTTCATGGATATGACAGTTCAGTTTGAAAATGGAATGGATTGGTAAAAAAAATTGCCGCCAGGGGGTGTCTATTTCCTTATATTTATATATAGCAAAAAAACACTCTAGAAGTCACATTGTAAGCTAGTTCCTTCGAGTCTCAGGTGACTGCCTTAGGGCCCATGGCCCTCTTGTTTAAACATCCTACAAAATATTATATAACTTTAATTTAGTCCTTTGTGTCGATAAATTATTCCCAAATTTGCCACTGAACGTTTAAAAAAAAATCCAATTTGACCAGGCTCCTTTTCTCCAAAAAGCTAGAAAAAAACCTGCTGGAGATTACAAAAATTACATGTTTCTTACTGTATTTATTTCACTTACAGTGAATTTTTTTGCTCAAATTTACAGCCGAATTTCGGCTGCTTCTCAATCGCAAAAATACACGTTTTTTCCCAAAATTCTGACCAAAATTTCCCCAAAAAAGCCCAACTTCCAAAAAAAAAATATTTTTTTTTTATTTTTTTTTAGAAAGAAATCTCATATAACTTAATTATGATTTCTTAAATCGAGGTCTCAACTTTTTTTTTTTAAACATCATATATAACTTTAATTTAGTCATTTTTGTCCATAAATCGTTCCCAAACTTGCCACTTTTATTGATTAAAAAAAAATCCCAATTTGACCAGACTCCTTTTCTAGGAAACTCCCTGAACATGCACTTAAAAACAATATCACTTCTGTTACTTATAATCCTATTTATAATGCTTAATTTTTCCCAATTTCATGGTTTATCGCGCTATTTTTCCTAATTTCACGGTTTATAGCGCTAATTTTCCCAATTCAAATGGCACAGGCTGTAACAAATTAAAGCAAAAAAAATTTACTGACTTAATACTAGTATTTGTTTCAGGTATGGACCACCAACACGCACAGACAACAGACTGATTGTTGAAAACCTGTCATCCAGAGTCAGCTGGCAGGTATGGCTTGTTGAGTATGTGAAAATAAGAATGCTTGCTTGTAACCTCGTTCAGATAAACATTAATATTTAGACTGTAAATATAATGAAACAATGTTAACACGTAAATGGATTATTCCATGTATTTTTTAGTGACATGACACCCATAACTATGTTTTACTGAATGATAAGTGTTGCTCTTTACCACATAAGGGCAATCAATCAATTGGAACAAGGCAAGGACTAGAGTCAGTCTAAAGAGATGCCACTACATGAGTAGCAAGGCTCTTAATACACGGGGCTAGCCCAGCAGTTCAGTGTCAATGAGGCAATGCAATGGGCCATTCCACCACTACGGCCACTCTATTGAAGTACTTGATGTCCAGAGAAGTCTGAAGCCGTCTTTCTCAAATGTCGGTCTGTTTGAACAGAGCGTGATTGTTGTCTTTGAAATGTCACCAGTCTAGCTCTGCAGACCAAATGCCACCTTTCGCTGTAGTCTTGGGCTTAAGATGCTGTAGCAGTCTTAGATAGGGAAATCATGATCTTCGGTCCGTTTATAAGGGGGTGTGAAGATGTCCCCTATTCTTCCAGAATCTAGACCAAATGTTTTCAAAAGTCTTAAATATATCACAATATGTGCATCAAAATTCTAAAACAGAAGTCAATACATATGCAAAGTATATAGATCATCGACTTTCATGCTTGCTGCATGACTTATTATAGATTAAGACCTAAGAAAATAGTTTGCTAATTAAAGTATCATTTGGCAGTAATTGTATCAAAAGTAGTTATATTTGGCTGAAGACACGAACAATAATGCAAACAAGAAAAAACCAACACATTGTTCAATGCGGAACCGATGCACTTTGACCTGCTCATTGTTCAATACTGGACGGGTGCACTTTGACCTGAGGTGCCCCAGACTGACATACGGACTGATCACACTTCCCCGCTGGCTGGGTGTTCCATGGCTTGCCTTGGGTCCCAGGACCAGGCTGGCTGGATGAGGACCAATCCCTTGGGCCATCCACTACCCCCACCAACCCATCCATTTCAGGGATTTCACTTGAACATGTTTGCGTAAGGTAATAAACGCTGTCAGAAGGGTCTTGTGTGCCACTTAATTCTGTAGATTTTTTTTTTAATTACAATGTCGCATTTGTGTTAAATTTGTCTGATGTAAATGTGCAAAAATATCTTAAATTTTATAGGAAAAACTATTTTTAGATTAAAAAAGTTCTATAATGGCTTAGATATAATATGATTATGTATTTATATTTAAATTAAAAAGTGCAAAATGGCTTAAATTTTTGAGAAACTTTTCTTAGAATCAGTTCAATTATAAAGTAGATATTGTGTCAAATTTTCCAAACTTTAACTTTCTATAACCACATTGTGAAAGTAGGGATTCTGACAGTTTTTAGCAGCGTTGTCAATGTTTGTGTGTTTCACTCCTTGCATGGGGCCTGGTGGTAGATCTGTGTGGGAAGATTGAACTGAATGTTGGTAACTGTTTAACAGTGGAAAAAAGTATGAGTTGAAATTAAGTGAAAAATTAAAAAGGCATTTAACCCTTTGTCACTTAGAAGCAAAGTGAAAATTGCTATTTGCAAACAGCATAAAACCTGAACAACCTGCAAGTAACTTGCAGTCTGTTCAGGTTTTAAGCTGTTTGCTGCTCATCAGTTTCTAAGGGTTTAAAATGAAGCCTTTAAAACTTGTATTTAGTAAGAAAGGTCATGAATTAAACTTTCTAAGGGACTACAAATGTGTGAAAACACGTATCAGGTGGTAAATGGTTAAACATAGTGTGTATTTTGGTTATATAGTAAGAAATGAATGTTAAAATTTAGTGTAAATGTGGTGGTTGTGTAACGATGCTCATAATAGAGATTGTCGAATGATGCTGGTAATGTAAGGGGATCAAATCACTTCAGTTATATGACACTGGTAAACAGTTCAGGGTTATATGCTGATAGGATCAGCTATTAGTCAGTGTTGTTTTTTTTCATTTAAAACCGGACCCATTCCCAATGGAAAATAGTATATATTTTTCCCAAATGGGAGCTAAAAATTCCCAATGTTATCTTTAAAAAAAAAAAAAAATTTTTTAGATATCAATATTTTGTTCATCTCCCATCCATATAAGATCAACCTTAGCAAATATAATACTTGACACACTTGTATGCTCAATTTTGAAGCATTTGTTAGCAAAACAACAACAACACTAATTTCCCAATTTTAGTCAAAACTCCGCGAATTTTCCCAATCCAAAGGGACCCTGCCCCATTCCCAAAATGGTGAAAAAAAACACTGTTAGTGTGCGGCATTATTGTCATGATGTAAACATGCAGGGCGTTTTATCGATTCAGGATCTGAAGGACTACATGAGGCAGGCTGGTGAGGTGACATATGCTGATGCCCACAGGGACAAGAAAAACGAGGGGTAAGGCACTCCTGGGTTGTAGTGTTGTCACAGATGTTCAGGATATGTGAAAAGAAATTTATATTTTTAAAACTTTTTTATGAGAAGGGGCCTATTTCATAGGCCCTTAATGAAGGAAAACTATCCTCTTTTGGCATTTAAATGGAAGGTAAATTTAAGGGAGAGATATTTACTTTTGGCCATCATGGTTACCCAACTAGTTCTGTCTGTTTAATTGAACAGAAAATAAAGAGGTTTTTTTTGTTAAGTTTTTTCCAAAATCTTGGGATTTTTCACACATTCTAAGAGCAATTGGCTAGTATTTTAAATCATAGGGTTAAAAATTATAGTATAAGCTCAGTTTTAGAAAAAAAATGTTATGGCATTATTTTTAGTATTGCTGCTGCCACGAGATATAAAGGCTCAAACTTAGCAAAGAAAGAAAAAATATGGCAATCGGTAAAACATGGTGCAATGATGTCCATCTTTCGGGTCTGAACTACTGTTGACAAACTTCTCTGAGCACTGTGTTCTATTATTTTTCATATTCTATTGTGTAAGTCACTTTTGATAAACATTTCCGATTTTGATCAGTATGCAAGTCCATGATGAAATTGAAATTCTCTAATTCGCTGGCTAGCTCAGTTGGTAGAGCCCTTGACCACAAATCTAAGGATCGCTGGCTTCAATCCCATTTTCATTATATGTTCATTTAAAACTGGTAAATCTGGCACCCAAGGAAAAGTGAATGATGAAAAACATTCCACCAAGATGTGACAGAAATTGGGTTAAATGACACATTACTTAATGTAGAGTACAAATGTGTCGATGACTTTATAATTCAGATTCCAGTTGTGTGCTTCAAATATTCTGACTGTGACGCTCATTTGTATGAGCCTTGCTCTGTGAAAAGGGGATTTAGTACACTACATGTGCTTTAAATGTTGAACCAGATAAGCCTGTGCAGTCCGCACAGGCTAGTCAGGACCACACTTTCCTCCTAAACTAGATTTTTGCTAAGAAGAGACTTTCTTTAACCGAAAAATATAAAAGCGGAAAGTGTCATCCCTAATTAGCCTGTGTGAACTGCACAGGCTTATCTGGGACAACACTTTACAGTCAGACATTAAACCCCCTTTTCACAGAGTGAGGCTCATAGTGTTATTGCATGTTAGCTTCAGCTATATTTGTCAGAATTCTAGCCTTCAGCAGAAGTTTTTTTCTTTGAGTTGATGCAATGATGTCCATCTTTCGGGTCAGAAAATATCTGTTGACAAATCTCACTGAGCATCAACCAGCCTTAATGTTATCCATGCTGTGAAGTTACCAAGCAGACCTAGTTATGCAACATTAAAATATAATATTGACTTATTGTGCAATAATTTATTGTCCCCTACCGGTTTCACCAGAGGGGACTTATGGTTTGCGCTCTGTGCCTCTGTCTGTCACACTTATCTGGATCCTGCGATAACCTAAAAAGTTCTTCATATTTTTTCATGAAACTTAAAACATGGATAGATGGCAATATGGACATTATGCACGTCATTTCAGTTTTTTCTACGTCAAAAATTCTGGTTGCTATGGCAACAAATTAAAAAATATTCTGACAATGGTGGAAGGGACATATATTGCTTGGCAATAGTCTTGTTTCTTCAAGACCGTAGTTAATTTTCTGATTACTGGATAGATGTTTTCAGACATTTCCGAGTTACATCTTTTTTCATGTTCACCAAACTTCTATGCTCCCGTTGGGGTGGCATATAGTAGTTGGTCTGTCCTGAATTTCTTTTTCCTGAGTTTTTTTGCGCAACGCTTTCAGATATTGATCTGATTTTGGGTATTCGAGTCTACCTACATGATTTACAAATGAAGATTTTGTTTCGGTCAATTGATACTCGACGTTCTAGGCCTTGAATGTAGAAATTTCTCTATAGTAACTGTTTTCCAAAGGGTTTTTTACGAAACACTTTCAGATATTCAGCTCATTTTTGGTACGCAAGTCTACCAACATGAGCTTGAGTTCCGTTCCATTGATTTTTGACGAATTTATCTGACAGCTTTGGAATAAGAAAATTTCTTTAAAATAACACAAACGGGGGGCATTTTGTTTCACAACCGCAGCTCTTGTTACATTTGTGTTTGTTGCTAATGTAGTTTTTAGCTCGGCTGTTTTCGGAGAAAACCCGAGGTATTGTCATAGCAAGCTCGCCGTCCGCCGTAGGGGTCATGCTAAAACCTTAACATTGGCTCTAAAATCAAAGTGCTTCCACCTACAACTTTGAAACTTCATATGTAGATGCACCTTGATGAGTTCTACATGCCACACCCATTTTTGGGTCACTAGGTCAAAGGTCAAGGTCACTGTGACCTCTAATATAAAACTTTAACATCGGCTCTAAAGTCAAAGTGCTTACACCTACAACTTTGAAATTTCATATGTAGATGCACCTTGATGAGTTCTACACGCCACACCCATTTTTGGGTCACTAGGTCAAAGGTCAAGGTCACTGACCTCTCTAAAAAAAAATCTGACAAGCTTTCGCAGCCGAGCGTGGCACCTGTTATGCGGTGCTCTTGTTATTGTATTTTGTAACATTTTATTTAAAGAAAATACTTCGGGGTTTTATAATTGTACATTTTATAAAAAAATTATACAAAGTACCCCTATGTTCCTTTAAGGGTGTTTCTTGTTGTTTTTTTCACCATTCTTGATATGAGGAAGAGTCCTTTTGCATTGGGAAATATCACAT
This sequence comes from Dreissena polymorpha, assembly GCF_020536995.1. Lineage (NCBI taxonomy): Eukaryota > Metazoa > Mollusca > Bivalvia > Myida > Dreissenidae > Dreissena > Dreissena polymorpha. The sequence goes on along the minus strand of NC_068357.1, from coordinate 77,393,355 downwards.
AGACTTAAATTGGGAAATTGCTGTTGTTGACTTTTTGCGAAAAATGCTTTAAAATTCGGAATAAGAGATTTCACTGTTGTATTAACTAAGGTTCAATTTATAGAGCTTCATTTGAAATTAATGATGTGTTGAGACTTATAAAAAAAACAAAAAAACAAAACAATTCCAATTGGGAATTTGAAAATTTCCTTTGGGAAAAATATGTATTTTTTCCGTTGGGAATGTGTCCCTATACTGGACCCAAATATGAACAGAAAATAACTATGGTGTTTAAAGAGTTTGTAATGAGCTAATGTGACATTGAAGATGCTTTGTGTAACTAATTTTACCTTCTATTTATATGTTGCAGGGTGGTGGAGTTCATGTCGTACAGTGACCTGAAGAGGGCCATTGACAAGCTGGATGGCACAGAGATCAATGGTCGCAAGATCAAGCTGATTGAAGACAAGCCCAGGAGACGCAGAAGGTGGGTGGCAGCTGTGTTATTTTTATTAATTGCAAGTCCGAAAGTAGGCCAATGTACAAGTGAGGTCAGGTGATGTGTTTCTTAGGGTTCATTGATGACAGCTTTGCAAGTTAGAACACTTTTAGCATGGCTTGACACTAACTTCTACAGATTGGTGTCCACTAGTGCTGCAACAATACGCCAAAAAGCGTATTGCGATATATTGTAAGTTCAAAAACCCGTATTGCAATATATCGCAATATATTGCTTACTTGTACTAGAATTATAACTCGCCAATTACCCGATAATCCCGTATATTCCAGTTTTAAAGCAAATTCTGGTAAGTGTTTACTATAAAAATGCTTAAGACTAACACAAAACACAAACATTCACCAATTTTCTTAAATATCAAATACATTTTGGCATTTGTTACTATTTAAAGATGTGATGAAATAACTTCCAATCGGTCGTTTTTTCCCCACTGAACATGCGTAAATCGCCTGACGTGAGGTTTCCGTTTTATACAACACAAATACACCCACACTTTGCACGCGACGTTCTACATGTCTGTATAATTTTGCGCGTTTTTTATTGAGAAAAAGAATAAAGCACTTTTTTTATTGTCGCGTTAGCATTACATTTCGGAAGCGTGTTTCCGAAATTCGGATTACAAATTTAATAATGCTCATTTCAGAATCAAACGAAACATTTAGTTGTGCGTAATTAATTCAACGATAATTCGTTTAAAAGCATAGAATGAATGCTCCCATGTAACAACGCTACTCTGTATAATAGACTTTTTAGAATGCTGTTTTTACGTAACAATTTATTTTTACAAAATACCGCTTTGTTTTGTTTACCTCGATATCATTATTTTGGATGGCTTTTCTGAACGAAATGTAGATGCATGTTTGTAAAATTTTCGTACCGGTATGACGAAAATCGTATCACAATACAATATGCGGATTGCGATATATACCGATATACCGGTATATTGTTGCAGCACTAGTGTCCACAGGGAACCCTGAATATTAAAATTAAAGCAAAATCCTGGGAAAAACTGGTGTCCCTCACCAAAATTTGGGGGTCTCGGGTTCTGGAAACACTGTTAGTGTCGAGGCCTGCTTTAAAGTGCTTTTAGTAAGTGGTATTGATGTTGAACATAGTATATCATTTGGCTTAAAGAAGAATATAGGCTATCTTTGTTTACCTTTGATATATGTATTACTGTTAGCCATGATGTTTGTTTCAAGACGGGACTGATAATGATGAGACCCGGAATATTCTGAGCCAACTTTTATCTTTGTAATGTACTTCCATGCTTTGTAATATAGTCACATTAGTTTTGAATACCAGTACAAGCCATGATGTTATGATGTCCATCTTTCGGGTCAGATATATAATGTTGACAGACCTCACTGAACATACTGGCATTACTGATTTCAAGATTTCCTTTAGTCTGTTTACAAACAGTTAATGTGAAAACAATTGCTTTGTTGTCCGGTTAATGTGAAAACAATTGCTTTGTTGTCCGGTTAATGTGAAAACAATTGCTTTGTTGTCTGGTTAATGTGAAAACAATTGCTTTGTTGTCCGGTTAATGTGAAAACAATTGCCTTGTTGTCCGGTTAATGTGAAAACAATTGCTTTGTTGTCCAGTTAATGTGAAAACAATTGCTTTGTTGTCCGGTTAATGTGAAAACAATTGCTTTGTTGTCTGTCTATTGTTACTTTGAAATAAAGAAAACTTTTCATGGTAAATAAACTACAGTTTCATGATTTAAAAAAAAAACACATCTAAAAGCACGTTGTGCATCAATATTTAATTTTACTAAAATTATATGTAATGACTAACTCTTATGCACTGATACAGATGATCTGTTTTATAATATTTCGCATTGTATTCACCAGAAATTGGAACTAGAAAGACTAAGGACAATAAGTTATCGCTTGGGGGTGGGGGCTCTTCCATATTTAGGATTTTTCGGCCTCAGGCCTAATTTAATGGATTTCAAATTTTTGACAATGGACACATCAAAATTATTTGTTATTTTTATCATTCATAATAGATTTTAATGCTATTATGACCACCATCATTTATTGTTTGCAGCTACTTCATCTTCAATAATGCTAAATGCAAAGGATCATTGGCAAATGTACATGAAAACTGAGGGCACTTAACAACTGAAGTATGGTTACTTTGGGAAATTTAGTTTGTTACTGTTAGCCATGATGTTTGTTTCAAGACGGGACTGAAAATGATGAAACCCGAAATATTCTGAGCTATATTTGTAATCTTTCACTCTAGTCTCTAGAGTCTCAAATACATGTACATTCTATTAGTTGAAAGAAGAAAATTCTTTAGGAATCCTCTTTTGGATGTGATGATGTCCATCTTTCGGGTCAGATACATAATGTTGACAGAACTCACTGAACATCCAGGCATAAGGCCAGAGTTTTATTATTTTCTGTTTAACGGGATTTTTTTTGGAAAGTTTGAGTAGGAGGAGGGGGAAAAAATAAAAACTCAAAAAAGTTTCGTAGGAAAAAAATAAAAATAAAGCATAATAAAAAGATATATTTTTTATTTTTGGAAGTTATTAAAAACAGTTAAAACTACCTGTAAACTTGCCTGGTATTGCCAGACAGTGTCCAGTCAGTATAAAATGTGAGGGGTCTCAAAAAAGTTTAAAAACATGAGAAGAAGTTAAATGTTTAAGCAAACTTTTGAGGAAACTGTTGAAAAAGCAGATGGTGTCAATCACAACAGCATACCATGAGCATTCCTGCTCAGGTGAGGTAATAGTAAGAACAATTACAGCTAATTAACAGCTTTACAGGGGTCGGCCTAGGGTCAAATTTTAGGGAGAAGTGACTTCTGTCTTGACTGGCATTTTTTAGGGAGAAGTCAGGAGAAATAAGAAGAAGTCTTGTGTTTTTTTTGTTTTATTTTGTAATTATTTGCATTAGTGTTTACCCTTTTAAATTACTGAATACAAGATGTGCATAATGAATCCTGCTTATTCAATTCTCTTTATAGTTAATTAAATCAACAATCAAGTATGAAGAAAACAACACAATAAACAACCCTCTTACAGCATTCAAGTGTGCATGAAAGTGCTTAATATTAATTGTATTTACATACACTACCCATCCACCCCACAATTAAAGCTAGAAATGGCGCGACAGAGGCCGACGCTTATCCCCAGGCCGCATGTTTGACCCAGGGGCGCCCCATGGTTGGTAATGGGTCCATGCATAGTTGAGATTGACCGTATTGTCATAAGAGAAGTTCAGTATCAATTAGAAGTGAATCGGTGTAGAAATGAAGAAATTATAGTAAAAGACAATTTTGGGTGGGTGTGGCCTAGTATGGGCGGGGCGCCCCAGGGTTGGTAAAGGGGCCATACATAGTCGAGATTGACCTTATTGTCATAAGAGATGTTCAGTATCAATTTGAAGTAAATCGGTGTAGAAATGAAGAAATTATAGTAAAAGGCAATTTAGGGTGGGCGGGGAGCCCCAGGGTTGGTAATGGCGCCATGCACATATGCTCATAGCTACCATGTTCTAGTGCTAATAGTGTAGGAGGAGCAGGTGGCCAGGACGGACAAACAGATGCATATCAATACAATATCCCCACTTTTTCTCCGAAAAATGTGGGGATAAAAGTGTTTTTTTGGGGGGGGGGGGGCTATTTTGGTTTTATACATACATATGATATATTTATTTTGTCTTCTAAATAAAACATTATAATTACCCTATACTCAAATTCCAGAAGAAACAACAATGAAAACATTTACATACACAAGTCTTTGACAATCACAACTGTGTTACCAAATGACGTCGGTTAAATCAATCCCTCAAAAAGCAAGCTGTCAATGCTGTCGGTAGACATCAAAGTTCTTTGATATTGGGGCCGATTTCTGGGAGTTAAAACTGTAAACTTGAAACACCTCAGCAGGTGGCAAAAGGCATTGATCAATACTACGTTACCGGCAGCATGCAGTACTGTCAGATACAGCATTAATACATTAGCTCCATAGAGGATGCAATTTGTGAAAACTATCGGAGATTTAACTTTATTGGATTATTTGTATTTATTTTTATCGGGTGTGAGGAAATAAATTGTGTTTGCTGGAATTTAAATGGGAGGTTGCTTTACAGGTATTGTTTGTTTATGGATTTACTTGAAAATTAGGGCGAAATGAATTTCATCCGATAAACAAAAAACATGATGTAACACCAACCTATTTTTCGGTTGTGTACTATATTCGGACATACTTTTTCGCCGATAAAATGTTTAGACTTTGGGCTGTTTTCAAAGTTATTTGTTTTGTAAAAACAGCATTGTTTTGTAAAACAGCCAAGGCTAAAATACACTATTAATATATTTTTTTTAGAATAACACTTTGTTGGATGCGTAGGAAAAAATAACAATAACATTATTTTTTTCCATTTTATTTTTATTTCACTTTTCGGAAAATTGGAAAAGGCGCTCCCGTTAAACAGAAGATAAAAAAACTCTGGCCTAACTGTATTTATATTTAGTTTCTGTTTCATCTGTTTGCTAACAGCTGCTTCAAAATTATTGTTGTCATTGGTTGATCTAATTTTCATGAAAAAAAAAAGAATTCTTATTATTCTTCAAATTTCTTCATGTACCATATCCCCCCCCCCCTCAATTATAATAAATAAGAAAATATCCTTGCATCACTGTCTAATTTTTAATCTGGAAAGGTTTTACTTTTGCGTGCTTGTACTCTGTCATTGAGCCCTATGTGTTTGAATTGTACAAATGTAATTGTGTTGATTGGCAAAATGTTCAGTATTATTGCTTATCTTTGTTACATGTAATGTTGTTAGCAATGATGTGTGTTTCAAGACGGGACTGAATATGATGAGACCCGAAATAACCTGAGCTAACTTCTATCATTTTAAAATCATAATCCTTTCATTGGAATGTAGTTAAAAAAAAGTCAGGTCTTGAAAAGTTCTCATTCTGTATGTATGATCTTGTGGCAGTTGGGATGTGATGATGTCCATCTTTCGGGTCAGATAAATAATGTTGACAGAACTCTCTGAACATCCTTGCCTAATTATATTCATGTTCGCATTCGTATTAAGTCTGTTTGGTTACAGCGGTTCAAAAGTGAAATAAAAACTTGTTAGTGTCAGGTGATTGATCACATAGTGTTTAGAAAGAAGAAACAACACCTTTCATCGGTCTAATTTTCAAGTTTTACTTAAGCATGCATTTGCTGCGTCATTAAACCCTTCCATTGTGACAGTTTTACCGGGTACACATATAATAATACTGAAAGGCAACATATTTGTTATCTTTTCCTACCTGTGTTACGTGTATTACTGTTTGCAATGATGTGAGTTTCAAGACGGGACTGATTATGATGAGACCCGGAATAACCTGAGCCAACAGTTACAAGTTAATGCTGTTATTCTTTAATTTCAATATTTCCCAAAATATTTACTGTGCAAACACTAAAGTTCTACTTTTCATGTCCTAATTAATTTCACTGTATAAACATTCAAGTTCTAAATTTCAGGTCCACACGTTCTGGCTCTGACAGCAGGAGTCGAAGTCGCTCCAGGAGGAAGAGGTCAAGGTCACGCTCGAGGTCAAGGTCAAGAAGGAGGTCACGATCACGCTCCAAGAGGACAAGGTCGCGTTCTGGTTCCAAGAAATCAAAATCGAGGTCGGCGTCCCGATCAAAGTCCCGCAGTAAGAGTAGGGACCGCAGTAAGAGTAAGAGCAAAAGTCGATCGCGCAGCAAGAGCAAATCCAGAAGCAGGTCAAGGTCAAAGAGTGCTGAGAAGGCACAGAGTCGATCCAAGTCAAAATCTCCAGAGAAGGAGGAACAGAAGGAAGATGAATGAACATCTGTTCCATGTGAAACGATATGTGGATGGAAAGTGTATGTTTCAGATGTTTGCAGAAGTTGTTAATTGGTTCATACAAATATTGGTGTGTTTAAGTTCATATTTGTTCACAATATTGATTATTGTTCTGACAAATATCACTGCAGTACTTACATGGATAGTAGGGGAAGGTGTTTTTGCTGAGGATAGAATATTGAGTGAGGGGGAGGGGGGAATAAAGTGCATTGTTGGAGCTAGCCTCCTCAGATTGCTGATTTTGGTCAGTCACAGGTATTTTATATATTCATAATATGTCACTTATATTTTGAAAGGCATTTCATTTGATGACTTTGTTGTACATAATTTCATGTTTTTAAATCAGTTTTGTTAACATAGCAAAATGTGGTCTTTGATGTAAATAAATTGTGTAATAAATAATTTGTGTTTTATTTCCTAACATTTTAATAGCTTAATTACGTTACCTGATATCATATGCTATTTACTCCGATAGGATCGTAATTTATCCGGAATTTTTCGCCCGAGGAATCCCACACTTTTTGAGAAACCCGTCAGGTAGGTCAGAGCGGTCATATTAGTGCCGCGTAGCCGCATAACCAAAACGGGACAATACCCATAATTCACTCTTATTCCGGATGGCGATATACAAAGGCCGACATTTTGTTATAAACTTAATTGTTGCTTCTGTTTCGCTGGAACTTGTTTAACAGAATAGAGAAGTTTTTGTATTGCGTTAAAACATTCTCCGTATATATATCCGTGTATTTCTGTTTCGTTTTGTGTATTTGTTTGTTTGTTCAAGGCAAAGTATGCCTCAAACACGTGGCTCATGTGGACACACAAAGGCAGCATGGGACAACCATGGTAGCTGCCTGTCGTGTTCAGGATGTACCCAGGATAACTGCTGCCCTTTCTGTGAGCATTGGTCTGCTGATACCTGGGCCATTAAGCGTCGACCCTTCAAGAGTCGTGGATGCAACAAGAATAGTTCAGATCAAAGTAGGGAAAGTTCCGTGTGTCGGGACTTTTCACCACACGATCTTGACCATACTACACGAGTAGCTGCCAGGCATCGTTCCCTACCCCGTGACGAAACCGGACAAAATTTGCCCGGTCCGTTTATCGGGAATGACCAGTTGAATGACTCGGCATCAGATCAACGTAGGAAAAGTTCCGTGTGTCGGGACTTTTCACCACACGATCTTGACCATATGCCACCAGTAGCTGCCAGGCATCGGTCCCTACCCCGTGACGACACCGGACAAAATTTGCCCGGTCCGTTCATCGGGAATGACCGGTTGACCGGTCCGGAGACTGCACCGGTCACCGGTCAACATTGACCGGTCATGCTATCACCGGTCACTGACCAGTCCCGTCACCGGTCATGCTATGACCAGTCCGGTCATGCTGTGACCAGTCCGGTCACCGGTCATGCTGTGACCGGTCCAGTCATTGACCGGTCTGGTCACCGGTCATGTAATGACCGATCCGGTCACCGGGTTTCGGTCTGTGCCACAGACCGTTCCGGTCACCGTAGATGTTGACACTACCTTGTCAGTACTCCACAAAGGTAGACGCAGCCGCGTTTCTACTGTGAGTCACAGACGTAAATGTGTAGTGTCTGATGTTTCCGACTACTCCTCCACCTCGGGCTCGTCGTCGTATGACTCATCGTCTACTTCAAAAAGCCCTCATCATTACCGGACGGGACGTCGTTCACGCTCACCGAGTGTTTCTCGGCGTAGATTGCCTCGTAAAGAGAGATCACGGCAGCACTCGGGGAGACGTTCGATCAGGAAACATCATTCCCAGCGCCGCCGAACAGTGTCTCGGCGTCGCAGGGATAAGGGACATAGACCTTCCTCTATTAGGCGCTCTCGGACTCCTAGGTCCCCTAGTCGAGCCTTCTCTGAGGAATCTATTGACACCCTTCCACGTGTGTCGGCCTCTATGTTGGCCTCAACACACACTTCAGCCGTTCCTACAACCACTGAGCATAACTTGTATTCAAACACTAGTTTGCATACGTATCAGGCTCAAGGTACAGGAGTTAATCTAACCACTTCGGCTGCGTTTTCAGCCCCACGGGTCTCTTCTACATTGCATAGAAGTATACCCCAGGCTGCCGCTACACCATCAAATCCCAATACTTTGTGGATCCAACAGTCGCCGGGAATCTTTGTCCCTTTTTGACTGATCCTTTACCAGCGACCTCTGGTATTCAAAGTGAGTCTGCTGACTTGATCTCTGAGAGACCTAACTCACCAGCTATATCTTTGATGGTGCCGGAAAACGATTCTCTCATGATAGAAGCGAATGAATCTATTATTCCTTCTCCTATATCCACCGGTTTCAATCAATCCAATGCTCCCGCAGATGGTTCGATTGAGGCGGGTTCGGAGTCTAATGAGGCCGAACTTTATTATTTGGCCTCCATCAATCAGGTATACGAACTTATGTTCAATACCTTAGATGAGGACTTCTGCCCCCGCCCTTCCTTGTCTCTCACAGGATCTGCAGTTACCGTTACAGAACAGGTAGCACGCAGACGAGAGCCCGGCAGGATAAGTAAGGCTACTTCCCGAGTGGATCTACGCCTTCCTATCGGCTCTTCCACAATGGCTGTTTTCCAGTCACTTGAACCAGCCAATAAGCCTTCGCCATCTCCATGGAAAGCCCCTAAGGAGCTGACGGAGCCTAAACAGATGGACGGCGGGAAAAGTTATAAGGCCCCAGTACCAGATCATGCTACCGGTTTGGACCTTTCCAAACTTCCGGTTCCTGATGCTGACATAAGTAAGCTGTCACTTACAATGCCTTCATCATCTACCCTTACATCAGTCCCTCTTTCCCTGCTGGAAAATTGGGAGCTGAGAGAACGCTGTTCCATAGGTCTGGCTAACCAGCTAGATCTCATGGCAGCCACAGCCTTAGACTTGGTTTGGGAGCTCTCTGATTCAATCCCAGAGGAGCTCCGGGCCTTGTTGATACATCTTTCACGTACTACGCAGTGTTTATCTCACAATGCTGCGTCTTCTATGTCTGAGATGTTAAGGCTTCGGAGAGACCTCATCCTCTCTTCCTTGCCCAATAATTTCCTTTTGGAAACAGGCGTAAACTCCCTTCGAACTGCTCCACTAACAGCAGAGTCTCTTTTCGGAGGGAGGATACAGTCGGCACTTACTGCTGATCGTGAAGATCAGATACATGCCTGCTTAGCTAGGAGCAACTCTGGCCAGCGCCCTGTGGTTTTTAAGCGCCCTGCTTCTAAGCCCCCAGGAGCCCCACCGGCCAAGAACGCTAAAAGGGACAGTTTCCCTACTAAGCGTCCGTCTGCTCCACGTCAGCCCACTAATAGGCCTCCTTTTCAAAACAGAACAACTTCCTATCGGAAGCCTTCTGTAAAACAAAATCCGTCCTTAGTCCCCCACCTTCTATGGTGGCTAGACGAGGAGACCCTGTTGGCAGGAGTACCGCTTCTTCCCCCGCAACCGTCTTCACATCTCATAACGGATGCGAGCATGGAAGGTTGGGGCGCTCACCTGGAACCCCGCAGCCTGACATTATCAGGATTGTGGTCTCCTCAGGAGTCTCTCCTGCACATAAACAATCTCGAAATGCGAGATGTCTTTCTAGCTGTTTCTCAATTCCAATCACATCTTCGGAACTCCTGTGTGATGGTATCGACAGACAACATCCAGAAACAGGGCGGGACACACTCTCACTCCCTGTATCTGGAAACAATGAAATTACTTGTTCTTTGCAAGAGCCTAAACGTCTCTCTCTTGTCCAAACACATACCAGGTCGTCTCAACGCCCTGGCGGACGGTTTGTCTCGCAAACACCAGTTACTTCCATCGGAGTGGACACTTCATCAGGAAGTGGCCAATCAGATATTCCTCACATTCGGTTATCCACTGGTCGACCTGTTTGCGACCAGAGACAACCACAGACTTCCTCTGTATGTGAGTCCAGTGTACGAACCAGCAGCGTGGGCGGTAGACGCGCTTTCGTTAGATTGGGATCAACTGGACGCTAACGCTTATTCCCCACCCATTCTAATTCCCCAAATCTTCGGGAAAATCAGGGTGAGCTCTTGCCGGATCCTCCTGATAGCCCCTTGGTGGCCCAGGAGATCCTGGTTCAACGACCTTCTCGGTCTCCTGTGCGAATTTCCCAGGGAACTCCCGCACAGGTCAGATCTCCTATCTCAGAGAGGCAGACTTCACATGGATCCAGACATGTTCCACTTACACGTCTGGCCGTTATCAGGCAATCCCTGCAGAAGAAACGCTTTTCTGTCAGGGCTTCAACGCTCGTTGCCTCTGCAAGGAGAAAGTCCACCAGAGCAGTCTATGATGCTCGCTGGAAACTCTTCTCTAATTGGTGTGTTCGAGGGAAAATTGATCCCCTCAATCCCTCTGCTAGACGCATAGCGGATTTTCTAATCTATCTCTTTGATGATAAGAAACTTTCTCTTAGCTCCATCAAAGGATACAGATCTGTGCTTTCGCATACCTTGGCTTTTCGTAAGTCATCACAAGTCTGTGCTGACCCAGCCATTTCGGAACTGATCCGAGCCATGGAACTTAAACGTCCTGTGTCTCGTTCTCTTACCCCCAAATGGGATTTGGCTTGTGTTCTTGTATCGCTTATTAAAGCTCCCTATGAACCCCTTAATCAGGCTTCTTTACAGTTCCTAACCTGGAAGACCGTTTTCCTTCTTACCATGGCTTCATCCAATCGTAGAAGTGAAATTCATGCTCTTTCTATCGAAGAAAGCCATCTTCGTTTTGATTCCTCCGATGGCTCTGTCACCTTGTTGTGTCAGCCAGGATTCCTTGCTAAAAATCAACTCCCCTCTATGGCTTCTAAACCCTTCAAGGTCCTAAGTCTTTCTAGAACTTGTGGTAATGAAGATGAAGATAGACTCCTCTGCCCTGTCAGGTCTTTGAAGTTCTATCTTAGTAGAGTTAAGTCTATTCGAGGTCCTCGTAAGAGACTCTTCATTCCCTTAAAAGGGGGGGGGGGGCAATGTGTCTGCGGCTTCTATTTCCCGTTGGGTAGCCTCGACTATAAAAAGGGCTTACTCTTCTCTTTCTTCAAGGGATTCATCCCTTTTTAAGATTAGACCGCATGAATTACGAGCAATGTCGGCTTCGTGGGCATATATTAATCATACCCCACTCTCTGACGTGCTTCAAGCTGCTTTCTGGAGGAATCGGACTACTTTTTCATCTTTTTATCTTCGTTCTCTGGAGTGCCAACAGGACAACTTGTATTTGTTGGGCCCCCTTGTGGTTGCACAAACGGTAGTATCTTCTACGGCGTAGGTATATTACGCTTATCCGTGAATTAAGTTAATACCGTAATAACGAAGATTAGCTGAGAACCCGAGATATGGGTTCCGCTGTGATGGGGAGATTTTCGCGAACCTTCCCGCCTCAGCTGCAAATTCAGCATATGATATCAGGTAACGTAATTAAGCTATTAAAACAAATTTTTCTAGTAAAATTCATTTTAATTAGTAATTACTTACCTGATATCGGTAAGTCCCACCTCCCACCCCGCTCTTCGTCTAAATATTTCATATTTTTTATTGGAATAAGAGTGGATTATGGGTATTGTCCCGTTTTGGTTATGCGGCTACACGGCACTATGTGACCGCTCTGACCTACCTGACAGGTTTCTCAAAAAGTGTGGGATTCCTCGGGCGAAAAATTCCGGATAAATTACGATCCTATCGGAGTAAATAGCATATGATATCAGGTAAGTAATTACTAATTAAAATGAATTTTACTAGAAAAATTTGTTTTAGCTTCCAATTACCTGCTAACACTTCATGTTATATATCTGTCCTTACAAAGCTGACGCTCAGTCCACATAAAATGTTCATCCTCGGTGATACAATCTTTCTCGGTGTTAATTGCTTCAAGATATAAGCATAGATAGAAATGTTCCAGCACAAGTATACCTTTCATCACTATATTGAAACTTGGTTCGAATAAATTTTGATATTTCTCTTCCCAAATACTTTTTTCGTTAAATTATGTTTCATGACCACTTCCCTCAACAACAAAAAATGAGCAGTGTCGTGCAAAAATGTGTCTTAATTATTCATCTGAGCAGTCTGGTCAGGAGCCAGGCTGTCCTCAATAGTAATTGAAGGTTTTGTGGTCTCATAAGCAGAAAGCACAGCTCGGTACCATTCTCAGTGATTGTGCATGCTAATTTGGAGCCATGTTGGCCGCTTATGGCACTGTGGCACAAGACTAGTTTCCTCATGAACGTAGGTCAGAATATTTGGATGCGTTTGCTTCTGACTCCTGTATGAACAGTTGAACCAGTTCAACCTTGAGTAAGCCTCGTATTGAGGTTTGCAGTGATGCTATGTTGAGAATTATCCTAGAATGCTTTCCGACTTGCATTCCCTATCATGAGGCTACGAGACCCTTGGGCAGGTCAACATCTAATGCTGCTTTAAACAACAAATAATCGTCTTCCTGGGAATGTGCATCGTCAAAACTTGCGCCATTAGGTCATCACTACCTTACGAATCATTGGGGAATTTTCTCCAGAATCGTGTTTCATCAATATAAGAGACCCACTTATTGACCAAATAAAAAACATATGAAGTAAAGAAATGATATGATGTTATAATGGTTTTTATAACCATGCTGCCTTTTATTTATAAACCTTATGGACAGGAGTAATAAAAATAATTGCACATTTTTATCAGATAACGGAATTTCCCATTGAAATGAGAAGTCCATCCAGTTAAATCTACATTTATTACAAAATATGAAAACAAACATGGAGAATAACATATATGCTAAACAAGAGTTCCGCGGTCGGAGATGACCGCATTGAAGCCGGATTTTTTATTTAAATGACAGGAAAGTACCTTTCGTGTTTTTGTCAATGCAATACTTAAATTACTGAAATATTGTTCAAAGGTCAAAATGAAATGTAAGTACTTTTCAAGGCATGAGCAAACCTTGTGTTATGTTTTGAATGCATGCATATACATGAACAACAATAACATTTAAGGTCACAAATATGAACTTGAATTGACAATTAGGAAAGTTTGATCTCAATTTTTTTATTAGCAAATTAGTAACATATTGTTTGAAGTTTCCATCAATTTCATTATCAAATGTAAGAAAATAAACTTAGATGAAATAATACTATTTATTGTTTTGCTTTCACATACCTACACAGAAATCCAGACAGCCTTATGATCACTCCAAAAGGTTTCTATCACACCAGTTCTAGCAGATAGATTGGACACATAAATATGATCCAAGCTTGAATGATAGTCTGTGGTTTCACTTGGCCTTCAAATGAATGACCTTGAAATGTCCAGTGGTTACTTACTAGTTCTGGCCAACCTTCATGTCAAGTTTCAAGACTCAAGGTCCAAGCATACCAAAGTTATAACAACTTTAACATTTTTACATTCAAGGTCACAGTGACCTTGACCTTCAAATGAATGACCTTGAAATGTCCAGTGGTTACTTACTAGTTCTGGCCAACCTTCATGTCAAGTTTCAAGACTCTAGGTCCAAGCATACCAAAGTTATAACAACTTTAACATTTTTATATTGAAGGTCACAGTGACCTTCACCTTCAAATGAATGACCTTGAAATGACCAGTGGTCATCTGTTAATCCTGGCCAACCTTCATGTCAAGTTTGAAGACTCTAGGTCCAAGCATACCAAAGTTATACCATGAAATAAGAACTTTAACATTTTTACATTCAAGGTCACAGTGACCTTGACCTTCAAATGAATGACCTTGAAATGACCAGTGGTTACTAACTAGTTATGGCCAACCTTCATGTCAAGTTTCAAGACTCTAGGTCCAAGCATACCAAAGTTATAACAACTTTAACATTTTTTATATTGAAGGTCACAGTGACCTTGACCTTCAAATGAATGACCTTGAAATGACCAGTGGTCATCTGTTAATCCTGGCCAACCTTCATGTCAAGTTTGAAGACTCTAGGTCCAAGCATACCAAAGTTATACCATGAAATAAGAACTTTTAACATTTTCGAGCACGCCGCCACCCCACCCGCCCCCCCCGCCCGCCCGACAACATCAATCTATAAGCCGAGATTTTTTCGAAAAAAATCCGGCTAATAAAAATAACACATCACAGATAAATGCAAGAATTATTTTACAAACAAATGATCAGGCAGATGGGACATATTCATGTGATCTTGTTTAGCTCCCACAAGCTAGAATCTTGTTTCAATTGAGATTATGTTAGCCTATTATAGCCTATTCTGTATTGGCCACAATAATTACAAATTTAATAATTATGGGTATTCTAATAAGCTAATTTTAATTTTGTTTGTGATAACCATGTCTATCAGTTAGATATCTCCTTCCCCAACCCACGAGTGACCAAGTTGTTACCATGACTCTTCGTTGTTACCACAAGTTGGTTACCCCATGGCCATATCTAAGTCCTTCCCACAGGTTGATCTCATGAGACCAGATACTATGTTGTGCTTAACAACAAAAATAAGTGTGTCCCATCAGTGCCACGATACTCTGCATTGGTAACAATTATTTTACCGTAACCTATTGAGCTCTATACAAAATCTTGTTCTTAAACACACATTTCAAGATTGAAGGCTATGTAAAAACAAACAAGTTAAAAATGTTTTAAACAATATGACAGTAAAAATATAAATCTAGCGCAGGCTAATCCAGGACATTTTCCACTTAATTGGATTTTTGTTAAGAGACTTCCTATAAACAAAAAATACCATATAAGTGGAAAAGTCGTCCCCAACTAGTCTGGACATAACATAAGCCCCAGAGCTCATTTCTAACCAAACAAAATGACAACTACAAACAACGAATGTCAACACATGCCTTCTATGTAAATATGTGTTATTTTATTTATTTATGTAACCAAGAATATCAACAAGAGACTATTATCCCAATTGCCTCTGAATGCTCAACCATTACCCTGACCAATCAACACCATTGATTTAATGCAATTCATCTTATGAGAAATTGGAACAACGTCTTTTGTAGACAAAAAAATACAACAGAAGCATTAAAAAAAGCTTGAATTTGGTGATTAAAATATACTTTTGTCTTAAATTTTTAATAGAAAATGTTAAAAATGTCATAGACAAACATTTAGATTACAGGTAGATCAAATGGAGACCTTCACTATTGTGAGCAGCTTTTATTTCATACAAATATGTCAACATTAATTCTTTGTGAAAAATTATGTTTAAAGCCTATTGTTGACGTTTGCTGTTTTGTTGTTCAAATTGATTGGTTAAATTCCATATTCTTACTACCACACACATTTTAACAATATTTTATGAGTCCAAATTACAAACAACAAATAAATACTACTGTCTAAATTGATAATGGATTTGTAAAAAAAAATATGCTTGTAAACACGCTTTGTGAACATCCAAAAGAATGATGATTTTATTGCATACCTGTGATTCCCTAACCTTAAAAGATGCAAAATGGTACATACAATAAATAAGTTACAAAGTATTTTACTTAATGTAAAAAAAAATAAGCCACATTACAAGCAGAATTGACCTTCCTTACTTACACTGCTTATACATTTTAAATGGAATAACTGGTTCTTACAAGGGACTAAATTTCTGTTGTTAACTGATGTAACAAGAATGAAAACATTGAATAATTGAGTTAACTATACAAGGATTTCTAGTATTAACCCTTAATATGCCACAACTTCTTTGTAGGTTTGATTGATTTTGAAATGGATGATCAAAACAACACAAGGTTTGCCTTTGAAATGTATGATAAAAATAACACAAGGTTTTTCTCATAATTACAGACTGTAAACAATTGTTGATATTTTAAATAGTGCAGTGCAGCATAAACAAGACTATTGTCAAGCAATTTAAGTCCCCTACCGGCTCCACCATTGTCAGAATATTTTTATTTTATTTGTTACCATAGCAACCAGAATTTTTTACGTAGAAACAAAATGAAATGACGTGCATAATGTCCTTATTGCCTTCTATCCATGTTTCAAGTTTCACGAAAAAATATTAAGAACTTTTAAAGTTATTGCAGGATCCAGAAAAGTGTGACAGACTGACTGACTGACTGACGGACACACAAGAGCGCAAACCGGTAGGGGACTAATTATAATGTCTAAGTCAATACCTCTAAGATAACAATAAAATCACTACCTCGAAGTTCAGAAAATCAAACCAAAAGTGTGTCAGATCTTATTAGAATCTAAGATAAATTGCCATGAAGTCTTGATAGGTGAAGGCCAACGATACTCACTGTATCAGGAATAAAAAAATAATAATTACAAAAGATAAAAATAAGATGATTGGAATTCTGATGAGTTTGACGTCGATGATCTTTGTGTCATTCTCTGTTTTGTAGTTTCTGCTGACACTAGTCTAAACATTCCCCTGGAAAATTAAACACATTCTTTTTAATTGACAGAGCAACAAATTTGAGTTAGGTCTCTAAATAATACAAAAGTAATTTCTTTGAATGAGAGCATTTAATTTATATAGTGAAGATTGAAATTCTCAAAGTTAATTAAACACTTTTTTAAAGCTGGAATTTGATTGACTGTAATTACTCTAAATTTTTGGACAGCTTAATATTTTGCTGAAATAATTATTTTTGTTGAATATATTTTCTGACATCCAGATTTTCACCCATAATTAATTACTCTAATATTTATGATATTTCATTGGACATTCATATTCAATCACAAGTTTATGGTTATCGTGTTTCTCTGGTCATGCATTCCACATGTTTTACACAAATTAAAGAGCTAAATGCAGAATGTTTTTATTTGTAAACCTCCCTTTTCTGCATTTTTTTTTAAGTGTTCAATCGATATGGATGAAGATGTCCAGCGAGTTTTTATTAATGACAGAAATCTGTAGCTTTTTATAAAATTCCTAGCTATACCTGATTTGGAAAACGTTGAAAGACACATTCTGTCAAGTTTGTTGATGCCCCATTGGAAGTCTAAAAACATAACATCAAGTTTGTTGATACTGTTAACTTATTTCTAAAAACATGATATCATAACAAAGTATTTAGCCTTTTACTTTAAACTTTTGGGTCAAAATACATTTACTACTACCACAAAAAAACTATGAATACATGTATAACTGACAATGCTACAGATATATATGATTAGCTCCATTAATTGTATTGCCAAAATGTAGAGAAGTTTTGTTTCAGGATATTTTTCATTTTAGAGTTAATTATCAGCTTCTTAAACTTAAAAAAAGTAATATTACCGCACATGCATTAACCCTTTCAGCGCTGGAACGGAATTTAAAAGGCCTTTGCAAACAGTTTGGATCCAGATAAGACGCCACAGAACGTGGCATCTCATCAGGATCCAAACTGTTTGCTATTCTGATAGTATTCTTTGAAAAAAATCTTAGAAAATGCTTATTTTAGAAATTCACCAGACGACATTTTAGCAGACTACAAATTTCCCAGCATGCAAAGGGTTAAGCCAAGTTTTCCCAGAAAAAGGCTAAATTAATAACCAGTGCAGAGGAACTTACCAGTGTCGCTCCCTCCATCAACCTGGTCGCCCATGTGTTTCTTGCGTTCCACACACGACTCTATCAGTGCCTTCATCATTCGAGCCTGCAATAAACAATGAACGATAAATTCACCAAAGTCTGATTGTCAATGTGTTAGCTGATAATTGATCTTAGGACAGGCTTTAACTCCATGTATAAAATCAAATATGATAACATTTTGTTGTCTTTGAACATTTGCCTGTGTTTATCATAGCATTCCTTTCCAAAAACCTGGAGATATTTTTGGATGGACTACACATTCAGTCATGTGACTCCCATTTATAAATATAGAGAACAAAAGTCTTGTTTTAAAGAGATTAAGCAAGATCAAGAACTTTTTTTAAAGAATCCAATTAAGGTGGAAAGTGTCCTCCCTGGTAAGCTGGTTTTACCAGAACAAGCCTTAGTTTTACAACTCTTTTGTTCTGAGATAGATGAATGTAAAGAACTTTTTAGTTGTATCCTAACCTGAGTGTAGCCTGTCTGCAGCAAGAAAAGTCTTAAATTTAATTTCATTAAATCCCAGCCCGAGTGTTACCTGTCTGGAGCAAGAAAGGTCTTAATTTTAATTTTATTAAATCCCAGCCCATGTGTTACCTGTCTGGAGTTAGGAAGGTCTTAAATTAAATTTGATTAAATCCCATTCCCAGTGTTACCTGTCTGGAGTAGACCTGGAGGACCTTGGTGACCTGTTGTGGGGCCCCAGAGTCAGGGTTGGTCTCCGTGACCAGAAACTGCAGCAGCAGCGCGGGGAAGGCGTCGTCGTCCACGTCAAACTGGGGCTCTATGTACTCCCAGCACAGCTCTGTGAACGGCACGGCCAACAACACCTCCTGGGTTGAAAAATGATGTATGTGCGTAAAGTAAATGTTTGAGAAACCAAACTAGCATGGTTTGTTTTGTTGACTGAGGAATTTCAGTTCAAGGCTTCCACTGCATAATTGCTTTTCTCTCAATCAATAACAGTTGCATTTACAATTATAAATGATGTTGATATTGAAAATGCAAATACAAAATTGAATCATTAACTTTAATAAGAAATTTACATGTATTAAGAATTTGAATCAATTAAATTATACATGAATATATTCAGATAAGGTCTGGCTCAATTACTCCTCTAGAACTCAATCATAGTGAGCATTGAGAATATAGGTCACATCTTGCTCACCTGAGGTGAAACTGAACTACTTGAAATAAACAACATTCTGGGAATACTGGGCTTAATGCATGTGCATAAAGTGTCATACCACATCAGCCTGTGCAGTCTGCACAGGCTACTATGGGATGACACTTTCCGCATTAATAAAAAAAAATATTAAAATGGAAGTGTCATACTTGATTAGCCTGTGCTAAATTCACAGGCTAATCAGGGTGACACTTATCGCTCATGCATTAAGCCCAGTTTTACAGGAATGAGGCTAAAATGATCAAAGAAGCCAAGTTACATCTTTCTCCCTGTCAATGATGGTGACCCCATTGGTGTTGATGGCCGCCCAGGTCTCGATATTGTGGTTCCTCTTTAGGAAACCCAGCTTGCCCAGTGGCTTGTTGATAAAACTGTCAAAGAAGGCAGCCCTGAAAGCAAAACACCTCATAACTGTCTATGCTCAGCAAAAGTCGGTGTAACACAAATGTCTAAAGTGTGCTTCATATGATATTTAAACCCTTTCATGACAACTTAATTAACTTAATACATTATGCATATAGGTTTAAATAAGCGTAAAATATATTCAATATACTAATATTAAGCATATATTTCAAGCTTAAAGAATGCATGACTGTCTCATGACTGCCGGTTTAGTACTAGTAAAAATTCTACACCGACATTAACATCTGCTCTAGCAACCTTACTTTGACACATAACTGGGGTGGCCAGCTCAGTTGGTAGACCCTGCAGTACAGATCTTACTATCAGGGGCTTGATCCTTGGCCAGGCAAAAAAACCTGAGTGGGATTTGGTCATGAAACCGTTTTATTACAGCCATTCTCTCTCCCCCCCCCCCCCCCCTCCTCTGATTAAAGTAGGAAGGTAGTCAGCACGTGGCATAATAGTGCACTAGGTACTGGTTAAAAAGCTTATCCAGGAAAATTGTGAGTAAGTTAACTGACTGCCATGAATATTACCAGAATACTGTAAACAAGGGACAAAATTGTCACAAAACCAGGTTTTCATTGTGAAAAAAAAATCTGATAAAGGGAGAAAACTCAAACTGAACTTTTGAAATGAACAAACAAAATTAACCCCCTTTGTAAGTTTGTTTTTTAAAAAAATCTATTTTTAGTCGTGGCGACCTTGACATTGGAGATATTGACGTGATTCTTTCGTGCGACACACCGTCCCATGATAGTGAACAAATGTGCCAAATGATTTTAAAATCTCACAATGAATGACATAGTTATGGCCAGGACAAGCTCATTTATGGCCATTTTTGACTTTTGAACTCAAAGTGTGACCTTGACCTTGAAGATATCGACGTAATTATTTCGCGCGACACACCGTCCAATGATGGTGAACAAATGTGCCAAATGATTTTAAAATCTGACAATGAACGACATAGTTATGGCCCGGACAAGCTTGTTCTGCCCGCCCGCCAGCCAGCCAGCCCGCCCGCATTCGCATATCTAATAACCAGTTTTTTCCTTCGGAAAACCTGGTTAAAAAACCTGTAAAAAATCCAAATAAACAAACAAAGCTAACAGAAGATCATCTCACCCATAAAAGGGATATTTCCAGCAGACCTCCATATATCTCCTGTACAAGGTGCCAAGGATTTTGTCAATGTCTTCATGCTCAAATTCCTGAGAGATCTGTCGATGGGCATCCAGCCAGCGGTTTTCTATGTCGTCTTTTGGTTCGGCCGTCTTCTTCTTGAAGAAGCTGACAGACGGCTTTCTGTACATATGCTCTGGATAGAACTGGTATAGACTGGCTCTGTTGGGAAATGAGGTAAGTCCTTGGTTACTGTATTGTCACAAAGCTTTATTTCCTTTTTTTAGCAGGAGACAAATATATTGGCCAATTCTCCAAAATATTTTTTTAATGATGCAAGATTCCCAAAATTTCATTTTTACCTTGAAATTAAATTTCCCCTTTCTCAGTTTTGTTCACAAATTATCTCACAAAATTGAAAGCCAGGCACTTTCTCTAAATCAAGACAAAAGCCCTGCTTACCATTGGTGATTAAGGACCAGCTAATATTTATCCACAAGACACCTTCACTGAGGTGAACTGCCCATTCCCATTCTATGTGCTAGAATGCACTCAATTTCATCTTTGCCCGAACTGGTTTCTTGGTAGGCAATTTACTGTAGTAGTAGAACAAGTGAGACTGGAAACTTTGACTGAACCAGCTTTTGGAAATAACAGAAAAATATCTAGCAACAAGAACCCCAGAGATGTGTAGGTGACGTGAAAAAAATAAAGTTCAATGACCACATTCAGAAAGCTCCATAGTAAAACCTTCAGTTAATTATTTAAATTGAAAACATATAATTTTAGAAAGACTTTAAACAAAAAAATTAAACCTGATTCAGACAAAGACACCAGCAGAAAAGCTATGAGACTCTGAAACTGCAAAATATTTGTAGAAGTAGAAAAGCTCTGTTCTTTCAACCCTTTTCCTGTTCAGAAGCTAAGGGAAAATGGTTATATGCAACCAGTAAAAAACCAGAACAGCCTGCAAATAACTCACAGTCTGTTCTGGCTTTATGCTGTTTGCTGCTCATCAGTATCTTAGGAGTGAACACAAGGGCTTTAAAACTTGAGTCTAGTAAGAAGTCAAAAATTTAATTTTATTTTCTAAGGGACTTAAGCCGCGTCAAAGTGCATATCAGAGTGATAAAGGGTGAAAAGTCAAGCTGAACAAGGGTTGATTGGTCTGCTCACCTGTATGTCTCTATGATATGGTCTCGTGGACTGTACTTTCCCCAAGTGAGCAGGGCCTGTATGCCTGCCAGGGTGTGGTACTCGTTTCTGGCCAGAATGTAGCGGCCCTCTAACACGTTGAACTTGGCCTCATGGTAAAGAAGGCATTGAATCTGCTCATGGGCAATCTGAGGTAAAGATACAATAATAGTGCAAGAACAAGAGATGTGTTCGTCAGAAACACAATGCCCCCTATTGCACCGCTTTGAAAAAAAAATAATATTTTTTTACCTTTGACCTTGAAGGATGACCTTGACCTTGAACTTCCACCACTCAAAATGTGCAGCTTCATGAGAATACCGCTTTGAAAAAAAAATAAAAATTGTTTGACCTTTGACCTCGAAAGATGACCTTGACCTTGAACTTCCACCACTCATAATGTGCAGCTTCATGAGAATGCGGCTTTGATTTTATTTTTTTTCTTTGACCTTGAAGAATGACCTTGACCTTGAACTTCCACCACTCAAAATGTGCAGCTTCATGAGAATGCCGCTTTGAATTTATATATATATTTTTTGACCTTTGACCTTGAAGGATGACCTTCCGAAGTTTTCAGACGGACAGACGCCATATATTTGACATTTGACCTTGAAGGATGACCTTTACCTTCACCTTTCACCACTTAAAATGTTCAGCTCCATGAGATACACATGCATGCCAAATATCAAGTTGCTATCTTCAATAGTGAAAAAGTTATGGCCAATGTTAAAGTTTTTGAACGGACTGACAGACGCTATATATTAGACATTTAACCTTGAAGGATGACCTTGACCTTGACCTTTCACCACTCAAAATGTGCAGCTCCGTGAGATGCACATGCATGCCAAATATCAAGTTGTAATCTTCAATATTGAAAAAGTTATGGCCAATATTAAAGTTTTCGGACGGACAGACGCATATATATTACACATTTGACCTTGAAGGATGACCTTCAACTTTCACCACTCAAAATGTTCAGCTCCATGAGATACACATGCATGCCAAATATCAAGTTGCTATCTTCAATAGTGAAAAAGTTATGGCCAATGTTGAAGTATTTTTCGGACGGAGGGACAGACTGACTGACATACTGACGGACAGTTCAACTGTTATATGCCACCCTACCGGGGACATAAAAAGAAAAACATTTGAGCCCTGCTCTGGGAAAATAGGGCCTAATGCATGTCTTACTTGGTCTTAAAATAGGGCTCAAATTGACATTCCAGATAAGCCTGTGCATTTCTGAACTGGCTTATCAGGTAAAACACCTTCAGCCTAGATTGGATGTTTGTCTAGCAGAGTTTTCCTTTGAACACACAGTTCTATAAAAGTGGAAAGTGTCCTCCATGATTAGCCTGTGAAGACTGCACAGACTTATCTGGGAGAACACTTAACACAAATGCATTAACCCTTTCAGTGCGGGAACCGAATTTTGAAGGCCTTTGCAAACAGTTTGGATCCAGATGAGACGCCACAGTTCTGTGGCGTCTTATCAGGATCCAAACTGTTTGCTATACTGATAATATTCTTTAAAAAAATCGAAGAAAATGCTAATTTTAGAAATTCAGCAGATGACATTTTAGCAGACGACAAATTTCCCAGCATGCAAAGGGTTAAGCCCTGTTTTCCATGAACTATGCTCATTTGAAAGGTTGTTTGCCTGCCAGGGTGTGGTACTCATTCCTGCCCAGGATGAAGTGGCCCTCTAACACGTTGAACTTGGCCCCATGGTACAGAAGGCATTGAATCTGCTCATGGGTACTCTCAGGTAAAGACACAAACATTGCAACAACAAAAAACAATAAAAAAGAGAGGTCTGAAAAACATGTCGGCCCCTAACTGGCACAAAGGCAATAAATAAGCGCAATTGTTACTTGTTTTAAGATATTTTTTCTAAACAAATTGAGCTTATAAATTAAACGGGTTCATTAGGCATATCTTACATTTTGTTCTTGTTCTATTGGGAAAAACACATTTCGCTGGAACATCAAAACAGGTTC
This sequence comes from Dreissena polymorpha, assembly GCF_020536995.1. Lineage (NCBI taxonomy): Eukaryota > Metazoa > Mollusca > Bivalvia > Myida > Dreissenidae > Dreissena > Dreissena polymorpha. The sequence continues at coordinate 77,369,520 of NC_068357.1, read as the reverse complement.
ATCTGAAACAAAAACCAATGAAAAATACTTAGATTAAACTAAATTTACACTACACGTATAGTTATACATAGGCCCTCATTTTCTCATTTTGTTTATGTTATCAACCAAATAAAATGTACCTATCAATACCCTAAAAATCTTACTTATACAATTGTACAACAAAGAGAATTGCAGGAACAAAGGATTACACTAATCTTCGTGGTCTACTGTGGGCGATATGGTAAGCAAAATCTCTTCAGAATATTTGATGAAACATCTCATTGGGTCCCCGTACATTTCTGCATGTATATTAAAAACAGTTGCATTTAAGCGGTGTTTGCTTTGTCATATTTACCTTAACCCTTTACCACTTAGATACGTATTTTGATGCATTAATTTTGTTGTCCCTTAGAAATTTTAATTTCATGAAAGACCTTTCTAACTAGATACCACTTTTAAAGGCTTCATTTCCAACCCTTAGATACTGATGAACAGCAAACAGAATAAAACCTGAACAGACTGTGGGTTACGTGCAGGCTGTTCTATTTGTATGCTGTTTGCACACAGCCATTTTCACTAAGCTTCTGAGTGGGAAAGGGTTAATCCATTTGCTTTAATCATAATTAGCATTATCTACTCAAAGGAATGATACTTTCCAGACTTCATTTGAATAGTATTTACAAGAGAAGTATTTATTTGCACATCAGTATTTATGAAAACACTATTTTGCAAGCCAGTTCAAAAACAGTAGATAATGTAGTTACAACAGAATATAAACTGTCTATTCAGACCATGATCACAGCAGATATTTGAAGAACATATTTGAAGTATGATTAGAATTTCTGGATGTCAAAATTGAAAACTGGTACTAGAAAAAAAATAAAACTAGACATTTAGATATGTTCTAGTCCAAATTACCTCATATGTGTACTTTCAAGTTGGTTCATAGTATATTAAACAACACTATTGAAAATTTTTACAAGGTTATAAATAAAAACTCACAGTTTTAGAAATGTCAACCTTTATTAATAATAAACACACAATTAAACAAGAGGGCCAAGATGGCCCTGAATCGCTCACCTGACTAACCTTGCGACATCAACTTAAATTCTATCAGACCCATATACAATCCCAAGCCAGATTTCATTAATTAATACATTCTGACTAAATTTCATTAAGACATGATGAAAACTGTGACCTCTAGGTTTGTTTTTCAAGATTAACAAGAGATGTTTTTGTCAAAAACACAATGCCCCCTATTGCGCCGCTTTGAAGCCATATATTTGACCTTGACCTTTCACCACTCAAAATGTGCAGCTCCATGAGTTACTAGCAAGCCCTGTTAAATTTTAAAATTTGTCATACATTAGTTTTATTAATTTAGCTAGATAGATATTCCAAAAAGCTTTCCAAAACAGTTTGAATTGTTAAAATATCCCAACCGGAAGAGAAGTTATGACAATTTTTGTCATGGAAATTTTGTCGATTTATTGGAAAATATTGGTACTTATTACTACATAGTAAATGCGTTAAATCACAGCACCTTTGCCTTATGTTATTACAGAGAAATTGACATAACTTTTGTTCTAAAGAAGATGTTTATTACTATAATCATCATGTGTGCATAACAAAAATAAACAGTTTACAACAAACCATTTATAGAAGTACATACATCATAACTCAAGCACATGTTCATAAAATAAGCATATGATAAATTTACATTACATGAGCACATGATATCCTGAACATACATTTTAGCAGAAGGCCATAATCCTCATCATGTGTGCATAACAAAAAAACAACAACAGTACAACAAAACATTTATAGATATACACACATTATAACTCAAGCACATGTTCATAAAATAAGCACATGATAAATGTACATTACATGAGCACATGATATCCTGAACATTCATTTTAGCAGAAGGCCATAATCCACATCATGTGTGCATAACAAAGAAAACAACAGTACAACAAAACATTTATAGATATACACACATCATAACTCAAGCACATGTTCATAAAATAAGCACATGATAAATGTACATTACATGAGCACATGATATCCTGAACATACATTTTAGCAGAAGGCCATAATCCGCCTCAACTTCAATCCAGGCCCAATCTTGAAAGCACATTTGAAATCAAACTTTTCCATTGGTGGGCTGTCAATGGACAAAATCAACAAGTTCTCCAAGTTTTCAATTTTAATAGAATTTCTGAGAGATGTTGAATGTCCATTCCCTTTCTACCAAGCAAATTAACTACATTCTCATATATGCTCTCTGCATTTGCTCTTTGAAGTTCAGCCACACCTAAAAAGTAAGTATGTGGCAAAGCCATTCCAAACTCATCAGTTTCCAAAAGTCTTACATAGGTCTATAAATTTTGCATCACTAAAATGTCTGTACTCTCATCGATCATGATACTGTACTTGCATGATGTCAGTATCTTCTGGAGAAGATCACTCCTCAGAACGTCTGCCATACAGTTTTGAAATTCCGACACACTGGAGCTGTGTTCATATGACGTGTGGCTGTCAACTTGAAGGTCATTGAGCTGGGTTGCACCCTGAAAATATATTAATAAAAGTTTGCATCCTGAAAATATAATTATGATTTCAAGTATATTAACGCTCAATATTTGTAGCAAACTTAAACAAAATCAAATTTTATCAATCAATTTAAAACAAATCAAATTTGTTTTAAAGATGTTTTATTTACTTTTTTACCTGCAAGACACACAATTATTAATAATATAAAAATTGTTCATGTATATTCATTTTAGTATTGATTGTCATTCTTTTTTATTACCTTTTGATTTTTCGTGTTTTGAAATGTTGTCTTTTTTCAACATACTACACCCAAAGTGAATGAATTTGATTTTTGAAACTGTATGCATATTTTGCAATACATCGTTTTTGATTTTACATTAAAGTCTAACCACTTGAATTCCGAAAGCCAAACATTTTTGAATGATCTTTTATCAGATTTGATTTTTTTTTTTGACCGTGCCAGAAGATTCGTCAGAGTACAAAGGACTCTTATTGCCCATGGTCGCCATAATGGCAGTCGCAATTTCCGACACTTACGCCGAAAATGTCAAGGGTTTTATACCCGTTCATCTATCATCATTCACAATTGTAACACATTTAGCCTTAGCCTAAGAAACTTCAGCGTACAATTTATATAGTATTGACGCACCAGTCAAAAATCATAAAAAGCAACATTTAAAGTTATGGTAGCCAGAACTAATTTAGCCTTTAATCATTACAAACATTACGAACTTCTCGAAATTAAAATCAATTATCAACTAATTTACTTACGTTCATTGTGTGACTAAGTTGATAATTCGCTAACGGCTTTTACTCAAATTGATTGAAATTAGCAGCAATCTTTAATCTTTAATCAGATGAAATTGTTTATTTAAGCCAATATGTACGATTACACCATTGTTTTGTTTTTACACCAGTCTGACCGGTGTTAATGCCGACTGCATATCAATTTTTCTGGTCACGGCGATGTATTGAAGCACAGTCTACAGCTGAAAGAGTTTATTATCTGGGACGGCATTTGTCAGGAAAAAAATCCAATTATTTTATTCGCTGAATTTGCTAAATTTTCGCCATTGGCGAATCTGGCGAACGGCAGCGGGAGCCCTGTAACGATTCAAAATCAGTTATTATCAGGATAAACATTCTGACCATATTTCATTAAGATCAGATGAAAACTATGACCTCTATTGTCTACACAAGTTTTTTCTATGATTTGACCTAGTGACCTTGTTTTTGACCCTAGATAACCCAAATACAATCCCAACCCAGATTTCATTAAGATAAACATTCTGACCAAATTTCATAAAGATTGGATGAAAAATGTGACCTCTATTGTCTACACAAGGTTTTTCTATTATTTGACCTAGTGACCTAGTTTTTGACCCCAGATGACCCAAATACAATCCCAAGCCAGATTTTATCAAGATAAACATTCTGACCAAATTTCATAAAGATTGGATGAAAACTGTGACCTCTATTGTCTACACAAGGTTTTTCTATTATTTGACCTAGTGACCTAGTTTTTGACCCCAGATGACCCAAATACAATCCCAACCCAGATTTCATCAAGATAAACATTCTGACCAAATTTCATAAAGATTGGATGAAAACTGTGACCTCTACTGTCTACACAAACAAATTGTTGATGGACACATGCAAACACGCACGCACGCAAAACGGTCGCCGGACATCACACGGTCACATAAGCTCACCATGTCACTTCGTGACAGGTGAGCTAAACAAGAGCTGTCAGAGGATAGCGCGCTCGACTATTCGAGTGCTTGACAGTATAACGTAAGCCATCATGGAGAAATTGTTAATATTCAATTATTTATTAGACGATCTTTCAAAAAAAAAAAAAGGGGAAAAAAAATTGGGGGGGGGGGGGGTAGAGGGGGGTATAATGTGGGGTGTGGTCATTTATTAGACGGTCTTTCAAAAATAAAAAAAGGAAAAAAATAAATAAAAAATTTGGGGGGGGGGGGGGGCAGGGATTCTGGGTTGGGGTGTGGGGTATTGTTTGGGTGGAATCCATTGTGGTAATCAGGTAAGTGTTGTTTTGTCAAAGTATTAATAAAATCTGATCATAAATAAAGAAGTTATGGCAATTTAAGCAAAATGTTCAATTATCTAAGTATACAAGGGGCCATAATTCTGTCAAAATGCTTGATACAGTGGTCTGCTCTTGTTTATAGGTTGGGGTCATGTTGGTAAACAAGTATGCAAAAATATGAAAGCAATATGTGAAAGGACATTGAAAATATTTGGGGTAGTACGCAAACTTTAACAATTGCTGCATATTCTAAGTGGAAAAGGGGCTATAATTATTACAAAATGCTTTATAGAGTTGTCTGCTCTTGTTTATAGGTTGGGGTCATGTTGGTAAACAAGTATGCAAAATATGAAAGCAATATGTCAAAGGACATTGAAAATATTTGGGGTAGTACGCAAACTTTAACATTTGCACGCAAACGGGAACGGCAACGCCGACGCCAGGGTGAGTAGGATAGCTCCACTATATATATTTCATATATTATAGTCGAGCTTAAAATGTAAACCTTTGTCAAATATAAATACTAGCATTTCTGGCAATTTTTTCAAACAAGACTAAATGAGAATTAGAACCTTGCTCTGGGAAATCTTGCCGTCTGCACAGGTTTATCAAGGACAACACTTTTTGCCTACACTCGATTTTCTCTAAGACTAGAATTCTTTTTAACTAAAATGCCCTTAAAGTGGCAAGTGGTTTCCCTGACTAGCCTGTGGGGAGTGCACATGCTAATCTGGGACGACACTTTATGCACATGCATTTAGCCCCTTTTTCCCAGAACATAGCTCGCTCCTACCTTCTTGTATTTCCACTGCCTTTGCATCCGTGTACAGTGAACACAGTTCATCCCACTGTCTCACTATGAAATACGGTTTGTGCTTCTTCTTTAGGCGTAGCTCTGCAAAGAAAAAGACCCATTAAATCAAGAAGGTTTTAGAGGGATATACTGGTGTAACTGATCCTGATACCATAATTGAGGCTTATTTTTCATAGTCAACTGTAAATTACATTACACTAAAAAAATCATGCATATTTTAAATTGTAATATTCGCCGCTCTATATATCGACTTAACTCGCCACGAAACTTCTTTATTTAGGGGGCACTTATCCGGGTCTTCAATTCTGACAAGAGGGCACTTCTCCGCCCCCTATTTTTCAGCAGAAGGGCAGTTCTCCGCCAAATAAACTGAGGAGCTGCGCCATGAGCGCATGATACGCCCGTCGTTCGCCAATAAAGTAGTAAGGTAATAAATAACCCTTTGAATCATTTTTTTACTTCAGTTTATTTGTATTTGAATACATGGTTTATTTTATAAGTACATGAGCATGGAGCGCCGTCTCCTTGACATTCATACCATATCTTTTTTTGAGTATATGTATGCATTTCTTTAGAGGATATGGAGTTGAAGTTAACCTGTTATAGATATTTTGACCAATAATAAAAGAGAAATGTAGATGGGTAAGTGGTAGTGTACAATCGGAATAGAAAAAAGCTCACCTTGTTCAATTTTTCAGGGATACTAAAAAAAAAAAAAAAAAAATCCATCGAAGGATATTTGAGCTACAGTAGGACATTCAATGAAATCACGAAATTTTGACGAACAAAGTCCCATAACTCTGGAACGACAATTCAGAATTCCGTCAAAAACGAAAGGGGATCGGGGTTTATCAATATTAAGATTGTGTTAAAATTTGAAGAAAATCTGTCAAAGGATATTTGACGTAGCGTACGACATTAACAGACGGACGGACGGACGGCTACGGTAGGACATTCAATGAAATCACGAAATTTTGACGAACAAAGTCCCATAACTCTGGAACGACAATTCAGAATTCCGTCAAAAACGAAAGGGGATCAGGGTTTATCAATATTAAGATTGTGTTGAAATTTGAAAAAAATCCATCGAAGGATATTTGAGCTACAGTAGGACATTCAATGAAATCACGAAATTTTGACGAACAAAGTCCCATAACTCTGGAACGACAATTCAGAATTCCGTCAAAAACGAAAGGGGATCAGGGTTTATCAATATTAAGATTGTGTTAAAATTTGAAGAAAATCTGTCAAAGGATATTTGACGTAGAGTACGACATTAACAGACGGACGGACGGACGGACAGACGGACGGACGGACAGACTGACGGACGGACGGACAGACGCGGGGTATACCATAATACGTCCCGTCATAGACGGGCGTATAAAAACAGTGAGGGGGCTAATATCCGCCCAGTGAAATATCTTTGAGGTGACACTTCTTCGGTTGGGCGCCTATCCTTGACTCATATAACAGTGCTCAAGCTAGGATTTAACCCTTTGCATGCTGGGAAATTTGTCGTCTGCTAAAATGTTGTCTGCTAAATTTCAAAAATTAGCATTTTCTTTGATTTTTTTCAAAGAATACTATCAGAATAGCAAACAGTTTGGATCCTGATGAGATGCCACGTTCTGTGGCGTCTCATCTGGATCCAAACTGTTTGCACAGGCCTTCAAAATTCGGTTCCAGCACTGAAAGGGTTAAAAAAGGCAGTGGGACTATTTGTCAAAAGGGCACTTTTCACGCGCAGTATTTTGTCAAAATACTATCGAGGGCGCGGGCATATATGTAATGCTCCCTGCTGCATATTTATTTTTACGTTATTAATAATTGTAAGAACATATAATTCCCATTATTATTATTAAACCATGTAAATAAAATGTCTACAATGAGAAATAAATTAATTACAATGTAATAAGTGATTTATAAATTATAATTTGTTTAAAAAACAATAATAATTATATATATATTTATATACATGTATAGGGCGACCTCGGAAGGCCAGTGCTGGGCTTTGGAAGGGCAGGGAGGGGCGCCCTCTCATTTAGGCCTAGCTGGAGCACTGATATGGACTTGTTGACTTATGGAAACCTTGCAGTTTCCAGATACCAGATCTCATTAATGATGGTCTTATCTTCTAATTTTCATCAATTATTAAAAAGAGTGCAAATTTCAAAATGTATCTGATATTTTGTGCAAAAAATAGAACAAATTGCATGGTATATCATCATATTGAACACCCTATTTCATCATACTTCAAACAAATACCCTCCATAAGTGATACGAGCAAGTGATTGAAGACTACAAATGTACAAGAAATCATTGGGAAGAAACGATGAAGGTACAGTAGAGGAGTGAAGGGTTGGTATGTGAGTGCATAGACACTGCTAATGTCTGAATAGGAGCAGCACCGAATTATTTTTCTTCACCAAGTGCACTTCTACAAAATTAACACTACAGCTGTTACACCAGCCGCAGCCTGGAGACTAATGGGGGAGATCATTACAAAAACTGAATGAAGGAGCAGCAATTTGTTTTTTTTTTGGAAACCTTCAATTGGGAATTTTAAGGTCCCGTTTGGGAAAAATATATACTTTTTCCACTGGGAATGGGGCCGAATAAAACACTGGAAATTGGATGTGAGCAAAAGGGGGATTGGGTGAAATGGGGGTTTGGACAAGGCAAAAAGCAGGAGTAGTCAAGAGATTGCAATTAGAGGGGAGTATGGGAATTGAGGGGGAGTGGGGAAAATGGGTAAGAGATAGTGGTGGAGAGCACGGCTAGTTAAGAGGTTGAAGGATGAGAAAAGTGAAGGGATGGTGATATCAAAATAGGGGCAAAACTTGAACATTGCTTTATAAACATTTCTCTATTATAAGAGCTTACCCAGAATAGGTGATACGAGCCAGAGACTGAAGACGTCCTCGCACTCCTTGGGGAGGTTATTCTCCTGCACCACAATCTCAAAGAGCTCCTCTGCCTCGGCGTTATGACCCTCGTCTAGCTGCATGTGGATCCCCGAGCGGTTACGCATGAATATGCATACATCCATCGAGGCTGTAATGTGAGTGGTTACGCATGAATAGGCACACATCCATTGATGCTGTAATGTGAAATGTATTTGGGTGTAGAAAAATGATAAGGGGTCATCCATCACTAAAGAGCAATAAGCAAACCAATTTAAAGTACTGTGTGAACACAGTTCAAAGTTAAAGACTGTATGACCTTGACCTGTTGAACTTGAAGGCTCATTTCCCCCAAAGTAACTAGCACATCAATTGAGTTGAAAGTAGGCCATAGAGATGTCTAGATATCATGTGAAAACCAATTTCAGGAAACAAGTCCTAGTTACCTAAGTATTGACCTCAAAAAAATAGATGTGTTTTTTTTTCCTTTAAAATTAAATACATGTAGCAATTTAGATCATCACAGGTCAATGCGTTCTCTAGATGTTGCGTGGAAATGAATTTCATATGACAAGATCCTGTGACCTTGAACTTTAACCTTTGACCTCAAAATTGATAGGCATGTTCTTCTTTACTCAAGAGTTACACACACACACACCAATTTTCATGATTATATAGGCAATCCCAGAAATTGATAACTCCTGGATAACCGCCCTTGAATACTCGCATACACCGTTATGACGGTACTGAATAACCAAACGGATACCTATATATTTGTATAGTTACCTGAACAATTAAAGGATGTGAAGCAATCATATTTACGGTAATAAAGTGTTTAAGTGTCTATTTAAAATCTAAACTTTAAAATGAAAATTTAATAAAGAAATTAATACATTTATGGAATATATCGAACATTATTGGAACTATTTTCATTTATGTAATGCTCCAAATGTGTCATGTTGAAAACTTTTATTGTAAAATTTGTATTTTATTAATAAAATATAACAAAGAAAGAAATCATTAAAGTTAATATTAAGAATAACACAAAAACGGTTTGTTTTTTTTGGCTTTAGACTTTGATTTTACCAGTTAAATGTTATTTTAACAAAAAAATAAAAATAAAGTTGAAGGCAAAAGCAGATATGCACTTTTCAATTGAAACTCTGCCATGTTTTGACATCGTACACATTTTCGCAAATCAAAGATCTATATTTATAGATCTTTGCGCCAATAACCGGTAATATCTCCTGTACTGGTTCATGTAAAATAACAACATTCACAAAATTCATTTCCGGCTAGATATTATGTTAAAGTTTGAAAGCGAATTTTAAATAAAGATATTAATAAAAAAACACTTAAGTTTTAGACTAAACCGGATACTTTTTAATAAAAAAGTGAGCATCTACCCAAATCGTACTGAGTTCGCAACTATAAATATTTCCCGACCAATTTTAGTTAAAATCGCAAAATTTTATTCCGGCTATAGATTTTTGCATTACCTTTAAAAATGAGATTTAAATAAGAAATAATCATAACGAAATAATAACTGTTTAGAAAAAAAGATATGTATTATTCATGAAAAAAGTCTGCATCGGTCTTGAATCTTATAAATTTTCTTAAATAGTATCTTCGGAATTAGTTTTTATACAGAAATTTTAAACAAAGGCAGACGTCTGATTTTCAACAAAATAGTGTACCTGGGAAAAAAATCTTTCAAAGTTTCGCTAAATGATATCCCTGGAACTATTAACAATTAAAATTACAAAGTTTACTAAAGACTTTAGATGCTGATATAACCTTTAAAATTATGGTTGAAAAATTACATAACAAAAATAAACAAGGGCTGTTTGTAAAACATGCATGCCCCCCCCCATATGGGCTGTCAGTTGTAGTGGCAGCCATTGTGTGAATATGTTTTTTGTCACTGTGACCTTGACCTTTGACCTAGTGACCTGAAAATCAATAGGGATCATCTGCCAGTCATGATCAATGTACCTATGAAGTTTTATGATCCTAGGCCTAATTATTATTGAGTTATCATCAGGAAACCATTTTACTGTTTTGAGTCACTGTGACCTTGACCTTTGACCTAGTGATCTGAAAATTAATAGGGGTCATCTACCAGCCATGATCAATGTACCTATGAAGTTTCATGATCGTAGGTGTAAGCATTCTTGAGTCATCATCCGGAAACCATTTTACTATTTAGAGTCACTGTGACCTTGACCTTTGACCTAGTGACCTGAAAATCAATAGGGGTCATATGACAGATCTTGATCAATGTTCCTATGAAGTTTCATGATCTTAGGCGTAAGCATTCTTGAGATATCATCCGGAAACCATTTAACCTTTTTGAGTCACTGTGACCTTGACCTTTGACCTAATGACCTGAAAATCAATAGGGGTCATCTGCCAGTCATGGTCAATGTTACTATGAAGTTTCATGATCTTAGGGGTAAGCATTCTTGAGTTATCATCTGGAAACCATTTTACTGTTTCGAGTCACTGTGACCTTAACCTTTGACCTAGTGACCTGAAAATCAATCGGGGTCATCTGCCAGTCATGATCAATGTTCCTATGAAGTTTCATGATCCTAGGCATAAGAATTCTTGAGTTATCATCCGGAAACCATTTTACTATTTCGAGTCACTGTGACCTTGACCTTTGACCTAGTGACCTGAAAATCTATAGAGGTCATCTGCCAGTCATAATCAATGTACCTTTGAAGTTTCATGATCCTAGGCCTAAGCATTCTTGAGTTATCATCCGGAAACCATTTTAATATTTCGAGTCACTGTGACCTTGAACTTTGACCTAGCAACCTGAAAATCAATAGGGGTCATCTGCGAGTCATGATCAATGTACCTATGAAGTTTCATGATCCTAGGCCTAAGCGTTCTTGAGTTACCATCCGGCAACCATCTGGTGGACGGACGGACCGACAGACTGATGGGCCGACAGACTGACAAGTGCAAAACAATATACCCCATCTTCTTCGAAGGGGGGCATAATAATTGTGTTTTAAGCAAAGGCATTACTGAAAGGAGTACTTAAAACCTCCAGCTATTTCGGCCTTAAACATGTTGCCACTTAATACTGTTGTAGAGACACATATGCTAGAAATCTAACTTTTGTGAAATACATGTATAATTCATTAATGTCTACAATTTTTGGATATTGTGAGATCTTTGCACGCTGTAGTCTACCAGATTCTTCAGTACTGTCATGGCAGCGGGTGACCTGATACAAAATATGGCGACGATAAATTTATTGATTCTGGTATTTTCTAAAAGGTCAAGGCATTCTGTATATATACCATGGAGAAGACATGGTCAACTGACCACAATTCTGACTGACAGACAGGTGCAAAGCAATATAACCCTTCTTCTTAGAAGAAGGGAATTAAAATTTATCCTTTAACCTATGGCGTCTATTACAATGCAAACCACTTAGACAACAGCTTGTCACCAGAAGTAAATCATGCTTAAGAAAAACGATTCACATAGTTCTTTTCTACACATATACAAATCAACCTTTAAAATGTCAAAATGGACATTATACATAAAAACAAAAATGTTTTATTTACCTCTTTACCTATGTATGATTCCAAACAAGCTTTATTTTCTATGTTGCAAGCAAAATTAGGTATACTAACATTATAATGATGCAAAATTATGTCATCCATAAGAAAGTTATCTACAGCAAACAGTTGAAAACAAATTAACTGCAAGCATTAACAAACATAGGAAAAGATGCCAAATTGTTAAATAAGAACTATTCACAAAATATGAAATAAATTTACCATAAAAACCAGTCATTTCAAATTCAATATGCTTCATTTGATGAGTTTAATACCTGTACGTCATTGCAGTAAAATCGTATCATTCCAAAATCTCATGCTTTCCTAACCATGAAGGGCAATTAAATGCAGAAATATGTATGTAAAACAGTTGTGAATCCATTAAGTCTGGCCTTAAACATATGTTTTTGAATCAAAGTACAGCTATGTTAATTGCCTCATGTTTTATTTTCAACAGTCTTTAACCATGCTTCATTCATCATCATCATCATCTATTGTATTTTTTGTGTCACAATATATTCCATGTGAATTTCGAACATGCGAACGAGCAACTGGCTTCAGCCAGCTTCCTAAGCATACCACATCTAGCATTGAAATGAAGGCTATTGTTATAACAAACTCTGATTTTGTATGGGTTAACTTTATTATACGAAATATTTTGCCAAATATTAATTGATTTTGAGTATTTATGTTACTAAACATGGTCAAATATGTTGACTGCTTTGACTGTTTATTTCACACGAGTAGTACATAATTATAAGACTTAAAAACTTTTTAGACAATTTATGCCATTTAGCATAATGTGAATCATGACTTAGCTGGTTCACCATGTGACACAAGTGTAAGATTCATACATGACACAAATGTGCTTTCATGCATGTGCGTAAAGTAAATTGTTGTCCAAGTTTTGCCTGTGCAAATCTGGGATGACACACTCACTTTTACACCCGGTACTAGTATTTTTTGTCTGAAGTCTCTTCTTAGCCAAAATCCTGTTTAAGCAGAAAAGGTTGTCCCTGATTAGCCTGTGCATACTGTACAGGCTAGGGATGACATTTTACACACACGCATTAAACCCCATTTCCCCAGAGCACGGCTCAAATAAATTACTATGGCAACAGACAATGGTGAGGCAATGACACAGCAGAGTGTCAATATTAGATAGTGCTGCAACAATACGGCAAAAACCGTATTGCAATATATTGTCAGTTCAAAAGCCCGTATTGCAATATATCGCAATATATTGCTAACTTGTACCAAAATTATAACTTGCCAATTACCCAATAATCCTGTATATTCCAGTTTTAAAGCAAATTCTGGTATATATTTACTATAAATGTGCTCAAGAATAACAAGAAACACAAACATTCGCAAATTTTCTTAAGTATCAAATACATTTTGGCATTCGTTACTATTTAAAGATGTGATGAAATAACGTCCAACCGGGGCGTTTTTTTCCACTGAACACGCGTAATTCACCTGACGTGATGTTCCCGTTTTTATACAACACAAAAACACCCATACTTTCCATGCAACGTTCTACATGTCTGTATAATTTTCACGCACTTTTTATTGAGACAAAGGATAAAGAACTTTATTTGACGCTAGAATTTTTTATTGTCGCATTAGCATTAAAATTTGGAAGCGTATTTCCGAAATTCAGTTACAAATTTAATAATGCTCAATTCAGAATCAAACGAAACATTAACAGCTGTGCCCAATAATTCAACAATAATCTGTTCAAAAGCATCAAACGAATGCTCCGATGTAACAACGCTACTCCGTATAATAAACTTTCAGAATGCTATTTTTACGAAAAAAAATTATTTACACTGCTTTGTTTTGTTTACCTTCATTATTTCAGATGGCTTTTCTGGACGAAATGTGAATGAATTTTTGTAAAAGTTTCGTACCGGTATGATGAAAATTGTATCGCAATACAATATGCGGATTTCGTATTGCGATATATATCGATATACCGGTATATTGTTGCAGCACTAATATTAGAGCAGTGTTAGTAGAGACTGGTGTAAGAGATGCTGAACAAAACTGTGTGTGAGATCATATAAGCCTTGTTCTGAGAAAACAGGGCTTAATGCATGTGCGTAAAGTGTCGTCCCAGATTAGCAGTCCGCACAGGCTAATCAGGGACGACACTTTCCAATTTATCTAGATTTTCCGTAAAAAAGGGACTTCCTTCAAACTAAAAATACCATAAAAGAGGAAAGTGTCGTCCTTGATTAGCCTGTGCGGACTGCACAGGCTAATCTGGGACAACACTTTATGCACATGCATTATGCCCAGTTTTCTCAGAACATGACTCATATACATTTAACGGGTACTTTAATTCAATACTGGTGATGTGTGAAAATGTACAAGAATGCAAGAGAAAACAGACTAAATACTTATGGAGATACATGTTTGGTTGATTTTCTATAGTATTTACGTGGAGATAAATATTTTTATGTGCGCTAGTAACCACAGAAAGGGTGGAGCCCACATTTTCCTACCACTTATTTATCTTTAGAAGTAAACATAATTTTAAAACAGAATGTGTGCAGAATTCCTAAATTATTAAAATAGTTTAAATGTTTGCTAATGTGAAATAAAGATGTTAATACACAACTTTAAAATAACTCACTAAAATTGTATTAAACTCAATTTATTGAGTCTGAATTTATTGGTTGTGCTTCTATTCTTATATCAATTTCTTATAATGTGTAAACAGATTTTTAAAACATGTTGGTTAGAAAATTACAGATTTGGCATTTTCATAATCTTTTTTTTTAAAGATTTTACTACATGTGTACTAGCTACTAGCGGTATTTCATTGTTATTTTTAAAATTCTTCACAAACAAAATCCTCATCATTTTTGTATAATATATAATAATATTTTAACTGCTCAACATGTCATATTGTGTTATTCAAATGTGATGATTGGATAATATTACAGATTGATTTCAATAAGATTGACTTTTGTGGGCGTGTCTATTGTTGCTACTTGTACAGCATTTACCTTGTTGACCATGTAACGACATGGTACTCAATAGCAAACAGGTAATAGTTCAAGAATTGCACATCAATGACATCCCCCACATACATGTTATTAATCCTAAATAATGGTTACATGAGGGAAGGTATTGACTAAAATGTGTTATTCTAAACGTGTGCAGAATACTTATAGTCAATGGGTTCCTGACCAAGTTTTGTGTGATACAGAGTCCGTAAACTAATATTGGGTGAGAGCCAGCATCAACGTGTGAAGGGTCAGTCAGAACCCGTGCAAAAGATACAAGGACTGTTCATGAACTGATCATGAACAGTTCATGAAGTCACAAACTTGAGATGTCATGTGCAAGAAATAATTTGTTAACTCAAGTTCATGAAATCAAGTTCATGTTAGTGTTCATTCTTGAAGTTGAACAAAGTTTATAAAATTGTTCATTAGGAGTTCTTTATTGCTTTCGCAGAGAAAGCTACCTTATAAATGTATCTGACCAAGAACCATTCTTTGTCTGATTATCAGGTCTGAATTTTAAAACAGCTTACACTCACATAAAAAGATCTTAATTTATTGCAGTGACAATTGTAAATAAGTGTGTATTTTCTTTCATACATTCAAATTGAAAACATAAAATGACCAGGCAGTTGTGAAAATGTTTCCATTGTCTAAACAAATGTAAGCTGCAGTCTTCAATTTATAGTTCGACAGTTTTCTATATAATATATAAATGACAATTATACAAAGTCAGCACATGACCCCGAAACCAAATAAACTATACAAGATAAGATCAATTTGGTTCATGAGCAAGTAAATTAACAAACAAGAGAGCCAGCCTGGCCCTTAAGAGCTCACCTGAGTTTATACTCACACATTGTTGAAGACATGACCTTGTGATCTAGTTTTTGACCCCACTTGACCAAGATTCAAACAAGGCCATCATACTGTCAAGATATATATTCCAACCAAGCTTCATACAGATTCGGTCAAAAATAAGGCCCATAACAAAACATAACAAGGTTTTTCTAATATTTGACCTTGTGACCTTGTTTATGGACACACTCAACCCAGTTAGTAAATTTGCCTATAAATGTTCAAGAAAAACATTCTGAACAAGTTTCATCAAGATTGTATGTAAGATGTGGCCTTTAGTGTAATAACGGGCTAAAACTAGATGCAACACGATGCCAAACACAGGGTGATCACAATAGCTCACAATGCAATCTTTGTGCTCACTGTTTAGGTAAGCTAAACATATGGAAAGGTCAACAAAATGTACCAAAAAGGGCAAATGTTCGGGTACTGGTAAGTTGGGTGATCTGAAACAAGCAAACATTATTAAATAGCTCAAAGAGCACACAAACCAGTCATTAGGGGTTGATATGCACAAACACAACTGATTGTTATTCACACACCATTGCCGTCACTTACCATCAAACTCCACTGAAACAATAAAATCACAAGTAAGAAACACACACAAATATGGTACTTATAACTAAATATCTTACATAAATTAACCTAAATATAATTACATACTACCAATAACACTTTTTACATCAATTTACTTAAAAGTTCCCCACATTATTTTATACAGATTTGTTTAAGTAAATACCATTAAGGGGTGTTGCTGCAGTTTTTATGATTTTTTTCCATCAAATAGATTTTGTCCAAAATTTATATTTAAGATACATATACAAATACTGTATGAAAAATGAAATAAAAACATAGGGTCACCGGCCTTGTTTTGATTTTATTTACCATTATATAACATGTACTTTTTCAATAAAACTGAAAAATCTGTAATTGCGTAAAATTGATTAATAACATATGAAATTGGCAACATGTAGATATTATATAAGCTAAGATACATCATATACCATTTAATTAAACCACACACACCAATAAAATGGAGTACACAAGTTAAATTTTGAGAAATTTGTTTTTTATATTTTTTATGTCACCCCAAAAAACGTCATTTTTTACTATTGTAACCACATAAATATAATTAATTTTTTTTCTGTCAAATAGAATTCTGCGAAACTGCTCAAATGTGTTTATCTACGTATTGTCATCATAAAACACAAATAAAACAAAAAACCATCAGAGACGGGTGATGCTCCCCAAAGTTTTTTTTGGTCACAATATTGCACTATATATTCAGATAAAAGGAAACGTCTTGAGGGGCATAACTTTGGACAAAATAATACGATGGATGGTTTAGTAACTTAAAAATTTCAAAGGGCCATAACTCTCTAAATAAATCATCTATCAAAAACCCACAAATAACATGCGCATCTCCTCAAGGTAGTTAAGCTTCCCATAAAGCTTCATTGTATTCCAGTCAGTAGTTGGGCAGAAAAAGCCCAGACAAGAACATGTACAGTTAATGGAAAATTTCAAAGGGCCATAACTCTGTGAAAAATCATGCGACCAGAACCGGCTGATAATATGCACATCTCTTGGTAGTGAAGCTTCCCATAAAGTTTCATTGAATTCCCGTAATAAGTTGCTGAGAAATAGCTCGGACAAGAATTGCACTATATGTACAGTTAATGGAAAATTTCAAAGGGCCATAACTCTGTAAAAAATCATCTGACCAGAACCCGCTGATAATATGCACATCTCCTCTTGGTAGTGAAGCTTCCCATAAAGTTTCATTGAATTCTGGTCATTAGTTGCTGAGAAATAGCCCAGAGAAGAATTGCACTATATGTACAGTTAATGGACAATTTCAAAGGGCCATAACTCTGTGAAAAATCATCCGACCAGAACCCACTGATAATATGCACATCTCCTCTTGGTAGTGGAGCTTCCCATAAAGTTTCATTGAATTCTGGTCATCAGTTGCCGAGAAATAGCCCGGACAAGAATAGCACTATATGTACAGTTAATGGAAAATTTCAAAGGGCCATAAATCTGTGAAAAATCATCCGACCAGAACCCGCTGATAAAATGCACATCTCCTCTTGGTAGCGAAGCTTCCCATAAAGTTTCATTGAATTCTGGTCATTAGTTGCTGAGAAATAGCCAGGACAAAAATTGTGCACGGACGGACGGACAGACGAAGCGGCGACTATATGCTCCCCCCCCCCAAATAAATTTTTTGGGGGAGCATACAAAGGGGGTCAACCCACTTTTAACAGATATTTTTTGTTTCAACTATCCCTACCGTCTAAGTCAATTTTCATAAAATACAGCAATTAGGCAAAACCCAAGTACTGGTACATAGATTGTTAGAAATATGCATAACCATTAGAAATTGTTTACAATCTTAACTGGGATCACAAAAGCTTACCAAAAGACATAAATAAAAAACAATATTTAATCACAAACATAATACCATACAGTATCAAACTCGACCTTAATCATTAATAACTTACATGTACTTGTTCATAGATTTCGGCATGTTTTGAAGTTTGTGATTAAATGCTTAAAATTGATAAATGTAAACAACAGGACTAAAGGGCTCCAGTATAAAACAAGAATGAAATTAAAGAAAGAAAACAAAAGTAAAAAAAAAAGTTAACCCAACCTGGGATCGAACCACTGACAATTGTATAATGAACCAACTCGGTCATTTCTGATGATACTGATAACAAAATTATTGAGTTGGGATAAAAGCATTATCGGTGTTGCTATAAACATATCCTCGGTTAAATAAACTAACGCAACACCACTTAAGTTCCAAGTTTTGTAGGATTGATCAATGGGTGTATATAAGTTATGAAGAGCTAGAGCTTTATGCCTTACTGCAAGTTCTAGCAAATTGTGATGTAAAGCGTTCAATGTATCAATTATTCAGCTTGCAAACAGCCATGTCTTGACAGTTTATGTCAGAAAATTCAACATCTATGAGTAATGTCAAGCCAAAATGGGTCTTATGTCACATGCAGCCAGCGAAGCTCCAAACCAACCTGGGCATCTGCGTAGTAGGGTCAAGAGTTACTCTGTTTGCTTTAAAGCCGCACAAGATTTGGTAGTTTAATTAGCATACAGGGAAGCACCTGTCCAAATTGCATAAAGGCACAGGCTAGTCTGGAGCTCGACAACATAAGCCTGATACTTGTCACCTCTATTTTAATAGAATAAACGCATGTATTTTTTTCCATTCGTAACACTCAAGCACATGTATAAGGAGATATATGCAAACATACGGGCAACAAATGACAACAAACATGTAATAAATGACAACATACTAGTAACTAATGACAACATACTGGTAACCAATGAGAACACATCAAAAACAAACAACAACATAATGGTAAACAATGACAACACACGGATCACAAATGAAAACAAACCAGTAACAATAAGTGGGATATTCTTGTTTCCAAGTAACCTGATTCCAGTTTGAAAATTTACAAAGCATTATATACTTTTTAAAATTTATCATCTTATGCATAAAGGTCAGTGCCTCATTATTATTGGTGATGAAAACCATCCCTTAACTCTTTATAAGGAATGTGATTGAGGACAAGTCTGCATGAAGGAAATTTTGTTGAGTGATTTTTGACAAGATGTGCATAACAGGGATACAAATCGCTTAGAACAGGCACACAAATTAGCCTTGTTCTGAGAAAACTTGGCTTCATGCATGTGCGTTAAGTGTCATCCCAGACTGCACATGCTAATCAGGGACGACACTTTCCGCCTACATTTTGAAACTGGATTTTCGGTAAGGAGGGACTTCCTTGAAACTAAAAATACCATAGAAGCGGAAAGTGTCTTCCCTGATTAGCCTGTGCAGACTGCACAGGCTAATCTGGGACGACACTTTACGCACATGCATTAAGCCCAGTTTTCTTAAAACAGGCATACAACTAATCAGCTATGTGCAATTTACAACAAATCATTCTAAAAACATGTATTAACCTTACAGTCACATACTTGGGATCCAATTTAAAGAGTATTTATTGGAATGAATTCCATAATGTTCCTCATTTTGTTTCTCGATTACTGTGATTTACTTAAACAAGAGCACCGCCTTGCGGGTGCAGACCGCTCATCTATTTTCTTTTTAAAGGTGAAGGGACTCTCATTTTCAATCACAAAGGAGGGAGGAGTGGAGTGAAGAGGGGTGTATAGTGTGGGGTTGTGGACATTTATTACATTATCTTCCAAAAAAGCGAAAAAAAAAAAAAAAAAAAAAATGGGAGGGGGGGTATAGTGTGAGGGTGTGGTGGTAAAAAAAAAAAAAAAAAAAAAAAAAAAAAAAAAAAAAAAAATTGCGGGGGTGGGGGGCGGGGGGGGGGGTATAGTGTGAGGGAGTGGTGGTCATTTGTGAGATGATCTTAAAAAAAAAAAAAAAAAAAAAAATTAGGGGGGGGAGGGGGGGAGGGGGGGGAGGGGGGAGAGTGCACGGGGGATGGTTTGGGTGGAGTCTATTGTGGTATGTCAGGTAAGAGTAGTTTCATCAAAGTATCAATCAAATCTAATCATAAATAAAGAATTTATGGCAATTTTAGCAAAATTTAATAATTTGACCTTGAGAGTCAAGGTCATTCAAAGGTCAAAGTAAAATTCAAGTTGCCAGGTACAGTAACCTCATGATAGCATGTAAGTATTTGAAGTTTGAAAGCAATAGCCTTGATACTTAAGAAGTAAAGTGGATCGAAACACAAAATTTAACCATATATTAAAAGTTACTAAGTCAAAAAAGGGCCATAATTCCGTAACAATGACAACCAGAGTTATGCAACTTGTCTTTTTACTGTACCCTTATGATAGTTTGTGAGTGTTCCAAGTATGAAAGCAATATCTATGATACTTTAGGGGTAAAGTGGACCAAAACATAAATCTTAACCAAATTTTCAATTTTCTAAGTATAAAGGGCCCATAATTCCGTCCAAATGCCAGTCAGAGTTACATAACTTTGCCTGCACGGTCCCCTTATGATAGTTCATAAATCTTGCAAGTATGAAAGCAATAGCTTTGATACTGTAGGAATAAAGTGGACCTAAACACAAAACTTAATCAAATTTTCAATTTTCTAAGTATAAAAAGGGCACATAATTCTGTCAAAATGCCAGTCAGAGTTACATTACTTTGCCTGCACAGTCCCCTTATGATAGTTAGTAAGTGTTGCAAGTATGAAAGCAATAGCTTTGATGCTTAAGGAATAAAATGGACCTAAACACAAAACTTAACCAAAATTGTCAATTTTCTAAGTATAAAAAGGGCACATAATTCTGTCAAAATGCATGCCAGAGTTATCTAACTTTGCCTGCCCAGTCCCCTCATGATAGTAAGTAAGTGTACCAAGTTTGAATGCAATAGCATTGATACTTACCGAGAAAAGTGGAACTAAACGCAAAACTTAACCAAAATTTTCAATTTTTTAAGTATAAAAAGGGCACATAATTCTGTCAAAATGCACGCCAGAGTTATCTAACTTTGCCTGCCCAGTCCCCTCATGATAGTAAGTAAGTGTACCAAGTTTGAATGCAATAGCATTGATACTTTCTGAGAAAAGTGGACCTAAACGCAAAACTTAACCGGACGCCGACGCCAACGCCGACGCCGACGCCAAGGTGATGACAATAGCTCATAATTTTTTTTCAAAAAATAGATGAGCTAAAAAGACTGGTAATAGTTGTGATCTAACAAGCCAAACATGATACAGATGCAAATGTTTTAACTGTCTCTTCAGTACAAGTATTTTGATTGCCCAAAGAAAAACATTTAGTATTATATTTTGGTGCAAAAAAACATTCTAATTACATAATTTTACGAGATGGAAATGAAAAAGTGCAAGTTTAAACTAAAAAACAAAAGACTAAAAGAAGAAAGGATCTCACTTACACATAGATAAAACAAACATTCACAATATATGATTATCAATTTACCACTTAGATATGTATGTTGACACTTTGTAGTCCCTTAAAAAGTTAAATTTGATTAAAGACTTCTTACTACAATGTTGATTAAAGTTTTAAAGACTTCATTTCTGACTGTTAGATACTGATGAGCAGCAAACAGCATAAAACATGAACAGACTGCAAGTTATGACATTTGCACATAGCCAGTTTCACTTTACTTCTGAATGGTAACAGGTAAACTATCTGAAGATATTCTTAACAAAATTCATATAAAATACAAGCTTCTGTGTTTTAAATTTCATTCAACTGCAGGGATTACTTATGACCACTCATATGTTTGTTTAAGTATCAAACATTTCTGTAATATTTAGCATCAGTGGGAAATATAATCTTTCCTTTTTAAGAAGGATCAAACTTTTTTGTTTTTTTGACATTTTCATGTGCGTCTTCCTATTTTAGGTGTTTTGTGTGATCAAACCAATTTATAATGAAATCCTTGTTCTAACGGCTATTATGACTTTTTTTATCATGGATTAAAATTTGACTGTGTTGTTACGGTGTGTTGACTTTTATGGATTGAGAGACGGCATATTTCACTAGACATGCAGGCGCATGAATGCAAATCATAGATTCAACTTGCATGATACAACCCATGAGAACAACACGTTTCTGTCAAGGTAGAGTGCAATACAACATATTTACATTGTATCTGGAGACACAACATAAATTTACCAGTACCTTCGGCAGGCTTTTTCTTCTCATTTACACTGGGCTTTGCTATTATAAAAGTAAAGCAACAGAAACAATAAAAAATCTGGAATCATTAGGTTAATGTTTATGATGGCAGGAAGAAGATATTTTATACTTTTACTTGGTTTGAAGATAAAACAACAATAATTTAGTTTGGTTAGGAAAAAAGATGACTGATTTAATATCACTACAAATAATACAATACATTGATTGAGTATGAATATTATACATTTCCAATACATATAAACTTACTTTGATCCATAGTTTTGGCATATCCTTCATACATCAGACGAGTGTCTTCACTTAAATCATCGCCATAATCCAGGGAAGGACCTCCCTCCAACTTTTTCTGCAAAAATGAGTTAGTTAGCTTATTAACTGAAACAGGAGATGTTTAAAAAAAATAATTGCCCCTCCCCCCTAATCTCACATCAAAGGTGTTCATTTGACCTTGACCTTCAATTTATCTCCAGATTTTAGAAATAGTAGAGGTCATCCTTGTTCAGGACTAATCTATATGATCCTTAATTTATATTGTCCCTTTTATGATATGATATATAAGATATGGTGTGGAAAGAATATCCATCTACAAGCCATTGTTATCTTGACCTTTGACCTGATAGAGCTAAAAATCAATAAGTGTCTTTGGATCCTTACAAGCAGCATTTTTTGTTTGTAAAATTGGGAAAAGTACATGCCCAGTCCAATACAATGTAAGTTTCCCAATGTGATTTACAACAAAACAATATTATTTACATGTCTCACGATATATTACTACTAAGGGTATCACGTTTAAACGATGGCGTTTCGTGTTTTGCTCAAAAACGTTTACAAAAACAGTAAACGTTTAAATGACAGTCAATGTCAACAGAACCCATTTTAGTTCATTACATTACGATGTTGCAAAACTCATTAAAAGCTGCTGAAAACGACTCGTATTTGTATCACGTGCGCCAGATGGCCCTTATTCACAGTACCGTGAAATAACAATACACCTGCACGACCTAGACGTCTTGAATATTTAACCCGCATCGGCACGAAGTGCTCGGGAAAAGTTTCCCGCTATTTCTTGCATGATCATGCCCCTAATTGTCTTGAACATTCAATGCGCGTCGGCATGAAGTGCATGAGGAAAATTTCCTGCTGTTTATTCATCGTCATTCATTTTTAATTTAATGAACAGATACTCGTTTTGATGTACATCTTGTTAAGTAAAACAATAAAAAAAATTAACACCGGTGTACTCTTATTGAAGAAATGTGGGTTAAATATTAATTCATCTTTGTTACAAAATATAACTGCATGTAAGTAGAAAACGCGTAACCCAATGGTTAGACAACGACGAGAACAGTTGGTTTTAATATGACGTCATTGTGCGAATGGGTTATGAACTAAATATAACTTCCGGAAATAATCACTACTTTCAGTTTGGAAATGTGATGGCACTGATGCTTTTAAAATGGACGTATGGATACCGTTTAAACGGTATCGTTTCGTTTATTTCATTTCGTTTAAACGTTTAGAAAAATCTGTAAACGTGATACCCTTAATTACTACTGGGACAAAACAGTTACATGTACCTGTTTTCAACACAAAAATCAGTGGCATGAAACATCCATAAACAATTACAGAATGGTAAAAAGAAAGTTAATTAATTATGGTTTATTTGATGAATGAAATACAATAATTAAGCTTCATTTTGATTTTATTTTTCACGTGGTTTAATAATTTAGGAAGAAGATCTTGGAGCAGTACGTATGTACTCATATTAGTTCTTCTTGAATGCTCTGAGCTTTTATGGGAACATATGTACAGCTCAGCCTTCTTACTGATTAAACCAAATTCAATGTAAAAAAAAATAAGTTTCAAGTTTATCTATAAAATCGAATTCAATCTGCCTAAAACAGCGTAACAAACATAATACCTGTTACCATCGATATAAATGTGTGTGTTGTTTGTGGATAAATGCTCAAAACAAAAAGTTGATAAAAAACCGTTATCAAACCGAAATCCGAAGTTCTGAATTGACGATTCGATCTATCATACGGAGGTTTGGTAGAAAGTCTTTATATAACGATTGGTTGATTAGACACGAGATCAATCTCTTGGGGGATAACCGATAGCATACTTTCAAATTTGGGATACTCTGTCTTTTCCATTGCAAAAACTCAAAAAAATTCATGAACCATTGAAGTGTTTGAAATTTTAGATTAATATCATTATTATGCGAGCACACCACATCATGTTAGTTGTTTTAATTTGCTCATTAGCAGTCTCAGCCAAACATGGCCGGACCGAGGGTCATGCCCTGTAAAATTTTTGTAAAGTTCGGCCTGTCGGTCAAATATACAGGACCGATTGTTCAGTAAAAATAGAGAACAAATTCTTTGGTTTGTATAGGTTTGTTAAAGGCTCTGAAAGTTTTCTGAGGAGCAAAAAAAGCGTCTTTATACACATGCTTTTCCGTACCAACGCTCTTTCTGCTGACAGAATTTTCCGAGGGCACCTGATTGGTCCATTTTTATGCATCTTACGAATGCGGGTCAGGACAGTCCAAATCCATGACGGCCTAGTCGCTTAACAAGATAATCATAAACTTGATTATTAAAATTTAAATGAAACACATATCAATTTGTGTGGTTGTAATAGCAATAGTAATGTATAATAATGATCATTGTCATTCGAACCGTTATTATCTTGGCTGTCAATGTCCATTCATGAAAAAGGCTGTTTGTCATTTATTGAGGCCGTTGTCGGTTAAGGCCGTATTGACCAGACCCACATCTGACATGCGCGCTAAGTGTAGCTTAGGTAAACAAGTATCAGCTACTTTGGTTGGAAAATGTTCTTAAGATATTACAAATGAGCCATCCCCGTTTATATTTACTGTTAACACGCGTTCAACATTTTTTTTAAATATGTTTTAACTGAACAAGACTAGTACCATGTATGGCGTGTATTATTATTTAACGTCAGATACAAATGTTTGACCTTGAAATTAATAGCTTTTTAATCATTTATCCTTTTATATCATAATCACCTTGATCCCAGCAATGATACCAAGTTATTTTACTATACTGTCGCAGTGATAATTTTTCATGTGTGTTTTGCGTTATTTGCGCATTAAAATGACCAAAAGCGCATGTGACAAAAATATCTGCGTCTAAAAAAGCGCATGGATTCTCAAGAAAGACAAAATCGGAAAGATACTTGTCAATACTAAACACAGCCCGATTTTTTCCGCATTTTATCGGAACGCAAAAGGTGATTTCTACTTTAACACCGGCTATATGTGTACTGCGTCATACTACTTCATTCGTATCTGCATTTCATACTGGTTCTCTGCTTTGTGGGTGAACTACAAGGTTGAATAAGACGACGTAGAACCATCCAAATGTTCGCATCCCTTTGAAGGCTGCATTTGGAATTGCCGAAAGTAATACATGTGTACATGTAGCATCATCCGAGAGCGTCAGCGAGGCAAGTACATCTATTTCGAACTAGTTTTTGTTTTAAAGGCTCTATTCAAAGAATTGAACTTGGAACTCAGTGTTAATGCCATGTGTTTTAGTTATAACAATGACTTTTAGAAAATAAAATGTTTATGAATCATTAAAAATTTGTTGATGTTTCAAGTTTTTTTTATTGATAATGGAAAAAGCTCATTGTTTCAGCACATGTGCACTTTTAAAACTCATTGGTTAAAAATGAAAAATTATCACTGCTGTCGCCAGTAGGTCCTGTAAAAAAAGAGGAGGTCCTGTATTTTTTCCCATTTAACAGGACCTACTGTCCTGTATAAATATGCCTAGTTTGGATTTGACTGCATTAGTGACTGCATTAGTGATTATAACGTAATGTATTCAGTTCTATAAAGAAAATATTCTAGAAATACATCCTTCATCATAATGTAATGTAATGAATTTTATTAGTAACATATATTATATATAGTTAAAATAGAATCTTCGGGTGGGATATATAATGAAGTTTGAAAAATTGATTATGGAAGTATGGTTTCATTTCTCCAATGTAGTTCAATTATCGGGAACAGATATGGTATATAATGAAATTTAAATAATTGATTATATAAGTGTAATTCCAATTTCCCAAGGTACATAACGGATACAAGTTCGGATTGAATGTGTATCGTGGTTTATATAATTGATTATAAAAGTGTTAGGTGTCATATTACCAATGTGGTTTGTCCATAGAGAACATCTGGTTATATGATCGCGTATGCTTAATGCAGGGCTTGAATTTAACTTTTTTTTCTACTTGCAAAATATTGCAAGCAGCTAAAATACCAACTCGCAAAATAAAAAACTTTCTCGCAAATTTTGCTGGATTTTCGATTATTGAAAAAAATAGCAATGATGTCGTTTGTTGAGTGGGACTTCTACAAAATACTTATCGTACTTGACAGGTATGACGGTTTTTTTTTCAATGAAAGCCGTATAATTATTAGTAGCTCAATTACACCAATGAAATGAATTGTTAATGTATTTACTGTAACTACTTTTCGATATATTACATAGCAATGACGTCCGGTCAATCATCAACCACACACAATCCTAGCAGAACATTTGATATACGTGATCATTTTCATCGATAACAAATTTTAGTTTTATATTAAGTTCTTTTTTCCCTTTTATCCCTGTTTTTGTACAAGGATTAAATTTCCCTTTTTTTTTAACTCAACGGTAAACTTTGCTACATCATTCGAATTGTTATTTTCATCTGTGGGCATAAAGAAACTAGTTGTTTTTTTACTTCAAAACCGCGTCTGTTCAAGTTCAATGAACTCGTGTGAATAGTCGACTGTTTCACCTTCTCTGAACTAAAACAATCCGCGCATCTGTACTTCAAGTATACCAGTCTACATACAAAGTGCGCGCTACCGCATACGGGTATTAGGCTTTCTATATATTGACCTACGGTTTAGCATTGATGACGTCGAGCGCATTTAGATATATATATTTTTACTATTTCTTTACTCGTAAAAGTACTAGTGGCCTAAAACTTAACTCGCAATCAGTATTTTTCACTCGCATTTTGCGAGTGTTAATTTCGAGCCTTGCTTAATGAAATGAGGTCTCCTGTTCCCAAAGGTTATTATCTGCACATGTTCATCACAAACTGTGTATTGCACTCTTCTGCTGTGACATGTGGTAGATGCATGAGCGATCCATCCAATCAACAAGGGTTATTCGAAGGGTTGGGTTTAGTAAATCGGGGGAAGAGTAACAGTCAACCAATCAAGAATGGGATAAGACATGTCTAAATTTTATGTTTATTTTCCTCAGAATAAAATGCTGTGAGGTGGTTTAGTCTCATTTATAAGACGCGCAAAGAATTTAGAGATACTTTTTATATGGGCTAAATTCTTTGGAACGTCTCATCGTTGAAGGACCTTTTTTGTGGTGGAAACCAGAAAGTTTAAATTTTCATCAATTTGCGTAAAATTGCAAAATAACATTACCAACTCATTCAGTTTTAATTCAGAAGTTCATTTTTACATCAAATATCGTCGATTCGAAGTTAGAAAGGCATAAATTCTTCAGTTAAACTTCTGCTTAAATCGCAAAACAATCACTGACCTGTAGCCATGTCATGAAACTGATTTAAATATGAACCAATCAGAAGAAGGCATTACGGTGTAACGTGTACGCGTAATTTTATTTAACATGAGCTTTTAACACCGACTTTTACGTAACTAGATCTAGTATGCTAAACTGTGTCGATTTAATAAGCATATGTTCAAAACAGATATGGTGCAGTTTCTATTCACTGTTCTAAGTTTCAGGAAGTGTTTATGCATGTCTTTTTCGCACCTCTGTCTGTGTTGTTTTATGTACTTACATTCTACGTTACAAAGGACGGTATACTGTACGATCTGTATCAATATTATTTATGTACAGTATAAAAATAAAAGATGTAATTTATTTCAGAACTTTTTAATTGTCAATTTAGAAAAAAACAATGCTAAATTAATCCAGAAAAGTATAACATCGGTTTACTATGTAACGCGCTGCACCACAACAGACGAACGCAAACTGTATTTTACGCTGTTTATTCTTCCACTTTAAACCAGATGCTTTACATCGAGGTCGTGTTATCGATTTATATCTACACAGCGAGCGAATCGAGAGATATTGAAAAATTGAATAGTGGTTGGATTTAAATTGCTCAGGCGTGCAAAATTCAAAGTGTCATTACATAATTTTTACGGAACATTATCGAGAAATGAATTATCTACACAGGTATGTAAATATTATTGCAATCCATTGTTATTAAGTGACTTATATCTAGGGCTGTCACGATTCACCGGTATACCGGTATATCGCGGTGCATGTCGTGAAAAAAATCGCACCGCGGTACGGCGTTGCCGCACCGGTTTTTTAAATATTATTATATTAACACAGATATAAATACATTACATAATTATTTTGATATAGATATCGTTTTGAAAAATGTAGAAGCGATTCAAAAGGGCTAAATAAATAATCCGTTAATATCCAGGTCAAGCAAGCGCTTCCACTTGTAGATGTTTAACTTTCACGTTTAAAATACGGCGATGTATGGGTCCGTACCTTTTTTGGAATTAGGGACAGATTTCATTTGCAAATAAATTCATAATTATCAAAAAAATGTTTATTCTATTTCTTATTTTCTTTCTTTAGTATACGATCGTTCAAAGCATGGCACTTCCGAATCATGTTATCTTAAGATTCTGAATAAGTCGAGGAAGAGTCAGAACGCTACGGATTTTCAATACTGGGCCCGCTGACTCCGCATTTTGAACATGCCCTTGAAGCGTTCGATTTACACAGATCGTAGTCACAGCTATTGTTAACAACATGGCGGACATTTTAGAAAAAGACGCGAACAATAACAATGACTACTTCTATCAAGTTTATTACAGTTTCTTTTACAGTTTCTAGTCATACTATGATACCAGTGTTTTCTGATTATTGAGTTTAATAAAGTTTGTAAAACTTGTTATTCTGCTGTTTTCTTCACAGATACATATTCTGTAAAATATCGCGGTACGTACCGCGATACAGTGTTGCCGTACCACGATATACCGCGGTACGCTCACGGCGTATCGTGACAGCCCTACTTATATCGGGGCTTGAATGTTGCGCACAAAATCCTTGTGCAACAATATAGACAAAGAACAAAAAATTCCCACCACATAATTGGTCTTTCACCCTTTGTACGCTCCAAATATTACCCATATAAAAAGTAGCTTAATATTTAAGAGCGTCAAAAATTTGGACTATGAGGTGGTTGTAAGAAGGGATTCTGTGGTTAGATTTGAAAGTCTGCTGTGAGAGTTGTCATGTTTTCTTGACGGGGCGGCCATGTTGGCCGCCGCGCTGTAATATTGTACTTCATGAACATCAGAAGCGCTGTGTTAGAAATTATTTAACAGAAACAAATCTTGATGAAAACAGAAATGAACTTATGTTGTTACTGTGTGTTATCCACGAAGGATACATAATTATTTGACAGTGATATATATGATCTGTTTGTGTTTATTTTATTTGTGACAGAAAATTGCTAACATTACTGATTAAAGAACTGGCCAGATTCTGGGCGGGGGACTTGACATGAAATATGCCATAACCAGTTGAACTCCTAGCGGCCTGAATAGCAATGGGTCACAAGGTAAAAGCATTCAATAGGAACTAGGAGTAGGATTGTTTGTTGACACTATTCCCATGATTTCACTATTTTATATTCGACATATTTTATTAGTTTCTTTGGACCATGTTTTGTGCGATTATATACTATATAAAGCATTGTGCATCCGATAATAATCAATTGTTACAAACTAGCAGAACATCATGCAAAATTGCATAATTTATAAATGTAAATACTACCTGAGCTTGTTGTCTCCGTTCTGCCATAACAAATAGTTGTTGTTGTTGTTGTTGCTGCTCTATGGTGAAAATTAGCCCTATAGTACAGGCAACTGTCTACTATTATACTATTCATTGATAAAATACAATTACACTCGATATACAGTATCTCATCGGTAAAAAGAAAGCGCGGTAACCTCGCCTGTGCATTACAAAAATGAAGTTGATGTGTTAAGATTTAATAACTCAAGGATAAGAATAAGGATTAGAATAAGCAACAAGAAACCACTACAATCACAATTAAAATCGAAACAAATTGTTTGAAAATCGTCCATCATACTTTTTAAAATGCGGGTCATAAGTTAGGTTATTTCCTTTTCCCATACACATAACATACACTCATAATTCATTGCATGAAATCTCGGGTCCCGTTACTGTAAGAAACAACTCCGAACTGGCTTCCTACTTTAAATATTTTTTAACTATCCTCTCTGAACTTTCATCTGCGTCATTATATGCAATGAATAAGTGGAAAAAAACAGCTATTGATAGCATAAGCTCAATTAAAATAATTAAAATTAAATATGTAAGTATTGGGGATGCTGAACTAGTTAAAAAAAAGTGTTTAAAGTACATTTAAGAGAATAATCTAATTATAAGTGTAAACTTAGGCCTATACAACAATAGAAAACACATTACCGGAGGAATCAATCAAATATATTATTTAGTGACATCGACAAAAACACAAATACCGGTACACTACTTTTTTAAGCAGTGAGTGACCATTTTGCAATCAAATGATATTTTTCTATTTAAAACTACGATGCAAATCCTACGAAACTGGTCGTACCGTCAAAAACGATAAACTACACAATATGTATGTTTTCTTATCTAATACTTTAACTTTCATTGGAGGCCACATAAAACAGATAAGTTTAAACTGTATATGAAGACTCAATATAACCAGACAGCAAATTTTTGTTTATACTAACATCTCTCGAAAAGGGATATATAGGTTTTATTATATACACAATGCTTAATGGCAGAAATTTCTTTGAAACATCTTTCTTTAAATGTAAATTTTAACTGTATTAATATGGTCGATTAGAGCGCAAATTATTACATACTTAATCTGGATTTAGGGAATACGTTTATGCATGATACACAACTAAGTGTCGATCGGGTTAGTTGAAACAAACAAATCTTTATGCATTGTGATTATATAAAAATAAATCTTTATGTTTTGTGATAATAAACTAGTAATCTGAAACGAAAATACCCCCATGTCACGTAGCGATATCAGAAATCTGCTCTTTTTGTCAAAATCTTATATAAATTAAATTATCGATATTTCCTCGATATTAGACGCATTACCGGTATATGAAATACAAACAAAATTTATATATATTAATGCTTAAAAGCTGAAAGCAATCGAAATCCCTGCGTAATGGTTGATGGGAAGAGGCTCATGAAAGCCAGATCAGTGTGCAGGGCTGATTTAAAAATGTAAAAGATGCAGCCGGAATACCTGGTTGGTCACAGAACTCATCAAACAGGGCTTGGCAACACAGAATCTACTAAAGCTGGAGCTAGTTGCCAAAATACAATGGCTGTTTACTACAAGTGTGTATTAATAAGAGTGAAACGTTCGATGCTGCATGCAAATCAGCTGATGATTTGGTAGTTACACACGCAGTTCAATTATATGCCCAATAGATTAAATATATTATACATATTTGGGAATGCAAACTATTTAAAAAAATAAAATCGACAACAAAACAAGAAGCCAAATTTAACAATGAAAATAAATTAGCGTTCTTACAACTATATGCATTATAAATCTTTATATGTATTTTTTATAATCACGTCTTTAACACATATGGACTCGTATGGACTCCCTCGACGGGACAACTAACTATTGCTGATGTTTAACCTGTGGTGTGGTAAGGTGCGGTTGCAATTTATTGACGATCTGTGTTATGCGGTAGCTGATTGGTTGAAGAAGCCTGTAAGTAACCAATCTGGTCAAGGGTTTCAATTGATTGTACAATTATGTAAACAAACATTATGGCGCTGTTATACAAATATGTTGTGCAAACAAACACAACCCAAACATTGTTAATACCGTTTTGAATGAAACAATGATAGAGAACTTATGATAAAAGTGTTGTAACATTTTGATAAACACATTTTACTTACATACATACGAATATCGAACTGTCACCGATCCCTTTCGTCACTTTCGCTGTCAATCAACTGGGTACGTTCCTCCTCAATACGAACATAGTTTGGCACTCACTGTATTATAGCAAGCATGTTTAGGTATTTTGAAAATAACAAAAGTATGTTATTTTGACTCGGTGAGAGAGGCATACGGCCTCGGATGTTTCACTACAAAATGCAGGGCTGCCAGAGCTCTATTTCTACTTTGTACTTCCCACAGTCAATTACTGACTATTACAGGAAGGCCTATTATAGGCCAGGGTACTATACAAACAAAGGGATAAGCAACCTCGCGATATCCTGTTACAGCACGCAAAATAAACCGAGATTTGATTATCTCGATCGATTGGTCCCTGTGTAGCGATAATGCGGCTACACGATATCGATTGCGAGGGATTTCGCTTATTGAGCGGGTTACGTTTTTTCGGATTCAAATTATGTTATGTTAAATTAACAAGTACCTATTCGTTCAATTGTTGCATTGTTGATATCAAAAACAATCATTATTTAGTCTAATTATTACGCAGTATGTCGGACGGGGACCCAATTATCGGACCCTTTGATGAATATTAATTGCCGGTTGTTTTGCCAGGGTTAAATTGCCGTTGTTTATCGCACGTATGTGCATGTACAAAAGACCGGTCTTTTAATAGAATTAAAATGTTACCATGTTTTGTTTTAAATAGCAACATAATCAAGACATGTTAAGTGCAAACAACTCAAAATGTATAACTGCTCTTTTAACCTCCGACGCAGCAAAGTTTCGCATGCCATTTTAATATTCACCAACAGAGTCGCTCAGAACCTGTGCAGCCAGACTGACCTTCATGTAGCTGAAGGAAAGCAGATTCATTCAATTGCGAGCGATTTCGCTCATTGATGGTGATAGTTGTTTCGAAGTATTCGACTTTCGTTGTTTAATAAACAAATATATATTCGTTCATTTTTGCCTTGTTTGTCTTGTAAATAAATAATTAGTAATATAACATGCAGTATGCTACACGGACCATAATTACCGGATGCGTTGACGAGTAACAATACCATTTGTTTC
This sequence comes from Dreissena polymorpha, assembly GCF_020536995.1. Lineage (NCBI taxonomy): Eukaryota > Metazoa > Mollusca > Bivalvia > Myida > Dreissenidae > Dreissena > Dreissena polymorpha. The sequence goes on along the minus strand of NC_068357.1, from coordinate 77,335,925 downwards.
ACAGGGTTTCAATTGCCATTGTATATCGCACATATGTGCATGTAGCAAAGACTGGTCTTATAATTAATTAAAAATTTTACTCTGCTGTGTGAAAAATATCAACATTATTAACGCCTGCCAATTGCCTACAATTTAAAATGTATAATTGTTCTTTATCATCCGAGACAATGAAGGTTCGCATGCCATTATATTATTCTGTTGGACTCCTTTTGAACATGATATCCATAGTAGTACTGAAAGTCTTTTCGTGATTTCGTGTTCAAGTATTGAACAAAAATCAACAGAATTTGAAGGCAAGGCAATTCATAAAAGTCGTTTATGTTTTATTTCTCAGTATAAATCAGTTAATCACTGAAACATACACATAAGTTCATGCATGATAGGTAATCTTAGTATTATTTAAGTTTAAGAGTATGTGTAACAATACATTCATGTTACTAAGTGTAATGAGCATTCAGTTAAAGAAAATAGTTTAAAAACTCAATAGCATGTAAAAAAATCACATGTTTGTAAAAAAATTTGCACAAGTAACCATTTGCAATGTGAAATAGAACAACACAATTTTGATAATAATACTAACAATTTTCTATTTATTATTTCAACAACAAAAGATTGAGATTCCTCCTGACATGGTAATGCAGAAGATTTATTCGAAGCCTACAGCAATACAAAAAGCTTACTAAAATTAAATACCAAATTATCTTGTTTAAACAAGTTTGAAAATTTTATATTTATAATGAGTTTTGGGAACACATTTTTGATTAACATGATCAAAGATCTAACAGTCACTTTTGAGTCAAGCAGAGATATTCACTGCTGGAATGTGTTCATTTATGAAAAAATGCAACAGTTTAATTTAATCAATTGAATATTTAAAACTAATTCATACTGAATTTTCTTTTGTCTTCGGCAAGTCTGAAGGTTTGTGAAGTTTGTTGTTGCCACTGCTTTATATAGTAGACATGAATATAGTAACATCATCTTAGTGCTGGGATGGTCAAGGTACGTCTCAGGAAAAGAAAGGAATCCAATTTCCCAGTTGAATCAGACAGTATCAGTATCCTTGGCATAGCTGTGAACACACATGTATGTCAGCACTATTTAAAGTCCACAATGTTTTTCAACCATTAAAAGTTCTTAATGTGGAAATGACCTGGGTTTGTACGCCCAAGTTTCGCTGGCGTCATGACATTTTCCTTTGCGGGGTCAAACTTTCCGTCTAAAGAGCAAGAGACCCTCTTTTGCTTCTTTTCAGCACACTGAAAATATAAAACAATATGATTTTAAACCAACAAGATTAATAAAGGGCTTGTATTGACTGAGCCTTTCCAAAAATGCTGCGACATATGTTGATCAAATTAATAATGGTTATAAAATAAAAAAATGACTAAAATTGTATTGTTTTTGAGCTTATACAAAATTATGATTTTTCAAATAATGCAAATGAAATTTGCACCACACAATAGATTGAAATGCAACGTTTGTAAAGATACCATCATGATTATTATAGGGCTTGTATTGACTGAGCCTTTCTTAAGTATTGAACAAAAATCAACAGAATTTGAAGGCAAGGCAATTCATAAAAGTCGTTTATGTTTTATTTCTCAGTATAAATCAGTTAATCACTGAAACATACACATAAGTTCATGCATGATAGGTAATCTTAGTATTATTTAAGTTTAAGAGTATGTGTAACAATACATTCATGTTACTAAGTGTAATGAGCATTCAGTTAAAGAAAATAGTTTAAAAACTCAATAGCATGTAAAAAAATCACATGTTTGTAAAAAAATTTGCACAAGTAACCATTTGCAATGTGAAATAGAACAACACAATTTTGATAATAATACTAACAATTTTCTATTTATTATTTCAACAACAAAAGATTGAGATTCCTCCTGACATGGTAATGCAGAAGATTTATTCGAAGCCTACAGCAATACAAAAAGCTTACTAAAATTAAATACCAAATTATCTTGTTTAAACAAGTTTGAAAATTTTATATTTATAATGAGTTTTGGGAACACATTTTTGATTAACATGATCAAAGATCTAACAGTCACTTTTGAGTCAAGCAGAGATATTCACTGCTGGAATGTGTTCATTTATGAAAAAATGCAACAGTTTAATTTAATCAATTGAATATTTAAAACTAATTCATACTGAATTTTCTTTTGTCTTCGGCAAGTCTGAAGGTTTGTGAAGTTTGTTGTTGCCACTGCTTTATATAGTAGACATGAATATAGTAACATCATCTTAGTGCTGGGATGGTCAAGGTACGTCTCAGGAAAAGAAAGGAATCCAATTTCCCAGTTGAATCAGACAGTATCAGTATCCTTGGCATAGCTGTGAACACACATGTATGTCAGCACTATTTAAAGTCCACAATGTTTTTCAACCATTAAAAGTTCTTAATGTGGAAATGACCTGGGTTTGTACGCCCAAGTTTCGCTGGCGTCATGACATTTTCCTTTGCGGGGTCAAACTTTCCGTCTAAAGAGCAAGAGACCCTCTTTTGCTTCTTTTCAGCACACTGAAAATATAAAACAATATGATTTTAAACCAACAAGATTAATAAAGGGCTTGTATTGACTGAGCCTTTCCAAAAATGCTGCGACATATGTTGATCAAATTAATAATGGTTATAAAATAAAAAAATGACTAAAATTGTATTGTTTTTGAGCTTATACAAAATTATGATTTTTCAAATAATGCAAATGAAATTTGCACCACACAATAGATTGAAATGCAACGTTTGTAAAGATACCATCATGATTATTATAGGGCTTGTATTGACTGAGCCTTTCTTAAAATGCTGCGACATATTTGATTAAATTGACAGTGATTACAAAATAAAAAAATGACTAAATTTGTATAATCTTTGAGCTAATACAAAATTATGATTTTGCAAATAATGCAAATTAAATTTGCACCACACAATGCATTGAAATGTAACGTTTGAAAAGATACAAACATGATAACTATAGTATTGACTGAGTCTTTAGAAAAGAGCCACGACATATGTTGATCAAACTGAAATTGTAAAAAAATAAAAAAAATGACTAAAATTGTATTGCTTTTGTGCTCATTAAAAAGCATGAATTTGCAAATAATACAAATAAAATTAGCATCACACAATGCGTTGAAATGTAATGTTTGTAACGATACCCATAAGATTAATATAGGGCTAGTATTGACTGAGCCTTTCGAAAAGAGCCACGACATATGTTGATCAAACTGATAGTGATTACAAAATAAAAAAATTGACTAAAATTGTATTATCTTTGAGCTAATACAAAATTATGCCTTTGCAAATAATGCAAATTAAATTTGCACCACACAATACATTGAAATGCAACGTTTGTAAAGATACCAACATGATATATATAGGGCTAGTATTGACTGAGTCTTTCAAAAAGAGCCACGGCATATGTTGATGAAACTGAAAGCGGTAAAATATTTAAAAAATGACGAAAATTGTATTGCCTTTGTGCTCATTCAAAATCATGAATTTGCTAATAATACAAATAAAATTAGCATCACACAATGCGTTGAATTGTAACGTTTGTAAGAATACCAACATGAATAGTATAGAACTTTATTTGACCAAGCCTTTTGAAAAAAACCCACGACACACGTTTCTCATATTATGGAAATGTAAACAATGATACGCATGATTTGGTGAAAATACCCACCGTTGTTTTATACGTCTTCTGTGTTGGCAACACTTGGTTAATTTGTTATCTTATTCTGTCTCGATTTCTTTGTCACGGTCTCGCTTTGTCAAAATGGCGGCTGTGAAAATTTGCCTTGTCGCGCGAGGTCTCGTTGGGTCGCAAGTCTCGTTTCCCTTTTGCGTAACAACGCGTTAGCTTGTTCTCTGGTTCAGTGAGTTTCTCATCCCTTTGTTTGTATAGGTCCCTGTATAGGCAGATATGGACACTGTCGAGTACGTTTCCTGGGAAGAACCCGTACTTGGTGTCTATGGAGGAGATAATGAGAACGCCCCCTGAGTAGGGAGCAAACCTACGAACTCCCGATTGCTAGGCGGACACATCAGCCACTACACCACCGCAACATTTATTTATTTATTTTTACTTGTCATATGTATTCTCAAGGTACTTGGCGTATCAATACAAATAAAAGGTGAAACAGTGCTACCTCAGGCTCTATCAATAATTAACTTCTTGGCAAAAACAAACCTATTTCCAGATGATAGACCTCTTAATTTTATTAGCATGGCTGTTTTCTGAGAAAACCGGAGGTATTGTCACAGCCAGCTCGTCGTCCGCCGTCAGCCGTCCACCGTAAGCGTTGTGCTTAAACCTTAACATTGGCTCTAAAATCAAAGTGCTTCCACCTACAACTTTGAAACTTCATATGTAGATGCACCTTGATGAGTTCTACACACCACACCCTCTGTTCTCTGCTCATAAATAGGAATAGAGTGTTACAGTTGTACATGTGTAGGTGCAAGAACCCAGAATCAGAGCTCAAAAGCTAATAGACTTGGCACAATAACATACACATTCAGTCGCAGGGATAGAAAAAGAGTGTTTGGTGCAAGTTCCTTAGCAAATGGTGCTAGATATGAGGCATTTCTAGAACTAAATCAAGTAGGAATGGTAACCAGTAAATTCTTGTTATGTTATTGATTTTTAGCTCGGCTTTTTTCGGAGGAAACCCGAGGTATTGTCATAGCCAGCTCGTCGTGTCATCCACCGTCCTCCGTAAGCGTTGTGCTAAAACCTTGACATTTTGCTCTTAAATCAAAGTGCTTCCACCTGCAACTCTGAAACTTCATATGTAGATGCACCTTGATGAGTTCTACACGCCACACCCATTTTTGGGTCACTAGGTCAAACGTCAAGGTCACTGTGACCTCTAAAAAAAATAATTCTGAACAGCTGTCATTTTTTCAAAACTGCACCCGCAGCTGAGCGTTGGCACCCGTTATGCGGTGCTCTTGTGTTGGTTACCGCAGTGGACATTTTGGAATAAGTTGAAACAATAATTACTGGAGCAGTCTGAAAATACACAATTGATCTCTTATTGCATTACAAGGTAAACAATAAACACAGGGGACTTCTTTTAATAAATTATTGTTCTTTTTTATAGCTGAAACTTCCTGTCACCATGGAAAGGGTTGTGGCTCTGGTGGACATGGATTGTTTCTACGTGCAGGTTGAACAGAGACTTAATCCCGCATTGAAGGGGACGCCATGTGCAGTAGTGCAGTATAACCCATGGAAGGGAGGCGGGTAAGGGGATGCCATGTGTTGTGGTGCAGTATAACCCATGAAAGGGAGGCGGGTAAGGGGATGCCATGTGTTGTGGTGCAGTATAACCCATGAAAGAGGGTGGGGAGGGCGGAGCATGAGAAGCCCAGGTCTTTCCACAGGCCATTAAACAGTCCCTCGCCTGGGTCTTTTTTGGAAATCAGAGCCAGCAGGGCACTTGAGATTTACCAATAAGTGTATTTTTCTGCAACTATCCCTTCTTAATTAAGATCAAAGCGTTATCGACTTCGACGAATATTTATCCTCTGTCAATAACATGTATCTCTGTTCCCAACCATATTGGCCAATGAGAACGCATGCTTTGCATCAGCAACAACATTTGTAGGCAGTCAATGCCAGCAGTAAAATCATGCAGATGACAAGTGACTTAATTGCCATAAGTTTTTTAATTGGTGATTTTTTTTTTGTTGGCTTTGTTTTCTACCACCCTCATTGGTCCCTACAGTTTATACCTCAACAATGAAATCTCTGCAAGTTACTTAGAAGACTGATGATGGCAACCGGGTGTAATCCTAGTTTAAATTGTTCATTGCATGCATAATATGGTGAAAGCATTTATTTCACTTGTTAAGTGTTTTAACAAATTATTGTTGAATTCATTACACCCAGCTATAATTAACCAGGTTTTCCGAAGGAAAAAACTGGTTATTAGATTGGCGAATGCGGGCGGGCTGGCTGGCTGGCGGGCGGGCGGAACAAGCTTGTCCGGGCCATAACTATGTCGTTCATTGTCAGATTTTAAAATCATTTGGCACATTTGTTCACCATCATTGGACGGTGTGTCGCGCGAAATAATTACGTCGATATCTCCAAGGTCAAGGTCACACTTTGAGTTCAAAGGTCAAAAATGGCCATAAATGAGCTTGTCCTGCCCATAACTATGTCATTCATTGTGAGGTTTTAAAATCATTTTGCACATTTGTTCACCATCATGGGACGGTGTGTCGCACAAAAGAATCACGTCAATATCTCCAATGTCAAGGTCGCCACGACTAAAAATAGATTTTTTTTAAAAACAAACTTACAAAGGGGGTTAATTTTGTTTGTTCATTTCAAAAGTTCAGTTTGAGTTTTCTCCCTTTATCAGATTTTTTTTTCACAATGAAAACCTGGTTTTGTGACAATTTTGTCCCTTGTTGTTTTTTTGAATTCTTAAATAAGCATAATTCAATTTGTAATTCGAAACATGCTACCAAACTTTCATGTTAACGCCTTGCTAATAAATTCTAGCTTCAAATAAACAACGCTTCATGTATTTTGTGTTCTTTGGTTTCAGTAAAAAGCACGTGAAAATTATTCAGACATGTACAATGTCTAGTGGAAAGTGTTGGTGTATTTATTGTTAATTATAATAAGTCACATCACGTCAGGCAATTAAGGGTGTACAGTGGGAAAACCCCTGTCCCAATTGGACGTTATTTGGTCAAATCTTGTAATAGTCACAATTAAATTCATTTGATACATAATACAAATGGTAAATGTTTGTGTTAATGAAATTCTTGAAAACTATCCTCAATATTAACCAGAGTTAGCTTTTAAAAATGGTATATACAGGATTTTTGGGTAATGAATAGCAGGGGGAAACAAGTACGGTAAGTATGCAGTAATTGAGTCTGGTCAATATGGATGAATTCGGGAATTGATCAAGTAGGGATTATGTGTAACAAAGCCTGAAAGGGTTAAAACAATTTTTTTAAATGTCTATATGTATGACCCAATAGCTTGTTGTTGTTTTATTAGGCCTAAGGCATCAAATGTGGTCAAAAATTAATGTAAAAAACATTAAGTTTGGAGGGGGCTGCCCTACCAAACCCAACCTTACACGGAAAGAACTGGAAGCCAGGTGCCCTTGTGCATTATAACCCATGGAAGGGAGGCGAGTAAGGGGAAGCCATGTACCGTGGTGCAGTATAACCCATGGATGGAGGCTTTTTTGGGGGGGGGGGGATGAGAACCTTAATTTAACACAGGATATGGGGCTTGCGGAGCTCCACACCAGCTTGTGTTTTTCACACAGTCTGGTCAGGAGCTTCCATGTCTGCTAAAGAGTCCCGCAACATTTTGTCTCATAAGTGGGTAACTCTTAACTAGACTGAAAGAATGCTGAGGCTGGTCGAGAGCTATGCTGGCTGCATATTTAATAAGAGCCTTTTTTTCGAGTGAACGCGGCTCATTTCTCTTTCTAGGATTATTGCAGTGAGTTATGAGGCACGAGCCCATGGCGTTACCCGTCAGATGAGAGGCGACGATGCCAGGGCTAAATGTCCACAGATCAACCTGGTCAGGGTCCCTCAGGTGCGAGGAAAGGCAGATCTTACCAAGTGAGTCCTTGGAGGGTGTGATGGTATGAAGGTACACAATAGGTGCTGCGAAAAAGACTTTGAAAACTGGATTTCTATAGTAATCTTTTGTAAATTTTTCTAAATCTGATAAAAAATAGCCATACACTTGTATGTTTGTGTGTATTTTGTTGTTGAGATAGTCGTTTATTTGTGTTTATTATTTTCAAAATCTTTTATCATCAAATAATTTAAAGTACCATGCAGGAGCAGAGGATAGCACCCTGCTATTGCTTTCAGATCTTTGACTTCTATATGCATGGGTTTCTGTGGATGTGCATGTGAAGGTCAACATGCATGTATAGTGCTTGGCACCTGCAGTGATTGCGCTCCCTTTCAGTTTTGATACATTTTTGTACAATTATGACAAAACTGGAAGAAAATGGAGAGAAAATTGTAACATTATGTTCAGATTCGACTTTATTTGCTCTTATTATTTTAAGATTATACATCAATATTCCAGTTACACGTAAGATTAGTTAAAAATGAGAATATAACATTATTTTATGACTTCAGATACCGTGAGGGAGGGGCGGAAGTTATAGAGGTTCTGTCTCGGTTCAGTGACTGTGTAGAGCGTGCTAGCGTGGATGAGGCGTACATTGACCTTACTGTAGAGGTGGAGACCAGACTTGCAGCACTGGGCGGGGCCAAGGTCACAGAGGCAAGTCTGCCAAACACCCATGTTGCGGGACATGACAGAGAGAAAGGTGGGCCATGTTCTGGAGTTTTGTGAATGATTTGTTTTTCTATAGTTTTTACATTATACAAGATAAGAGCTGTTTTGATTCACTTATGATAGTAATATTGGTTTGCAATGTATGGCTAAGCACGTTAGATTTACTGTATTAACATAAGCCTACTTATTTTAAGTGACCTTTATTGAGTGTGAAAAACTAATACTTGTTTTAGTACATTGTACATAAATGCTGCAAGTTTTGTCACAAATACAGTCTTATCTAACAGACGGTCTTGGCGGTCTTCCAAAGTGGTTAATTAAATGAGTTGGTATTTTAATAAGGACCTGGCCTATGTGGTCACTACTCTTACATTGTAACTTGATGTGTGGATAGTGTGCTATTTGGTGAATATGTACATTATTTTAGTTGTGTCAATCGGACTGTAAGTCCTTTCATCTGTCCATCAAAACAATGTGGATCCTGTGATGAATCAAAAAGTATTTTATCTAGGTTGAGGAAACTGTGTTTGTCTAGAGGGCCACATGATAAACAAACACATTTTTCAGTTCTTTTTCAGACCAAAATGTGGTTGCCTTGGTTACAAAAATAATTGGACTATTTGCATCTAGGTTAATGAAACTTGTGGAAATCCTCTTCTTACTCAAACAACATTTAGTCTTTAGGTGACTGCTGTTTTGTCCGGGACAAAGCTCTTGTTTTTCAAACCCAGTTAAGTTTGGAAAATATTCACTGTAGGTAAGAATTTACTTTCACATTTACCTATCAGATGGCAAGACTCTGAGCGATTGGTTGGAGACAACATTTAATGAAGCAACGCTGGAAATGCATGATCGTCGACTGGCTGTGGGAGCGGTGATAGCGGAGGAAATGAGACAGGCTGTGTATGAGGACACTGGGTTCAGGTGCTCCGCTGGAATTGCTCACAACAAGGTCGGGCTTTCTGTGCTCTTGCAAGGGATCTATATAAATGTGTTTTAAGTATTCACCATTATTCTACAGGCACTGTAAGAACATTATGCTTTACTAGAATTCCCGACAAAATGTTTTGCTTATGAGCTGTTTTCTAGGACAACAGGGTTAATGCTTATGCCTAAAGCACAGGCTAATCAGGGACAACACTTTTAGCTACTATGGAATTATTTAGTTCAATTAGTCAAAAGGAAGTATCTTTTTAACGAGAGTCCATTCTGGTCGGAAAGCGTTGTCCCTGATTAGCCTGTGCAGACTGCACAGGCTTATCTGGGACAACACTTTATGCAAATGCATAAAGCCTTGTTATCCTAAATAAGGGCTAATATTTTGGCTATATTTCAGATGTTGGCCAAGCTTGCCTGCGGGTTCCACAAGCCCAACAAGCAGACGATACTGCCTCATTCACAAGTGCCCCAGCTCTTCAAAAGTCTTCCCATCAGAAAAATGTGGGTAACAGAAATGATGTTCTGTCTATTAAAAAACACATAGTCAAAATGCTACCAGGACTGTTGTTCTGTCTACTAAAAGAACATAGTAAAAAATTTTTTTCAATAGTTTAAGTTTTAAAAGGTTTTCACAGACAGGCAAATATTGCTCATATGCCCGTTTTATGAAGTATTTTTATGCCCCCGGATCGAATGATTGGGGGTATATTGTTTTTGGCCTGTCTGTCTGTCATTGTATGTGTCTGTCTGTGTGTCTGTCCCAAAACTTTAACCTTTGTCGTAACTTTTGCAATATTGAAAATAGCAACTTGATATTTGGCATGCATGTGTATCTCATGGAGCTTCACATTTTGAGTGGTGAAAGGTCAAAGTCATCCTTCAAGGTCAAAGGTCAAATATATGGCTTCAAAGCGGCCCATTAGGGGGCATTGTGTTTCTGACAAACACATCTCTTGTTTTTTCATTGATTAAAGTTTAAGAAGGTGTTCACAGACATTGATTTAATTTCAGGCAAATATTGCTCATATGCCCCTTTTATGAAGTATTTTTTCGCTTTCAAGTTGCTATGCAACTTATGCAGTCCAAAAATATTTTAGCGTGTTACAACTTTTGTGTACTGAGTCTATATTATAAGGATCAGTTATATTTTGATAATTAAGAGTGAAACATCTGTGTCTGATGTAAATTGTGGTACCAGATATAAGAGTTCCACACCAATCTCTTGGAAAATTGGCTTTATGCTTGCAAATTAAGTATAGTAACAGAATAGCCAGTGCCAACTGGCACAACCTCATCCATCTAGACTGTGTTTTAGTTCAAGTTTTCACAGCCTCATATGTACAGTAGTTTTTTAGTGGTCGAGTTAGTTCATTCTGTTTCTCATTTTTTACCAGTTCTAAGATGCAGTTAATGCAACAATCATTTTAAAAGACACATCAGAATTATGTTACACAATCATTATTAAAGACTCACCTGAGCACAATAAAATCCTCATTTGTGTTGTGTCAATGGAAAATCATTTGTCCCTTACATTAAGTTTGTTAACAAATTAGAACCCAAATTAAATTTGTCAGGAAATTCAGCCTTAACACTTTGTTGTGATGTAAAATCATCTTTATTTGAAACGAGGTTATATGAGTCCTCAAACAAGGTCACAAAGTCAAGATGAACAAAATCCTTTTGTATAGAATTGGCTTTCAAAAGTTTGACTGTTTGTTTTTAATGGCTAGAGAAAAAAGCTTATGAATAATTTCCCAACTGAGTTTGAAAAATGGTCTGCTTGTTGAAAAGCATGGCTACAATGAGGCAGGGCATTTCATTTGGCTATCTTGTGTGTTCATCTCATTGTCACACCGTCAGTTGATCTTATTGTTATAATCACATTTTAATGTCTGCTTTGTCGACTTTGTTGGTAACAAATTTAATTCATAACATCAGAATTCTTGTGATTTTATGTATGTGTGAGCTATGCTCTTGAAAACACAGGCTTAATGCATGCGCATAAAATGTTATTGAAGATAAGCCTGTGCAGTCTGAACAGGCTTATCAGGGAAGACACTTTCTGCCTGGACTTGATTTTTGTTCAGAAGAGACTTTCTTTAAATGTTACACTTTATTGTCCCCTACTGGTGAAACAAATAAAAAAAATATAAAAAAATAAAATAAATTTTTACTCACAATGGTGGAGTTTCACCGTTAGGGGACCATATTGCTTGGCAATCTCTTGTTGAAACAGAAAGTGTCGTCTCAGGTAAGTCTTGAAGACTGCACAGGCCGATCATTGACCACACTTCGCCCAACGTGCATTCAGCCAGATTTGCCCGAAGCAAGGTTCATATTTATTGTTTTATAACAAATGAAATTAGTTTGGCCAAATTTGTGTATTTGTAGAAAATATGTTGAATGGCAGAATATACCATGTTACTGATTGTGGTTGTATTTAAGTCGCAACCTTGGAGGCAAGATGGGCACCCTAGTATCGGAGCACCTGCGTGTAGAAAACATGGCCGACCTGCTCGTCTTCTCAGAGCGCGCACTGCAGCAACTACTGGGCGAGAAAAATGGGTACCACTACAGTTATAGTTTACAGTGTATTCATACAAGTGGGAATTTTTTTACTGTTACTGAATCAAACAAGAATTATGTTTCAATTCTATTCGTAAGTATTGATAGTTCACCAGAGCAAATAGCGCTCATGTTGATCTTTTAGGATACCATTATATCTGTTGTCTGTCAGTGAGTGAGGTGCGTGCAGTAACTTTTTTCTTGTAACATTTTACTTAAGAAAATTCTTGACAGATTTTAAGAAATTAAAAAACTGTCATAGGAATGATCCTTGGGTGACCTTCTTTCAAAGTAGGAATGATCCTTGGGTGACCTTCTTTCAAAGTTGTAAAACTGTCATAGGAATGATCCTTGGGTGACCTTCTTTCAAAGTAGGAATGATCCTTGGGTGACCTTCTTTCAAAGTAGGAATGATCCTTGGGTGACCTTCTTTCAAAGTTGTAAAACTGTCATAGGAATGATCCTTGGGTGACCTTCTTTCAAAGTTGTTTAAATGGTTCTGGTCCATTTAATATATAGGTCTCCAGAGCTTTTAATCGTTTTTTAAAATAAAAACTTTGAAAGTAAAAATGAAAAGTTCCAAACTCTTTTCTGAAGCTACAAGGTTGTGGACTTGAAGTATTTTATGTGTAACATCTTCTGGTGGTGTTCTCTACTAAGTTTGTTCAAATCATTCCCCTTTGGTGAAAAATATCTACCCCCCAGGGGTCACATAATTCATATAAGCTTGTACAAATATATTTGTACAGACAATTAGCTTTTGAAATTTCAAAAAAGACAAGACCGAGAGGTAAATATTTTACATGCAACATCACATTTTGGTCCTCTACCAAGTTTGTTCAAATCATACCCCTTTGATCAAAATTAGCCCTGCCCTGGAGTTAACTGCTATCCATTGTATAGCAAACTTCAAAAAATCTTTTCTTCTGAAACCACAAAGGTTTGTTACTTGTCATGTAACATTGCATGATGTTCCTCTACCAGTTTGTTCAAATAATGCCCCAGGCCCAGCATTGGGGTTTACCTGTTTCCCTTATTTGCACATATGGGAGGAAGGCCAATATGCTAAGTATTTGTTTTGTCTATTTGCATTAGAATAATTGTACAAAATCAATTAAACCTGCAATGTGGAGCGTTCAATTGAAACTCAGTATGATAAACAGAAAAAGAGTTTTTTTACAATCACAATAATTCACTTTTATTTTTGCCAAATTTTCAAAAAATTCTTGGTTAATCTCAATCCTTGCTCACTTATTTCTTACTTTAATTTTTGTAAGGTAAAAAAAGGCCTATGGCCTTGTAATTTTTTTTAATATTGATTAATGATGATGATGATGATGATGATGATGATGATGATGATGATGATGATGATGATGATGATGATGATGGCAATGACGAGGATGATAATGCATTGATGATAATGCATTGATGATGATAATGATGATGATGCATTGATGATGATGATGATGATCATTATCATGATGACAATTAGGATGATGATGACAATGGTGGTAATGAGTGGTAGTGGTGATGTTGATGATGATATTGATGTTTAATATTTGTTTTACTTGCATACTGCAGGAGTTGGTTGTACAGTGTGTGTCGAGGGTTTGATAGCGAGCCAGTGTCAGCTAGGCAGCTCCCCAAGTCTATAGGCTGCAGCAAGAACTTCACTGGCAAGAACTGCCTCAACACACGAGACAAGGTGCTGAAATCATCTCTATCGCTTGTGTCACTGATTCTTGGAGGCTTTCATGGTTGAATGGGCAATGTTCTGTGAAATCTGGGCTTAATGCATGTACCTAACTGTAATCATCTCTATCACTTGTGCTGCTGATACTTGGATGCTTAATGCATGTACCTAACTGTAATCATCTCTATCGCTTGTGCTGCTAATACTTGGATGCTTAATGCATGTACCTAACTGTAATCATCTCTATCGCTTGTGCTGCTGATTCTTGGAGGCTTTATGCATGTACCTAACTGTAATCATCTCTATCGCTTGTGCTGCTGATTCTTGGAGGCTTTATGCATGTACCTAACTGTAATCATCTCTATCGCTTGTGCTGCTGATACTTGGATGCTTAATGCATGTACCTAACTGTAATCATCTCTATCGCTTGTGCTGCTGATTCTTGGAGGCTTAATGCATGTACCTAACTGTAATCATCTCTATCGCTTGTGCTGCTGATTCTTGGAGGCTTAATGCATGTACCTAACTGTAATCATCTCTATCGCTTGTGCTGCTGATTCTTGGAGGCTTAATGCATGTACCTAACTGTAATCATCTCTATCGCTTGTGCTGCTGATTCTTGGAGGCTTAATGCATGTACCTAACGGTAATCATCTCTATCGCTTGTGCTGCTGATTCTTGGAGGCTTAATGCATGTGCCTAACTGTTATCATCTCTATCGCTTGTGCTGCTGATTCTTGAAGGCTTAATGCATGTACCTAACTGTAATCATCTCTATCGCTTGTGCTGCTGATTCTTGGAGGCTTAATGCATGTACCTAACTGTAATCATCTCTATCACTTGTGCTGCTGATTCTTGGAGGCTTAATGCATGTACCTAACTGTAATCATCTCTATCGCTTGTGCTGCTGATACTTGGAGGCTTAATGCATGTACCTAACTGTAATCATCTCTATCGCTTGTGCTGCTGATTCTTGGAGGCTTAATGCATGTACCTAACTGTAATCATCTCTATCGCTTGTGCTGCTGATTCTTGGAGGCTTAATGCATGTACCTAACTGTAATCATCTCTATCGCTTGTGCTGCTGATTCTTGGAGGCTTAATGCATGTACCTAACTGTAATCATCTCTATCGCTTGTGCTGCTGATTCTTGGAGGCTTAATGCATGTACCTAACTGTAATCATCTCTATCGCTTGTGCTGCTGATACTTGGAGGCTTAATGCATGTACCTAACTGTAATCATCTCTATCGCTTGTGCTGCTGATTCTTGGAGGCTTAATGCATGTACCTAACTGTAATCATCTCTATCGCTTGTGCTGCTGATTCTTGGAGGCTTAATGCATGTACTTAACTGTAATCATCTCTAGCGCTTGTGCTGCTGATTCTTGGAGGCTTAATGCATGTACCTAACTGTAATCATCTCTATCGCTTGTGCTGCTGATTCTTGGAGGCTTAATGCATGTACCTAACTGTAATCATCTCTATCGCTTGTGCTGCTGATTCTTGAAGGCTTAATGCATGTACCTAACTGTAATCATCTCTATCGCTTGTGCTGCTGATTCTTGGAGGCTTAATGCATGTACTTAACTGTAATCATCTCTATCGCTCGTGCTGCTGATACTTGGAGGCTTAATGCATGTGCTTAACTGTAATCATCTCTATCGCTTGTGCTGCTGATACATGGAGGCTTTCATGGTTGAATGGGCGTTGCTCCGGGAAATCTGGGCTTAATTCATGTGCTTAAAGAGAGTGTTGTCACAGATTAGCCGGTACAGTCTGCACTATGACGCATTCTGCATTAACTGGATTTTTGTTAAGAAGGCACCTGCGTTAAAGGAAAAAATCCATAAAAGTGGAAAATGTTGTCCCAAATTAGTAGGGATGGCAAAATTATTCGAATAATCGAATATTCGATTGAATGGTCAGCATTCGAATAATAAAAATGATATTCGCATATTCGCATTTTTTTCCAAACGTAATTTCACCAATATTTAATGAACTGCGAACCGCTTACTAAAAAGCAACCGAAATCACTTGGGAGTAACATGTTTGACGAGACGTTCTTCGTGTCAAACTGATAACGCGGCCCGTATCAGTGTTGATTGCGCAATGCAATATACACGCTCTAAGAAAGGCCCCGACTGTTGTTTGCCAATGGGGTGCCAATTCACGGTTTCAATTGACTGGCGAATAATAATTAAGTTTTGTGATCACAGTATGTACAGCCATTAAAATGTGTGAATTACTCAAATCGTGCAATGCAATATACTAACTATAAGAAAGGGCCCGAACTGTTGTTAGTCAATAAGGTACCAATTAAGGGCTTCAATTTACTTGCGAATAATAATTTAGTTTTTGTGATCACAGTTTGAACAGACATTTAAATATGTGAATTACTCAAAAGTAACAGATGATATAAATTAAACAATCATCAAGGAATCATAATTCAAATATGAAAATGCCACCAGCCCCTTCTGCAGTATGGAATACTTTACACGGTCTGTGGATAAGAAGACCGCAACGTGTTATGTGTGTAAACTTAGTTTTACATATGCGCGGTCTGCTACAAATCTGTGGAATCATTAAAAATAAAATTCTATGACACGATGTTTTTCATTCTATTTGTGCCCGATCACAGTATCGGTCATAGTATTAGTCGACAGTAAAGGGTATCACGTTTAAACGTTTAAACGATGGCGTTTCGTGTTTTGCTCAAAAACGTTTACAAAAACAATAAACGTTTAAACGACAGTCAATGTCAACAGAATCCATTTAATTCATTACATTACGATGTTGCAAAACTCATTCAAAGCTGCTGAAAAAGACTCGTATTTGTATCACGTGCGCCAGATGGCCCTTATTCACAGTACCGTAGACATAACAATATACCTGTACGACCTAGACGTCTTGAATATTTAACCCGCATCGGCACGAAGTGCTCGGGAAAAGTTTCCCGCTATTTCTTGCATGATCATGCCCCTAATAGTCTTGAACATTCAACGCGCGTCGGCATGAAGTGCATGAGGAAAATTTCCCGCAGTTTATTCATCGGCATTCATTTTTAATTTAATGAACAGATACTCGTTTTGATGTACATCTTGTTAAGTAAAACAATAAAAACAATTAACACCGGTGTACTCTTATTGAATAAATGTGGGTTAAATATTAATTCATCTTTGCTACAAAATATAACGGCATGTAAGTAGAAAACGTGTAACCCAATGGTTAGAAAACGACGAGAACAATTGGTTTTAATATGACGTCATTGTGTAAATGGGTTATGAACTAAATATAACTTCCGGAAATAATCACTACTTTCAGTTTGGAAATGTGATGGCACTGATGCTTTTAAAACGGACGTATGGATACCGTTTGAACGGTATCGTTTCGTTTCTTTTATTTCGTTTAAACGTTTAGAAAAATCTGTAAACGTGATACCCATAGTCGACAGCGATACAATTATTCGATAGCAACGTTAATAAACAGCCTCGTATTTAGCAAACGGATATAACTTACAAACCAATGGAAATTAATACATAACAAGGTAAAATCAATCAAGCCGTTTTATGAGAATATTCGAATATTCGATTGAATGAATTTGCGAACATTCGAATACCGATTTTGGTATTCGATGCCATCCCTACAAATTAGCATGTGCGGACTGCACAGGCTAATCTGAGAAGACACTTGCTGCACATGCATTAAGCCCAGTTTTCCCATAACGAGGTCCATATGAACATACTGTACTTACCTACATGTAGCAACTCTTTCAATAAGTACTAGTAAATTACAGAATTATGACCTATTTTCCAGCAGTTGAAATAACCGATGTGATTGCTTTATGCCAATGGATTACTAAGCATAACTGAATTACCCGTGTATATTGGAACTGTCTCGATGACATTACTGACTTTCAATGAAGACAGATAGGGTATTGGTTTGCAAGATGTGCTTGTGTTGCAGGTGAAGTTCTGGTTGTCAGAGCTGGCTAAAGAGGTGGAGGAAAGGCTCATCAAAGACAAACACAATGTGGGTACCTAATTATCATGTTGTTTGGCCTATTTTTTTTTAACTAAAGGGCAAAATGTCTAGCGGAATGCATTCCACAGGTCTGGTTAAGCAAAAAATAATAAATTCAGTAGAAAACTGTTAGTCATGTTATCCCATATTATATTATAATATTACAAGTTTTAACTTGATTTTTAAAAAAGTTGAACATCCTGGTAATTGGATTCAGTTAGGGTAGGCAATTGGTGTCAAACAGATGGTTGCCAGTTGATACTTTAGTTGTAATAGAACAAAATGAAGCTAAACTTGTAGCAAGCTTGCATGAATACCTAGATTGTGTTTGTATTAGAGGCCAGTCGGGTCAAGGTAACTGTTACTAAAAATAGAAAAACAATATCCGCTCAGTTACTTGACTCTTGATGGAGGTATCACACAGTTACTTGACTCTTGATGGAGGTATCACACAGTTACTTGACTCTTGATGGAGGTATCACACAGTTACTTGACTCTTGATGGAGGTATCACACAGTTACTTGACTCTTGATGGAGGTATCACATAGTTACTTGACTCTTGATGGAGGTATCACACAGTTACTTGACTCTTGATGGAGGTATCACACAGTTACTTGACTCTTGATGGAGGTATCACACAGTTACTTGACTCTTGATGGAGGTATCACACAGTTACTTGACTCTTGATGGAGGTATCACACAGTTACTTGACTTCTGATGGAGGTATCACACGGTTACTTGACTCTTGATGGAGGTATCACACAGTTACTTGACTCTTGATGGAGGTATCACACTCATTGACTCTTGATGGAGGTATCACACTCATTGACTCTTGATGGAGGTATCACACTCAACTTTGGTTTGTAAGTAGCCTACTTGCAGACCAAACTCGGAGTGCATTTGGGGTCAATTAATAGAAAAAATGATTTTCCTTCAATAACTTGAGTTTTTATGGAGACATTGTTCTGAAATTATGGTTTGGTAGTTTAAATTCTGATCTAGCTTTAGATTCTATTTTCCGCCAGTCAGAACAAGGACAAGGTCTCTGTAATTAAAAAAGAAATTTAGTTTCTGCTCAATGACTTAAGTTTGGATGGTGGAAATGTTCTGAAACCGAGTGTGTAGGAAGTTTGCATCCAGACCTAACTTGGATTGCACAATTATTTAGATAAATGTTAATTAATTAGTATAGGGTTGAAAACCTTGTTTTGTGCCGTTGCCATGTTAATTGTATTTTTGCTATTGACATGTAACAAGCGGGATGGCATTCAATCGTTGACTGAACACTTAATTATTTTTTCCCGGCAAAGTTTGAAGGGCATATGGTGGAGTAACCCTGTTGGTTTTGTCAGTTGGTTCATTGGTTAGTTTGTCTACTAAAAAATGTTTGTTTAGTGAACTACTTCCACATTTGTCAAACATAAAATTGAAACTTATATTTGCCAACACAATAAAGTGAAGATGGGCTAGACTTTGTTTTTATGCTCAATGATCCACTTATTTGTCCCCTACCGGTGAAACCGGATGGTTTGCGCTCTGTCTGTCACACTTTTCTGGATCCTTCAATAACTTTAAAAGTTCTACATATTTTTACATGAAACTTAAAACATGCATAGATGGCAATATGGAGATTATGCACGTCATTTCATTTTGTTCCTACGTCAAGAATTCTGGTTGCTATGGCAACAAAAAGACTAGAAATGTAAACAAATAGACTAGAAATATTGCTGAAAATAGTGGATCCTGCGATAACTTAAAAAGTTCTTCATATTTTTTTCATGAAACTTGAAACATCGATAGATGGCAATATGGAGATTATGCACGTCATTTCGTTTTGTTCCTAGGTCAAGAATTCTGGTTGCTATGGCAACAAATAGACTAGAAATATTGCTGAAAAAGATGGAGGTTCATCGGTAGGGGACTTATATTGCTTGGCAATAGTCTTGTTAAAAATGTTATTTCTCATTTTCAAAGTATATTTTTGTAGTAATTGGAAGAAATGTTATAATTATATCAGCTATAAGTATATATTTTACAAAAACTGAGGAAAACTTCAACGCATCAATTAATTCTTAGTTTATCTTGGGTTTAATGACAAAATGAAGAAAGCAACATAAACAGAAAAAATTGTAACATACTGTTACTAAAGTGATAAAATAAACCTCAATATATTTTTTTTTTTTTTTTTTTTTTTTTAAAGGTAAACTTTATTTCACCTCAATTCATTACAATAATAGTTGTTAATTTACATGTGAATTTGTTAGTATATAATAGAGTTCCTTTAAACAATTCTTCTTGCTTGATATAAAAAACAACAGGTATTGCTATAATAGAGGTAAATAAAATCTATGCATAACATTATATAGATACTAACATGCACACACACAAGCATACACCGAAACATACAAAAATGCCATGTTATGATAGTTTGGACAGAAAAATATATAGTTTAAATAAACAGTAATGGTATTAAACATTTAAAGCAACAATTTAACAATACAAATTACACCTAGATTATTATTGATCTACAAATAGCTTTACAACTGCCCAGTTTAGTAGTTCCTTTTCTTGATATTTTGTTTTAGCTTGAGTTTCCCATGCTAAGCAAAGGTTATTGTTCAGCACTCTTATTGAAGGTAGTAAATTCTTTCTCTTGCATTAAAATATATACTTTTAAATTTCTAGGATAAGGATATTAATATCAGTCATGTTATTGCTTGTACTCCCAAATAGCATTGTTTGACAGGAAATCTCTGTATATTTTTGTTCATTATGCAATCCTAAAACTTCTAAAACATAATTAACAATTCTCTTGGTAAAAATACAGTCCCAGAATATGTGTAATATGGTTTCTTCATTTTCTTTACAAAAGCAACACAAATTGTCGTTAACAATATTCATTTTATATAGCAAAGATTTGATGCCTAAAATTCTGTGTATAATTCTTGTCTGAAACCACTGAGTGTATGTGTCTCTAGATATAGTAAAAGTAAGTGTATGCACTTTTGACCATTCAATGTTATTAAAAATTGAATTCCATTTTGAATGGCAAGTGGGTACATCTGTATTATAGCTAAAGCATTTATAAACAAGTTTATTTTGATTATGACCCAATACTATGTTATTTAAGTAAAACGATATAAATGCACATTGTATACTGGGCTTTCTTATAACTGAAAATCCTGATAATTTGAAAAATGCCTCCACAGTTCTGATTAAGCCTTCATAAAATAAGAAGTTCATTTTAGCACCAATCAGATTTTCTAATTCAGATTGTTTTAAAAATTCTCCAGAAGTGTCCTTTACATATCTTATTCCCCTGTCATACATATTTTTATTATATATAAAATGCATACCTATCTTGAAATTGTGGTTGTAAAATAAAGGCATATCAAGGATGTCTTCACACTTACTGATATTTTGTTTAAGAATATACTAAATATAGAAAGTAAGGACATCTCTCCAAAAACAATTTGTTAAACCTATCATAATTTGTTCTATGTAACATTTTCCTAAATTGAACATTTTCTTCACATCAAACATAGAATACACCAGTTGGAAACATTTTCCATTGCTTGATACAATTTTCCTTAACCATGTCATTTTCATTGTTTTTTCAAAAGCATATATATCAGTCATGGCCACTCCTCCATCATAATATGATTTAACAGCAATAGAATGCTTAGTTTTTGCTGGCCCATCCCATACAAAATTTGAAAACAGGCTATTTGTCTGTTTTAATACTTTTTCTCCTGGGCTAGGAAGAGCTACATGTATACACAGGTGTGTAAAAAGGGGAAGTCAGAGTATTTTAACAACAGTTATCTTTCCATGGGGTGTTAAAGTTCTCCATTTCCAAAAATTTATAATATTGTGCAGCTTTTCAAGTTTACTGGAGAAGTTCATTTCTAACATTTTCTTTAAGTCAACATCAAATAATATTCCTAAAACTTAAAAGTTAGTTGTGCCCCATACTAGTTTATATTTAGTTTTTATTGATTGTATGCTGAACTTTTTGGAACCAATCCATATAAGATTTGTTTTGTCATAATTAATTTTCAATCCAGTGCAAATGGCAAAGTTATTTAACAGATCAAGTGTAGCATTTAGGAAGACATCGGTGCCATCTAGAAATAGAGATGTATCATCTGCAAACTGAGAAATTTTATATTCAATATTTTGTATCACTATCCCTTTAATTGCATTACAATTTCTTATTTTAATTGCCAAAATTTCAGCACAGAGAATAATAATATACAAACTTATTGGGTCTCCTTGTCGGAAGCCTCTTTCAATTGTAATAAATTCTGATAAAAACCCATTGATTTGAATTTCCGTTAAGGTATGATGTAGGAAAAGGGAAATCCATTTTTAGCTCACCTGAGCACAACGTGCTCATGGTGAGCTATTGTGATCGCCTTTTGTCCGTTGTGCGTCGTCATCATTTACCTTGTTAACACTCTAAAGGTCACATTTATTGTCCAATCTTTATGAAACTTGGTTAGAAAATGTGTCTCAATAATATCTTGGACGAGTTAGAAAATGGTTCCGGTTGGATGAAAAACATGGCTGCCAGGGGGCGTGGCAGTTTTCCTTATATGGCTTTAGTAAAACCTTGTTAACATTCTAGAAGTCAGATTTTTAGTCCAATGTTCATGAAACTTTGTCAGAACATGTGTCCCAATAATATCTTGGAAGAGTTCGAAAATGGTTCCAGTTGGTTGAAAAACATGGCCACCAGGGGGCGTGGCAGTTTTCCTTAAATGGCTATAATAAAACCTTGTTAACACTCTAGAAGTCACATTTTTAGTCCAATCTTCATGAAACTTTGTCAGGACATGAATCCCAATAATATCTTGGACGAATTCGAAAATGGTTCCAGTTGGTTGAAAAACATGGCCGCCAGGGGGCATGGCAGTTTTTCTTATATGGCTATAGTAAAACCTTGTTAACACTCTATAAGTCACATTTGTGGTCCAATGCTCATGAAACTTAGTCAAAACATGTGTTCCAATAATATCTTGGACGAGTTCGAAAATGGTTCCAGTTGAATGAAAAACATGGCCGCCATGGGGCGGGGCAGTTTTCCTTATATGGCTTTACTTTATGGTAAAACCTTGTTAACACTCTATAAGTCACATTTGTGTTCCAATGCTCATGAAACTTGGTCAGAATATTTGAACTAATAATATCTGGGCTAAGTTCAAAAATGGTTGAGATCCGTTAAAAAACATGGCCGCAAGGGGGCGTGGCATTTTTCCTTAAATGGCTATTTACTACAAAACCTTGTTAACACACTAGAAGTCACATTTATTATCCAATCTTTATGAAACTTGATCAGAACATTTGTTCTAAAAATAGCTCGAGTGAGTTTAAAAATGGTTATGGTTCGTTGAAAAACATTGTTGACACTATATTAGCCACGTTTATTGGCCAAGCTTCATGAAACTTGGTCAGAACATTTGTCCCAATGAAATTTTACCAGAGATTGAAGCTGGGTCATATGAGCTCAAAAACTAGGTCACAAGGTCAAATATAAAAAAAACATGTTAAAAGTCACTTTTTTGGTCCAAAATAATCTTCATGAATCAGCTTGCATTTTTTTCAGAATAGTCTAGTTCCTTTGGCTTTCAGGTGAGCGCCTTAGGGCCTGATGGCCCTCTTGTTTTAACGTTGTACCAAAATTAAAATAATCTAATGTTTTTTCTATAAAATCAAACTCAAGGGTATCGAATGCCTTTTCAAAGTCAATGGTCATCAAGAGTCCAGTGATATTATTATCTTCTGTATATTTCATAATATCATATAATAGTCTGGTATTCTCACCAATATATCTACCTTTAATAAATCCTGTCTGATCTTTAGAAATAAGAGTGTCAAGGACAGTTTTTAGTCTATTTGCACGAGTCCCAGATGCAAGCTTGTAAACGACATTTAAAAGCGTTAGTGGCCTTGTGTTTTTCAGAAAATGTCTGGGTTTATTATCTTTAGATATACATGTGATTATACCTTGTTTTTGAGTAACTGACATGGTTCCAGAGGTAAAACCATAATTAAGGCTTCTAACTATAAAATGACCTAGATCTTTTCAAAAGACTTTAAAAAATTCTGCTGTGAAACCATCTGATATTTACTTAAGTGTTAGTAATCCTTCCAATGATTGAGATTGTGCAGTGCTTAATTTAGAAGTGTTTATGCCTTTAAGGTCATCATGTACATTGTACGAGTCATTGAAAATAGACTTTGTATACAGTTTTTTGTAGAATCGGGGTGCTTCTTTTAAAATACTTTGATTGTCAAGTAGCCGTTGACCTTCATTGTTTTCAATAAAAGAGATGTTTTTACTAGTAGCATATTGAAATTCTAAGTTACAAAAGTAATTTGAGGGTTTTTCACCTTCATCAATCCATTTCGCCTTTGCTCTAATAAAAGCCCCTTTCAATTTCATGTACCGAATGTTATAAGTTGTTGATGCAAAATATTGAGTTCTTCAATGTTATCATTCGTTAATTTTTTTTTAATGTCTTCAATTGCTTTTAAAATATGATCTTCCCTCTCTTTTCTCTTTTTCGATTTGAAGCTTGAATATGATATGGTTTTACCTCTGATTTCCATCAATAAAGTTTCTAGAAACAGTTGATCATTGATATTAAACTGTATTAAGTCATTATCTATAGTATTAAGAAGTTCAATATTATAAACAGGTAAGGCATATTGCTGCTTATCTTCTTCAATTTTTTGCTTTATGCAATTAAGATATTCTTGGTCATAAAGTAATGAGTTATTAAATTTCCACAGGCCTTTTCCATGTTCTATTTTGCTAAAGTTTAATTCCAAGGTTATAGGGGAGTGGTCTGATCTGAAGCTTGCCTGTATGTCCGATTTCCGCATAAACTGATGAAAATCATAAGTAGTTAAAAAGAAGTCTAGTCTGCCTTGTTGGACGGTATTAGGCTTTCGCCAAGTAAAACATTTTGCATTCCCGTTTATGACCATGAAAGTATCTATTAGATTTTTATCACTGATAACAGAAGATAATAATTCCCTTGACTTCTTATTATTATTTAAAGTTTTATAGTTGGCATAATCAATATTCACATCAAGTACAAAATTGAAGTCTCCACATAATACATATGAATCGTTTCCTATGGTCTCTATTATATTGAAAAGTTTACTATAGAACAAAGGAGTATCATTGTTAGGTCCATAAAGAGTGCACAGAGTAAATCTATGGTGATCTATTGTTAAGTCTATGATTAATAAATTTCCTTTGGTATCTTTTTCTTGTGTATGCACTTTAAAAGACGTGTTAGTTAAACATTTATTAAATAAAATACATACTCCTCTTGAATTAGAAGTGCCGAAACTAAAATAGCATTAACCACCCCATTGTGAGTAAATATGTTTTTCCATTGAAGAAATAAAATGACAATCTTGCAAACAATATATATGGGCATTAAAGTAACAATCACGCTCAAAAATATCGAATATTTCGTTAAATAAAGCTAACCCATAAAAAAATCAATGTTCCTTTTAGCAAAATGCAAAATTTCAACGTTAGATGTTGTCTGGTAGAATTGATTTAACGAGATACAAAATGCTCGTTTTTATTTTTTTGTGGCCACAAATAATTCCATTTATATCTCCCGTGAAATATCCGAACATTTACGGGCAAACACGAGATTGGATACGGTAAGCGTCGGAAGCATGACGTAGCTCTAATGAATAATCATTCTGTGAAATCAAAATGAATTCTGGGTAACTGGAACTTAGCGAATGCGAAAATGGCTTGTATAAATTATGCAAATGAACGCAACCCGAATGAATCCGATCCTGACTCGAAAGCGAAAGTAGATTACATCGTGGAACGATATTTAGATATTGAGATGCTTAAAACTTGCCGAATACTTGTAATATAACGTTTTTACATCAATGTTACTTGTTTTTAGGGTCTTCCTATTGTAATTAACCATCGTATGGTACTACTTGTTGTCGAATGTTTTTATATAGCATAATACAGTAGCCGTATGTATTGGTGAGCGTGATAGTGACTTTAAGACTTTTAGAAACATCATTCAGACCACAACACCATATATATAAAATAGCATTCTCATCTACTGCAGTCAATATACAATTCATTATATATTCATCCAAACAAACAAACGGGCATTGAAAATTTAACACAAACATACAATGTAACAAGAACATTAAACATACAATCTAAACAAAAACACAACAGTAGGTCAAATAGTATGATAAATTGCCCTTCATTTTAGACAATACGGTCTGGTTGCTAAGCTATTCAAGATGTAAAATTGAAATACAGTCCAACCCCTACTTCCGGTCACCCCTCATCGCCGGTCGCCCCGTGTAGGGGGTCGGTCTGTGCCGCGACCGTCGATAAACACTATATAATGCATCCCTCTTTAGCGGTAACCCCGTTTCTCCGGCCAGCGGCCAGCACTTTTGCATTCCAAATGTTACAATCCACCCATATGAGTGGTCACGCACGAGTAAGTATAAAATATAAACATAAGCAAGTGTAGTAGTAATCATAATCACTTGTCTGCCTATAGGAAATTTTATTCATAAGGCTTTTAAACAATTTTACTATCAGAGGCTATTGTATAACAGCAGATGCAAATATTGGTACAAAAAATTATTAAACACAAAAAAATAAACACTTTCTACCATTCCTTTAACAGCTGAGGTTATATAGAAGCACTCCATTAATCAATTTAAAAGCAAACAAAATGTACAAATGAGCCGTATAAAACAAGAGCAGCGATTTTTTGAGACAGATAAATACGTACAATTGATTTTGACTTGCAGAAACAAGCAAAATACAACGACTTGAGTGTATTTTATCAACCGAAATAAAAATATATATACTTAATTTTAGCTCGTAAAAAATAGTCTATATGAAAGAGTTGAGCATGTATTTTATGATTCAGAATGAGTGATACTTATTATACCTGGCTCACATTTCCTAACAGTGAAAAAATGCCATTCTAAATTTAAATATTCAATAAAATACTGATCAGTTAATTATCTACAATCAGTCTTTTCTGAATAGTTACTCAAGTATGTCATGTCCACTCTCTGTTAAACTGCTGAGTACAGTTATTCACGGAGACCATGAGAAGCTTTAGAAAATCATGTGTGTTTATATAAAGAGTGACCTTTACATAAAGATCACAGGTCTATGTATTAAAAGTACATTTACTGGTAATAACACTGACTGTTCCACGAAAAAAGACAGGTCTTTTAACATGTTTGGATAGCCGAGAAATGAATAAGAGTAGAATATAAAATTAGTAAAATATTCAAGCTATTGGATTGTTATTTAAAAGTGTGTGTAATTAGATCTTTTTAATTGGTACATATAAAATTTCATTTTAGAGCTTAAACATAACATGCATTAAAAAAGTTAACATCAGCCAGTGATTTAACGAAATATTAGAGTTGAGGTAATATCAAATCAGTTTAAATCGAGCAACTACATTGATCACATTATGGCATGTGATATAATTAAATATTGTCTACATAAGGATTATTAAATCAGTAGAAATATGCAACAGCTAAGTTGACAGACATATGTAATATTATAAGCTATTTTAATGAAATGTTATTTTACAAATTTGTGTACAGCTTAATCCCATAGTATTTGTATATACCAAACGGCAACTAATTTGTTTTTTGATTAAAGACAAATCATTGTGATTAATATTTGAAAGGAGATTATATAGTACAACTTGAATAGTGACTGTGTGTAACATACCGATTGAAATATGCACAAAAAATAATTTCCACAGTTTGTATTAGAGTTGCTCTTGTTGTCACCACACTACATACTGCCTCCCGTCTTGAGTTTCCTGTTGCTGTTTCGGAAATCACTTATTGTGTTGTCTACATTGTCAAAAATGTCAAACTTTATCCGTTCATCGGATGTGGTTTGTCTGAAAACCAATCCGTTAAAGAACAAGGCGTTCTTTATATCAGGGTGTAGAAGTAGCCTACTAATCAGTCCTTGATTGCGCTTCGTGACATCATCTACTAGCCTGAATCCTTTCGTTTTCATCGGTGTTTGTTTTTTCATAATGGATGATTTTGCGTTGTTCTTTCGCAGCTTAATTACGATTGGTCGAATTGCACCCTTCTTGGTAAGAATGCGGTGTATTGCGATTATATCCTCTGGCTTTAGTTCAACATCTGCTGTTGTCCTTAGGATGTTATATACAGTTTGCCTTAGACTGGTTTCTGATTCGTCAGGTGATTCTGTGATGTTCATTATTTTAACGTTGTTTTTTCTGGAATACTGTTCATTGTAATTTGCTAGCTTAAGAGCTTCTCTGCTTGTGTCATACGTTTTTCTGACTTTTGCTTCCAGCTCAGTTATTATGCCCCCCTTCGAAGAAGAGGGGGTATATTGCTTTGCACATGTCGGTAGGTCGGTCCGTCCACCAGGTGGTTTCCGGATGATAACTCAAGAACGCTTGTGCCTAGGATCATGAAACTTCATAGGTACATTGATCATGACTCGCAGATGACCCCTATTGATTTTGAGGTCACTAGGTCAAAGGTCAAGGTCACGGTGACCCGAAATAGTAAAATGGTTTCCAGATGATTACTCAAGAACGCTTAGGCCTAGGATCATGAAACTTGATAGGTAGATTGATCATGACTCGCAGATGACCCCTATTGATTTTCAGGTCACTAGGTCAAAGGTCAAGGTCACAGTGATTCGAAATAGTAAAATGGTTTCCGGATGATAACTCAAGAACGCTTAGGCCTAGGATCATGAAACTTGATAGGTAGATTGATCATGACTCGCAGATGACCCCTATTGATTTTCAGGTCACTAGGTCAAAGGTCAAGGTCACAGTGACCCGAAATAGTAAAATGGTTTTCGGATGATAACTCAAGAGCGCTTATGCCTAGGATCATAAAACTTCGTAGGTAGATTGATAATGGCTGGAAGATGAACCCTATTGATTTTCAGGTCACTAGGTCAAAGGTCAAGGTCACGG
Source organism: Dreissena polymorpha (assembly GCF_020536995.1). NCBI lineage: Eukaryota > Metazoa > Mollusca > Bivalvia > Myida > Dreissenidae > Dreissena > Dreissena polymorpha. The sequence continues at coordinate 77,307,359 of NC_068357.1, read as the reverse complement.
TGACCCAAAATAGTAAAATGGTTTCCGGATGATAACTCAAGAACGCTCATGCCTAGGATCATGAAACTTCATAGGTACATTGATCATGACTCGCAAATGACCCCTATTGATTTTGAGGTCACTAGGTCAAAGGTCAAGGTCACGGTGACCCGAAATAGTAAAATGGTTTCCGGATGATAACTCAAGAACGCTCATGCCTAGGATCATAAAACTTCATAGGTACATTGATCATGACTCGCAAATGACCCCTATTGATTTTCAGGTCACTAGGTCAAAGGTCAAGGTCACGGTGACTCAACATAGAAAAAATGGTTTCTGCATGATAACTCAAGAAAGCTTACGCCTAGGATCATGAAACTTTATAGGTACATTGATCATGACTCGCAGATGACCCCTATTGATTTTCAGGTCACTAGGTCAAAGGTCAAGGTCACAGTGCCAAAAAACGTATTCACACAATGGCTGCCACTACAACTGACAGCCCATATTGGGGGCATGCATGTTTTACAAACAGCCCTTGTTGATTTTGTGGTACTGCTCTCAAGCTCATCAATCTTTTGTTTTAGCTGTCCATTTTCGAATTCAAGGCCTGCTATTTGTTCTTTAAATGTATTTGTTCTGTTCTTTCGTTTTCATTATTGTGGAAATAATGTTTTTTATCAGTTCTTCTATTTCTTCCCCTTTTAACATTCTTTTGAGATCCTCATTCAATTCACTTATTCCATCTGTCATAGCTTCTAGCTGTGTATGAATATTTGTCAGCTCTTCCATGCTTGTGTTACTGCTGTTATTTGAATCAGCACGCTGTTTCTTGGTGGCTGGTTTTGTTTGAGGCTTTTGTCCTTTGAAATTTAGATGAGCTTTGTCCAATTTACCGTTAGCACTCATATTGAAGTATTGTTATATTGTTTAGAAATTGTAGTTCAGATGAAGTATTTAATCCAATCATTGTTTAAATTAGGGCACACAATTGCACAGGTAGTGGTTATCAACTGTACAGTTATTTTGTAAGTCCAATATGTCCACTGTGTCCAGGGGTATTCTCAATGTGCTTATAAAATCCAGTTTTTTAACACATATGAACACTATTTTTCACTAAATATCACTACTAATGTCCACTTTTTGTAAATAACTATTTCATCCCATGTGTTACAGACATGATTACTTAATGTTTAGAACCAAACTGTACTATTTTCTGTCACTATTTCATATTTTAAAGAGCAATTTAAACAGGAGCTGTAATCAGCCTAACATCACAGTTACACCTAAACCTCAATATTTTGATGCACTAGTACATTAAAAATGTAAGCCTGATGTTATTTAATTGTCAAGAAATGTGTCCAGCTAATTGTGACATTTTATTGAATTTCAGAATATTGTTCTTCTGAAACATTAGCTTTGAAGTATAATGACTTCAATAGGCTATGAAAGGCGCACATACGAAAATGGCACAAACACTTAAATATTAATACATCTAAAAAATTTATTATCATAAAACACATAATTTGTTACAGTAATTATAGCAATTGTTTTGTGACAAACAACACCTGACATGAAGCCAGACAAAATTACTTATCAGCATCAACATAGATAGTTGTCGTACATGCTTGTTTGAAATGGTGCTATCTTAGGCGCATTAAAATATCTGATTTTCAAAGGAAGTTTAATAAATTGTTAATTATGAAAGATAAACTCTATGAATATGCTCTTCTTATTACCTAGGTATTAACTGCCATGACTTAATGAACCATTCTCAGAAAAATATGGAGATATTACTTCTTAATATTGTTTTTATCAATGTTCTCTTTTCCCCTTATAGATCTATTGCAATTCCATAACATTGATTTTATTGTTATTATATTGTCCCACAGTGATCTGGTCAGTGTTGGTATTGTAGCAGACGTACCTTGGATATCTCACTCCATCTTTATTTGAAGCAAGAGTAGCCAGCTTCTTTCTTCCCTCATGATCCACCTGTATCACAGTATGTGAGCCGGCCGCGCAAACAAGGACCTGTCCAGCAGGTGTTACATGTAGACCACAGGGATACTGTAGATCAGAGTCAGTAAAAGTCGACAATACAGCTCCATCTTTGGCCAGTGTGAGGAGCTTGTGGTTTGTGTTGTTTGTGACAAAGATCCGTTCACCATCAGGACTTACTGCACATTTGAACACTACAAAACATACAACATGTTAGATACTAACAGAAAATAAATAATGACATAAACACTTTATAAAAATTATGTCATGAAAGTTCATTGTTGTTTTTAATATTCACAGTACAGCAGGAATTGTATTTTATGTTTAAATAATGATATATAAATGTGTATAAAATGTTCAATGTCTTCAATATTCAAATATATTTACAATACATTTACCTGCATGCTCACCTACTGTATCCTCATACAGCATTTTCACAAGTGTCCCAGTCATATTGTAGTGGTAGAGAGCAGTGAAAGAGGTGATATACAATGCTCCCAGGTGATGGGCAATGCCAACAGCATTATGTTGTAACTGTAACTTCCTCCCAGTCACCAGCTGACCATTTCTCACAGATATGAACTGAACACTTGTACCATGAAACAGAGTTACAGCCACCTCACTGGATGTGATTTGGCAAATGTCATATGGAGAACCAGACACATCACAGTAACCCGACACATTGTAACTTTTGTCCAACAGTTTCACCTTCTTATTATTGTAATCTGCAACAATGACCTGACCACTAGGCAGGCTGCAAATGCCTTGAATATGGCAAGTCTGACTTAGGTCACTTGGTATTTTCACATTATACTCGGACTTCCTCTTCACATTCATCACCTTATCGGGAATCATTTTGAGTGTGAGATACTGCATACTGTCTACAATCCTCCCTAGACTAGACTGTTGAGACAGGTACAGCTCAATGTCAGTGTTTGCTTGGAATATTAGTGAACTCTTAACCTTCACAGGGTTTTCTCTTAGATATGTCTCAGACTCGTGTATTTTGTCCAAGCATTTCCTGCTGGCTATGAACTCCATTTCTTTCTTGCTCTTATCATTAAGGTCCTGTACAGCTTCACTGAGTTGTTTGAGTTCATCCTTCAGTCTGCTGCAGTTGTCAACATCTTTCTTAAGAGAGATTTGCAATGTGGTCCTAATTTCCTCCAATTCTTTCAAAGTATTTTTTTCTAGTTCATCCAAAGCAGCATTTAATTCCTTACGCAGGTCTCTGATTTCTTGCAGTTTTTCACCATATGATCCCTCCACGGACTGTAGGCTGTCCTCTTGTTTTCTCTTTAACTTATTTATTTCAGCAAGAATTGCTTGAATTTTGTTTGACAACTGCTTTATATCTACTGACAGCTTTTTGACTGATTCAGAAATCAGAGCCAAATTAGTACATTGTCTGAAATAGCAACATAAATCTCAGTAATTAATTATCAAGTAAACACATAAAATATCAAGGTTAAATAAATTATATACATCAATAGGGTCAAATTGAAAGTGCTTCAAAGGTAGGTGTGTTCATATTTATGTACATTTTGAATATAATTCAGTCTAAGTTGTCCCTTACCAGTGAAAACCATTTTTTAATCTTGATGTGTAGAAAAAAAATCCACAAATATTATATTGTAACATAGTTTCAAAATTTTTAAAACAACTCTTGAAATTCTTTAAACAAGTGAGCTTTGAAACTATTGCCTAATTAAGATATTTGATTGATGTAAGTGATAACAACCTCCCCTTTTCTAATTGTGTTTTCGTTCAACTACATGTACTATAATAACTCTTAGTTTCCCAATTTTTATTTTTATGCCCCCAGTACATAGGTTATGGGGGCATATTAAAATCGCACTGTCCGTTAGTCCGTCAGTCCGTCTGTCCGTCCGGATTAGTTTCCACTCAATAAGTCAAGAAATTGTCATTAGATCTTCACCAAACTTCATGACAATGTGTAAGGCAATAACATCTAGGTCAAGTTCGATAATCAGCCAAATTGACCCAGACACTCTTGCGTTACGGCCCTTGAATCATTGAAAAAAATAAAAAATTCTTGTTTCCTCTCAATAACTCGAGCAATTGTCATCAGATCTTCACCAACTTCATGAAAATGTGTAAGGCAATAATATCTAGGTCAAGTTTGATAATCGGCAAAATTGACCCAGACACTCCTGAGTTACGGCCCTTCTATCATCGTAAAATTTGTTTTTTTCTAGTTTCCGCTCAATAACTCGAGCAAATGTCATATGACCTTTGCCACACTTCATAATAATGTGTAAGCCAATAGCATCTAGGTCAAGTTCGATAATCAGCAAAATTGACCCAGACACTCCTGAGTTACCGCCCTTGAATCATCGAAAAATTGCGTTTTTTATCGTTTCAGCTCAATGACTAGAGCAATTGTCATCAGATCTTCACCAAACTTCATGAAAATGTGGAAGGCAATAATATCTAGGTCAAGTTCAATAATCGGCCAATTTGACCCAGACACTCCTGAGTTACGGCCCTTCTATCATCGTAAAATTTGTTTTTTTCTCGTTTCCGCTCAATTACTTGAGCAAATGTCATAGGATCTCCGCCACACTTCATGAAAATGTGTAAGGTCATAAGATCTAGGTCAAGTTCGATAATCAGCCACATTGACTAAGACACTCCTGAGTTACGGCCCTTGAATCATCGAAAAATTGAGTTTTTTTCCATATGTTACGAAGTTGTGAATGTTGGATTGTTATTGTCCTATATCAAAACTTAACTTTTTTTTATGCCCCCGTAGAGTGGCATATAGCAGTTGCACTGTCCGTCCGTCTGTCTGTCTGTCTCACTTTTGCGTTTAGGTTTCAGAAATGCTCATAAGTTCTATGTCGCTTCAGATGTAACCTTCATATTTGGTATGCATGTGTATATTGACAAGGCCTTTCCATACGCACACAAATTTGACCTTGTTTCTAGGCCGCCCTCTCTTCCTTTTCCCTTGGGGGTTCCATGTGAGGGATTGCCTTGTCATATTGGATGCAGGCTTGCAAAGGATGTGTCCTATCCAACTCCAATGTCTCTGAAGGATGTCTTCTTCAACTGGCTGCTGGTTTGTTCTTCTCAGGATTGTGAGGTTGAACTTCCTCATCTCTGCGGCCACTTGTGCTTTCTTCCCAGTCTCATACATGGTTCGGACATTCCTTATACCGATGGTGGTAGTGGTCCTGGTGGAGATGATGGTCTTCGGCCTGATGGCTTCCAGTTGACACTAGCTTTCACCGTCCGGCGTCATGCGTCCTTCAGCTGTAGGTCCACCTTCTCCAAGGTCCGTGATGTCTGTTGTTATTTTGTTTGGTGTTTCTGTAGCAATAAGGTTTCAACAGGGTAGGGTAGCTAGCCCTACGCCCAACCCTCCTCCTTTTTTAGTGCGACAAAAAATCCGAAAATTAAAGAGTTAAGAAAAATAATTATTTTGTTTGGCTAATAAAGGAGTTGTCTGAAAAATTAGAGTGTCCGAAAACTTAGAGTAATTACAGTAACTATAGTTCCCAGTTTCACTTACCTGTGATTCAGTAAAACACAATCAGAGCAGCACAGCTGACTGTGGTCCTGGCAGAACATTTTCAGTTTCTTGTTGTTGTGAACATCACATTTAATTAGCAAATCCTCCAATGTCTTTGTTAAAGGCCATTTATTTTTTTCTCCTCTTCCATATTTTATATGGTTTACATATATTTGATCATGATGATGAATGCATTTTTCACAAAAACACTTCCAACATGTTTCACAAAAAATTTCAGCACTTGCTTCTATATTTTTACTTTCGCAAGGGTCACACAAATAGTCCTTCACTGAATCTGAAGATTTATGAACTGAATCTACAAAAGTTGCCATGTTCAAAAGGCGTTGAGAACTGTCTTCTATTAAATAGTAGTGTTTTCGCTATTATCTTGACTAGTTTAATGAAATACAATTCGTGATATCAAAACCAGAATGTGTTGCGAATTGAAAGGCACAGTTTTCAGTATTATACACATGTACTGAAACTTTAGCTAGTAAAGGCTGCCTAATATTGGCTGTTGAAGATCACAACCCACTTTAAATACACACTTGAGCACATTCCATAGTCAAGTCACAAAGCGATCTTGTTTATAGATCTTGTTCATAGATAACGTTTAACATTTGGCAGATAACAGTGGTACAGGTATAAACCATTTTCAGAAAATGGTTTAAACTTGATACATGTATTCAGTTAAAGGGGAATTATTTGCAGATTTTTATATTTAACAGAAAAGTAGTTATATGTAAATTTTAACAAATATCTAATATTAAGAATATAATATCAGTAATAGTCTTAACTGAATTAAAAAAGGCAAGATAAATAGGTTAATACAAAAGATTGTCTTGCCCAGGAACAAGGAAGCAAAATCTAACACACTTTAACAACACCACTGAGGCTTTAATACTTTACTCCAACATTCAAACAGCACGTTAGTTATACACATTTTCCAAACGTTCAGTAAAGGTGTTACAAACACTCTTAAATGTTATGGAATCGCTTGATGATTATACATAAATGATCCATTTGTATAAAGGCATAGTTGTTATTTTACTTGTGTGAATAAAATTAGTCCATTCTTACGTTCACCTTAGTAACCACAATTTTGGGAAAGTGTCAGTTTGCTTAACTATGAACACTTCTCTAAACACTTCTCTTAAACAATTATGATTCTGTCATTGGTAGTTACAAAATGTGGAATTTACAATTAGTCTTATGTACCTTTATTGATTGATCTATGTTTAAAGCATTTCTAACTTGCATTTTTAACTCCACTGGCCAGAAGCCAGCGGGGCTTATGTCATGGTCCTGTGTCAATCGTTCGTGCGTGCGTCTGTGCGTTAACTTTTTCTTTAAACATCTTCTTTGCCTGGTCCAATTCTGATGAAATTTCTCAGGAATGTTCCTTGGGTGAACCTCTTTCAAATTTATTTAAATTATGCCCCTGGGGTCAAATTTGACCACGCCCCGGGGGTCACAAAATTGAAAATTTGCTTATATAAGGCCTATTTTGTGAAAACTTTCAAAATCTTTTCGTACATAACCATTGGGCCTAGGGTTATCAAATTGGGTATGTAGAGACATCTAATAGTCCTCTACCAAATTTCTTCAAATTATGCCCCCAGGGTCAAATTTGACCCTGCCCTGGGGGTCACAAAATTAAACATATGCTTAAATTAAGCCTATTTTGTGCAAACTTTAAAAAGCTTCTTGTCCATAACCGTAGGGCCTAGGGCTACCAAATTCGGTATGTAGTGACATCCAATAGTTCTCTACTTAGTTTGTTCAAATTATGCCCCTGGGGTCAAATTTAACCCTGCCCGGGGGGTCACAAAAATGAACATATGTTTAATATATCCGCGGCCCGCAAAATCTCTCATTTTACACTGGTAGATTCTGCCTAAGCATTTTTTAAACGAGCGATATAATTAGCTGTTGTTTCCCAATCTTCCAATTAAAATCGGTTTCATAAAATGTGTTTGGTATTTCGTATGCAAATGGTGCCGTTGTGAAGCGAAAATTAAGATTATTGAAATGACAAATATCAATCGAATTAACTACTGACATCATATAGTTTGATAGGAATAATGAAATGTGTTTGTCAACGAAAAAGACTAAGTTTTAGATACAAGAAACACATATTTTGTTTAGAAATGTGCACAGTGAATTTGTGTCACGGAAACCAGTGTTTCTGCTTGCAAATTGGGAGTTCAGTCTTCTCGCGAAGTAAAACAATTTAGAACAGTATCGTTCGAACATGAAAATAGACAAACATGATTTGATTCATATGTTAGTGGATCTGTGTATAATCAGATTCATATGCATATGTTTATTATGTTTGTCACGCTGTTCAGTTAATTGAAATAGCATTGAACTGAAGATGTGAAATGCAAGATATTGAAAGGTAAACAAATTATGTATATTAATTTAACTCAGTTTAATTTATCATTAACACAAGAAGAACACTCAAGTGTGTTTGTTTATATTTAGTCCATTAACCTTGTTTGTATATAAAATTTTATAAAAATTTGTATTGTTTTGTTTGTTTTCACCAAATGGTTAGTATTATTCTTTTATGTTAACATTCTCAAAATTCTTGTTTTATTATAGGCCCTATTTATCCACACAAAAATTGAATGACATCATTTTATGATTTATAAACAGATTGCAAAAAATATTTATTCAAGATAAACTTAACAACAAATTGTTACATTGAAATTAAGTGATTTTAATATTCAGTAGCAAAAAAGTAAGGAGAATCCAACTTAAAAAAGATGTATCTATTAAAAATACAACTACCAATGCCGTGAACAATCTCCTTGTTTATAACATGACTGTCGCTAAGTCTATTACTAGCAACCTATCAGAGAATAAGTCAGATACCTTATTTCAATATGTGGCAATCCTAGTATTTTTCAACAAGAGGGCCATGATGGCCTCATCGCTCCACTGTTTTTTATGCGAAAAAAGAGTGCAATGCGCATGGGTTGAAATGTACTCAAGCATGTGAAAATTTTCAATTTTGTGGCCCCAGGGACAGGCCAGTGGAGCTAAAAACAAACATGACAGGTAACCAATGTCAGATGGAAAAAGTAAAGGAAAGTTAGGTCAAGCTAATTGTTTGTCATGATATCTCTTTAAACCTCACGCCATATGCAAGTAGTGTTGCCATGATCGCAACATCTTGATGAATTATAATTCAATTTTTTGTGGTGCCTTTAATGGTGTCAATTACTTTGAGTTTACCAAATTTGAACTTTTGCCTTTGCATTGGATGTTGTTATAGCGTTCTTTTTCTATTTGTACCATATTTACATTCATATACCAGGTAGTAAAAAAATCTTCCAAAACACTTGGGTCAGGTGTTGAAGTTTAAACCTATTTATTTAAGCTTGATTGCATAGAAAGTCTAAAGCTTGTTTGAAACGCTTAGAGTCAGTACTATGATGTCTATGGGGAAGATCTAAAGAACTCTCACACAGTGGGAATCGAACCCGTGACCTCCTGATTGTTAGGTGGACACCATATCCACTACGCCAAGGCGACTTGTTTGATATTTGGTGTTTAACATAGTATGGTGGTTCTTGACTAAGTTGTTGAAAATTATGCCTCTATGGTCTGAATATATGTGTATATTGAAGACTTTAAAAATCATCTCAGGACCCAGAGGTTTGTTAGTTTGCATGCATGGTCTTGTTTGTGTGTAAGTTGCCTTTGAACAAGCAGTGTGGGGGTATTAGTCATAATTTCATCAAGCTCTAGTGTTCATTGTGATAAGCCTCGCTTTGGGAAAAATGGGCATAATGCATGTGCGTAAAGTGCCATCCCAGATTAGCCTGTGCAGTCCCCATAGGATAGTCAGGGACGACTTGTTCCACCTCAACTGGATTTTTGCAAAAAAAAGCTTCCTTTAAGGAAAAATACCATTAAAGCAAAGTGTCCTCCTTGATCAAATTCAGAAATTGGTGAATCTCTCTTACAGAACACGAGAACTGCCAAGTCTCTGACCCTGTCCGTTCGTTATGACAGTCAGCCCAGCCCAGTGTCAGCCTCTCGCGTGTGTGCCCTCGGCAAGTATGACGGCAAGAAAATGGCCGAGGACGCTTTCTGTCTGGTTCAGCAGTTTAACACCACTACATCTGACCAGACCACTTGGTGAGATGGTGTTGTGCTCATGCTAAAATGAGGAGTCAATGTGAAACAGTTGTATCTTGTATACTGGAAATTCTTATTTTACTAGGTGCATGTACAGCATGCCTAAATTTGCAAAATTGATTTTTTGAATAAAAATCAGAAGCATTACAATTTTATGACAATAACATAAAATGTTATTAGGTAATTTGCTGCTGTGCCTGGATTACTTAATTACCTTATTTCCAGGGTGTGTCAAGCTCAGAACCATGTAGATTTTAGGCCTTCTATATTATATGTATTTATATGAGCCACTCTCTGAACACGAGTCTTAATGTATGTGTAAAAAATGTCGTCCCAGATTAGCCTATGAATTTCACACAGGCTAATATGGGACGATATTTTCCGGCCCTAACTGGATTTTTGCTAAGAAGAAACATCCTTTTAATGAAAAATACCATACAAGCGGAAAGTGTTGTCCCTGATTAGCCTGTGCATTAAAAACTGTTCTCCCAAAGCGCGACTCTAATGCATATTTATGTATAATGTTATATTTTATTTTGATTTCCATATTTTTCCAATCTGTTGCAGGTATCCACCTATCATTTGCCTGGGGCTGTCTGCGGGGAAGTTCCTGGATGACAGTGCCTGCGGGTCAAAGAGTATCGGGGAGATGTTTGCCAAGTCTGACAGGCCGGCTGGTGTATCATTCACACAGAATGGTTCTCAGGGGACTGACACAGAGGATGTCTATGGGGAAGAAGTAATGATGATGCAGTCCAGTCAGAAATTTATAGAAAATTGTTCTGGTTCCCATTCAAAGAAAAGTAAGCCATCCATTTTGTCATTTTTCAAATCAAAAGAGACTGAAGCACAAAACATGCCAAAACTTGGGAATGAAAGGGATTTTAAACCAAACATTTTTGTGAATGAAGGAAACCAGACACAAGTGGTGGATTGTTCATCTGAATCAGAGAGTGATAATGGTTTTACGCAGAGTAATTCATCAGAAGGGTATATTCGTTCAGATTCTAAACACAAACTCCACCTCCCAGATGATCCTGTAAGTGTTAAATTTGATTTAGAAAATTTGGGAAAAACTAAAACAAGTAGTAGTAAAACTGATGTGTCTTCATTTTTTATTAGAACAATAACTCCATTGACTGCAAACACAGATTGTAGTCCTAAAAATGTACATAAAAGAGGCCTTGAAACAGAATCCTTTGAAAGTAAAGACATGAAAAAACAATCTGAACTAAACAGCTCTAGTGCAGAAATTACATCCTTTTTCAAAAGAAAACTGTTAGGTTTACCACACGCTGTACTGTCAAAGACAGTAACTTCTAAAAATGTTCATGACAAATTGGGATATAAAAGTAATATGCCATCAGTGCAAGATGATTGTAACAGAGGTTGTTTTGTACAAGAAAATAAAACAGACTGTGTTGAAGCTGAAGAAGGAAATGGTTTAGACAGGGATGTTGGTAAACTAGAATTGAACTCCTATTCTCAAAGTGCAGTGATATCAAAAGAAGAAATAAACTCTGAATCTGAAACTGTTCTGATACATTCCGAAGATTCAAACTCAGTTTATGAAAATCATGTGATACCAAACACAGCAGTAGACTCTGGTACTGAAACTGCAATGATGTCAAAACAGGCATTAAACTGTGATCGTTTAAATGTGATACCAGTCAAAGAATTCCAATCGGGTTCTGAAAATGTTGTGATATCGCTGGAGGATTATTTGGAGTGTGAAAAATGTCATAAAATGATGACAGTTTGGGAGATGCCCGAGCACATGGACTTTCATTTTGCCTTGCAACTTCAGGAGGATATGAATGTGCCATTAACGGGTAATAGTGTTGCCACGTCTGTAAAACGTAAGAGCTTACAAGGCAGTCAAAAATCTAGTAAGAAAATGAAAGTGTGCTCCTCACAGGGAAAGCTGGACAGCTTCTTTTCAAAGAATTAGACTTTAATCCTTTGCATGCTGGGAAATTTGTCGTCTGCTAAAATGTCGTCTGCTGAATTTCTAAAATTAGCATTTTCTTTGATTTTTTTTCAAAGAATACTATCAGAATAGCAAACAGTTTGGATCCAGATGAGACGCCACGTTCTGTGGCGTCTCATCTGGATCCAAACTGTTTGCAAAGGCCTTCAAAATTCGGTTCCAGCACTGTAAGGGTTAAAGTTTAGTATATGTATGTAAAAAATGTATTATTTTATGTATTTGAAATAATGAATTCTGATTTAATTTGCAACTGTCTTTGTAAGAGTTAATGTAAAATAAAGTTGAATAAAATAAATACATAACAGTTATGCACCATTTTAATACGAAAGTCCAGTTGACTGTAAGCTGAGTTATGTTGGATAACTTATCAAGCATTGCAAAGAATAGCTACCATTTACATTTTGTACAGGGCTTGCTATTTTATTACATGGGCAATTCTACTAAAATTGACATGAACATAATTTGGGAGATTAATTAAATGCATACATTATTACATTATTTCTCTTATAAGTTGTTAAAACAAAACCAGTAAGCAATCCAGATTTAAAAATGAACAATTTAAATGAAAATGTTCCTTTGCTACTTGTGTAATAATTTTAGAGATGTTTTTGGCGTTATGCGTATTTATGTTTTGTATTGAATCAATAAAATTGTAACACTATTTTCGCCAATTGTAAAAAGCTAGACATTTGTTGTGACTGACTAAACATACATGGACAATGCACATCAATTTGCCTGTACTTCTTCCTTCATTAGTTACTTTGCCAAGGAATATTTTAATGAAAAAAAATATACGAGTAATGAAGAAACTAACAAACGTTTGTTTGGAGTTTATTGCCCTCCATAATTCACATGTGAACATAGTCTACATGAGAGCAAAGAAAAACTAAATCATGATATAAAAAAAACAGACAAAGAGTTCTCGCACACACCTTGTGTATTACTGTAGTCAATCAGTTCAATTACCTGGTTCACAGATTTCTAAAAGGGTGACTAGTTTGCACATATTTTAAGCACCAGGAGAATACATATAGAGCTGAGAAAAATAATGATAACAAGTCTATATCTGAGCCATTACACACTTCTGTGACTCAGTATAAGGGACGAATTAATCTACAGACCTAACAGAACAAGCCCAAATAAACAGTATAAATATGTGACAAGATCAGAGTAAATAATATAGATGTTTCTAATAAAGGTATTATAAAAAGTTTCCGGGTAAGAATTGAAATGATACGAAAAACAAACACTAATAGGTGTCGCGATATATAAGCAGTGTCTCGCCAAAATGGTCTAAGGTTATTGTAACCAGCATAGCTCCAAACCAGTCATGAAGGTTTCTAAGGTTATTGTAACCAGCATAGCTCCAAACCAGTCTAAGGTTATTGTAACCAGCATAGCTCCAAACCAGTCTAAGGTTATTGTAACCAGCATAGCTCCAAACCAGTCATGAAGGTTTCTTGGTCTCATACCCCTTTACCACTTTAATAGAAACATATTTTGACGCATTTGTAGTCCCTTAGAAAACTAAATTTAATTTAAGACCTTTCTTACTAGATTCAAGTTTTAAAGGCTTCATTTCCAACCCTTTGATACTGATAAGCAGCAAACAGCAAAAAACCTGAACAGACTGCGAATTACTCACAGGCTGTTTGGGTTTTATGCTGTTTGCACTTAGCCATTTTCACTTTGCTTCTGAGTGAGAAAGGGTTAAGCAGCCTGAGTAGCTCCATCCCAGACTACACGATTACTCAGGCTGGTCTGACGCTATGTTAGCTATGTTGGCTGCATATGGCATAAGACCCATTTTTGCATGATGTTGCTCATATGTAAAGTTTGTGTTATAATTATAGTGCCTACTCTGAGTTGGTCTTACCGCACTGATGACTTCTTCTCTGTGATTGGAAAAATTAAGAAATGATGTGTGAACATTTACTTTTTTTAAAATATCTAAAAAAATAAATTAACAAATTCTGCATTAATTAGTAATGGATACGATATGTTTAATATGTAATAATGATGTGTCAAAAAAAGTGTATGGTTTTCTAAAGGTAAGTGTATTTGATATTACTTTTAACTTATAATATTCAATGGGGAAAATACATCTGCATACCACAAAACAAATGAGCAAAATATCGTATGTAAAACATAACCATAAATATTCCAGTAAAATAAATAAAATGGAATGTATTATAACATATTGCACTACTGCTTAAATCTTCATGATATCAATGGTTTTATCTCAAGAAATATGGAGAGGTTCTTATCACCCTGACAACCGGTTCTTGTTGTCGGAACACAATTAACAAAGCAAGTTTCTACATATTCAACTTTTAAAGAAACAACGAATTGCAATACTGCATTAAATGATGAAGGCAGCATTCTCATACGAGTAAAATAAATAATTCTTTGTATGGCCACATATGTTTTTATGTAGCAACAAAAACCTATGTAATATATTTTTGTAGTGCTTGGCAACATGCAAAGCGCAAGATGAAATGTCTTGTTGAATTATCAAAAAATTATGAAAAATAAGTTGTAAATTTAATTTATAATGCTTGAAAAGTTGTGTTTTTAAAAATGCATTGATTGACAACATCTTAAGATTGTATAACTTCAACAGATTTATCTTGATATTTGTTTTTATGGATTTGAGTTGAGTACAGATGGTAAAATCTTAATTAAATTTGGTACAAAACAACCTCACACATAAAACACGCTCTGGGAATATTTGCTTGAATGCATGTGCGTTAAGTTTTGTCACAGAATAGCCTGTGCAGTCAGCACTGGCTGATTGCTTATTAGGGAGGACACTTTCAGCTTTGGAATAGAATTTTCTGTTAAAAGGAAGTATCTACTGAACAAAATTAAAGTCTAGGTGAAAAGTTTCATATCAGATTAGCCTGTGCAATATCTGGGACGAGACTTTACACTCAAGCATAAAGCTACGTTTTCTCAGATTGCGGAATACATACATTTACATCTGCCAGACAGCTGGTTACAATGATGCTAACAAGGTTACACAAATTTAATGACAATTCTGATGAAAAATTAAACAAAAACAACAATAATTAGATGTCCTGCACCGTATTACATAATTTGTAAAATATGGTCATATATTCATATATATGTACATATATAATAAAAACATATATGTCGATTCTAACATATGGTTGTTATGTTGATACATTGTATATATATATATTTATTCAAATATTATCAACAACATATGGTTTGAGTGTTGACAATTAATTCGTTTCTATTTACATGACCTCAATTACATTCTGGCATGACTTTGTAAATAACATAATAACCTCTGTTTTAACTAATGTTTTCCTTTAATGTAATATTAAAAACTTAAATGAAATAAATAACCTCAAACAGGCAAACATTAAATAAATCGACTAGAGCCATAAATGACAGTGACTAATACCCACGTTTAATTTACGGGTCAAACATGACTTTTTAGAGCATTAAAATGGTTTTACTATAGCCACAAATGCAGATCGAGCCTCATGACACAATGCTTTCAATGGACCTAAACAATATGTCACAAGTGTGACTTATTTTATTTCACCTAGTAACTGTGACCTTTTTTCAAACTTGGCCTTCATAATATAGTTGCACATGTTTTGTCCAAGTTTCATGAAGATTTTGCGATAAATGTGGCCTCTAGTGTTCACAAAGATTTCTTACATTTTACCAAATTAGCTACTTTTACAAGTTGCAAACTTGGCCAAGATATCATTTGAAGAAATGCTCTAATAAACTTTCATGAAAAAACGACAATAAATGTGGCCTCAAGAGTGTTCACTGCTTTAACTCTCATTTTACCCAGTGACATCGTTTTAACATCACTTTACCCACTTTCAAACTTGGCTGAGATATCGTAGGGACAAAAAAATCTGACCAAGATTCATGGCAATAAATTTGTCCCTTAGTTAAGTTTATGATCTACTGGTACTTTATTTTTAAGCTTAAATAATTCATTCGAGAACCATCATTGGAAAGCAAACAGTTTTTCCCTTGCACCATGATTGATGTTCAGTACCTCACTTGACTACATAAAATTTTAAGATAAATAACAGTATTGTTGTTTTTCTGGTCAAATCTAAACCATTTTGCAAAAAAAAATCATAATGATAATGTGTACTTATATGTTTTCATCTTTAAAACTTTCAGAAAATTAACAATATATTTATCTTGCAGAATTAATAATAAATGACTAGCCTAAAATAGTGTCTTAATTGAAACTATATGTCATGTTTGAAAACTCCAACAATTTTAATACAAATAAATAACAGCTTTCATGTATAATATGTACAAAAATAATAGCAATGGATAAACATTGGCCCTTCCAAAAACTAGTAAAAGTAGAAAACCAACTATTTACATAAATAATAATACAATATAATGTTTTATGATGAAATACAAAAACATATATTTCATAGTAATTAGTATTTATATACTATAGTACATGGACACCCCCAGTATTGTATTTTTGTAAACGACTGTTTGGAAAAAAATTCTAAATACTATTTACAACACATTTTAACTTCATAATTTAATTATTATCTAGCAACATTGACCAACTAAAAATAATTATTGCACATATCTTTCAGAAATTGTCACAGACACAAACCCAGATATTCTAACCACTGATATAAACATTTATTTCTACTTATGAATGCAGTGTTCAGTGATAATCTTCTTAGCTTCTTAAATAAAACCATATTCATTTTTAATCCATGATCGATCCACACCCTTGTTATCTTTGTTTACCTATATTTGACAAGTTCACACAACAAATTCAAATGCTAAAGATGCAGAATGATACCAATTAGCAAATATAGCTCCGTATTAATAACTTCACAGGGATGCAATTTAATAGAACATTTGAACACAAAAATAGATTGTTTTTAACCTAGGTGGTGTTTCCTCTGTCTATAGTCAATATTTAGCCACAATCCAATGAGGCGGGCTCTGTGAAAACTGGGCCTAATGCATGTGCGTATAGTTTCTTCCCTGATTAGCCTGTATGATTTAGGATTTTGAAAATGAAAATGTTGGTTTGTGGTAAATTTGATAAGGTGGAATGGACTAGGATTGGTCATTCAATGTCATGTGACTCCTCCCCAGCCTCAGAGTGCCATGGACTATGATTGGTCATTCAATGTCATGTGACTGCTCCCCAGCCTCAGAGTGCCATGGACTATGATTGGTCATTCAATATCATGTGACTGCTCCCGAGCCTCAGAGTGCCATTGACTAGGATTGGTCATTCAATGTCATGTGACTGCTCCCCAGCCTCAGAGTGCCATTGACTAGGATTGGTAATTCAATGTCATGTGACTGCTCCCCAACCTCTGAATGCCATTGACTATGATTGGTCATTCAATGTCATGTGACTACTCCCCAGTCTCAGAGTGCTATGGACTATGATTGGTCATTCAATGCCATGTGACTGTTCCCCAGCCTCAGAGTGCCATGGGCTATGATTGGTCATTCAATGTCATGTGACTGCTCCCCAGCCTCAGAGTGCCATGGACTATGATTGGTGAAGGGAAAAGTTGTAGTTGCCAAAAAGGTGGGGTTGGGGTGGTCTAGAGGAAAGTTTGTGATGGTCAAATGGGGCAAAGTCTGGTAAAGTGGTGTGCCTGTAGTAGAGCTAAGTATTTTAAAATGGTCAAGAGAGTAAGCTAAAAGTGAACGGGAATTTGCTAATGTAATTCTTATTCAGCTATTGCCTACAGTTTCAGTTTCATGTTCAATAAGTCTTCAATGGCATGTTCCTATACATGCCATGTAAATGAACCATATTAACAGAATTGTGAATTATCAAAATGTTCATCTCCTGAATTGAAAAGTACAAGCTGCAAAAGAACAAGAATATACAGAATGAAAGTATGAAGAATAAACAGATCTATAAACATAATCTATAAGCAGATCTATAAGGGGTCTTTCTTTGTTCGTTCATATAAGAAACACACATGTGACACAAGTTTGCTGCATACAAAATCAAAACTTTTCTTCAAAATTACAAAATTCAGTAAGTGTGTTACATTTCTATTCATTTTTCAAGTACTTAAACATGTATTTATGTCCATCAATAACACTATAATATGTATAAATGCTAAATTGTTCTTAACCAAATTCCACAATATAATAAAATAAATTCCCTGCACTTAATATCAATATGCTTTTTTATTGTTAATGTCACACTTCATCATCATGCAGTTAAATGCTATACCTATGGTAAAGTAAACTCTTCCACACCAGTTTCACGGACCTTCTAAATCAATTTGATGAAAATCTGCTCTAAGTTATTGATGAATAAAAACAATGAAAAGAATTTTGATTCATAGATGTTTCCTTTTTTGATAATTAATGTCTCTGTCAGACTGGCAAAAACAACTTATCATAAGCAATCATTAGTTATAATGAGAAATCAAAAGTTATCATATATTACCTTGAGTTATCATCAGTTATCATCAGTTATCATGGCTAATTGAACATTACAAAAGAGAAATCAAATAATTTATATTATATTATTTCAATTATTTGTTATAATTATATTATTTTTTTAGAGAAAACCTAAATTATTCATGCTGGTTAATCCAAAATAAAAACAAAACAAAACAACAAACTTCCAAAAATAAAAATGTCTTTAAACTACAACGTCTTCCTTACACCACATCAGAATGTCAACAAATGTCCACATATGGTTTGAAAGGTGTAAATGAATTATCGTGTACAAAACAATAAGGGTTATCAAAGATAACGTATACATTTAAAACACCCACAATCAATTACATTACAGAAAGGGAAGTATAAATTGAAAGATCAAACAACATGAGAGATCAATATAGGAACGTTATAACACACAAATTAAAAGACTCATCTTTAAGTTAACTCCGCTAAAATTTCAAATAATTTCAGCTGAAAATGATTTTTTACTGCTACTTAAAACAGTTATTTGCAGCTCAATCATGCCACCGTATGTGTTTCCAATTAACTTCTGTTGAAGTAAAGGATGCAACAAAATGTTCAGCTTTTATCACTATTGGTGCTGTTATTTTTTAGGTGTTTTGAACATGTCTTGCTGTCTTCTGGCGCCATTACTCACTGTCTGTCCTTGCAATGTATATTGTGTATATCATGTAGCTATTAGCATATGTCTATTTTACAAACTATACATTTAACTATGCATTAGCTTTATTAGCCTATAACGATTAAAATAATTAACACAGCAGAGGTATAATTTGTCCCAATTTGCTACTCGTCCTATAACAGTAACAAATTGGACATGTTTATAGCTTCTAAAATATATTATGATATATGTATATACTTTAGAACATAACATTAACACCTATATTATTAAAGTTGAGCTTAAATAATAAATACCACGTACAATCTGCATTTCGCCCTGTTTATCCAACAAATTTATTCCAACAACAGCACTTTTTGTTACAAGTTTTCTACAAACATCAGTTACTATTAGCAAACGACCACACTCTGCTAACTGCCAAACTCATACTTAAGGAGCCTACGGAACATATCTTCAATATTTTGTAATCAGTCATCAACAAATTCTCAAAAGAATAGCTTCTCTTTTGTTTTGTACTCACTGTGTACTTATCACAGCAAACAAATGACATGCTTTCATCTTGCTATAGCTCCTGTTACAACATCCTCCCTCATTTGATACAAGCGACACCATAATGAAGGTCATTGTTTAGAGACTATTTTTTTAAACCCAAATAATCTCTAAACGTCTGTAATTTGTTACTGGTTGTTCATGGTTTTGCGCTTTGTTACACTTGAGAGTCTCGTTGTATATGCAGAGCATCCATCTGTTCAAGAATGAACGAGACAGTCGTCTTTCTAATCATCACGATCTGAGACTTCAACATAGCAATCTGGCTCGCGTTGGAATTCACCATCAACGTTAACATCTCATTTTCTGCCTTTAGCTTGTCACGAGCCTGTAAAAGAAATGACATCATTATTTACTGAACGCTTTACCACTGAGATAAACATATTCATGCATTTGTAGTCCTCTAGAAAGTTCATTTTAATTAAAAACCTTTCTTACTAGATTCAAATTTTAAAGGCTTCATTTCCAACCCTTTGATACTCATGAGCAGCAAACAGCATGAAACATGAACAGACTGCGAGTCACTCGCAGGCTGTTCTGGTTTAATGCTGTTTTCACATGGCCATTTTCACTTTGCTTTTAATGGGGGGAAAGGGTTATGTCCGATCAATTGTGTTGTTGTTGTGTATTATGTGACCCTAAGTATCTTCCATACTTCGTGGCCCATGGATTACCTTATTTATATCATGTTAGAAAATGTGACATTCAAAGATCAGATCAAAACAAAGATATATGATAATTATATAATAAAATTCTGGTAAGTATTACAAATGCAATTTATATTAGCAAATTCATATTTGTCATGAATTTTAATTGCAGACACTAAAATGAAAAAGCGTTACACAAACATGTTTCTTTTCTTTTCACAAATAAATATCAGTTGTAATTTGCAGTTATTGTATTCATACTACTAATTATTCTCTACGACTTATAATCATTCAACTGACTTAAATATGAATTATTTATAAATGAAAAAATCAATACATTTAAAAAAAAATTAAACAAATAGATGATAACTTACACTTTTATAAAACACTATATTTTTGAATAAAATAAGTATATTTTTCGCAATACTATGTTTAACTAAATTCTGATGAAAATTCAATGAAGTGGGTAAGTTGACATTTGAATGTTATATGAGAGAATATATTCACACCATCTAAAACATTTCTGTACTGATAAAATAATTCTAAAATGCACATCTGCTACTAATAATCTCATGAACAAAACTTTATTCATCATACATAATGTGATCAATAAACCAACGTGTTATGTTATCAAATGTTAACAAAATGCTAACTAGCTTTACATAAAAACTAACAGACAACATTACATATGTTGGTTATATTGCATCAATGCAAGTTACAAATGTATATTCATGTTACAAACTCTGCCAAACATATTTTCCGGATACCCCAAAATGCTTACTAAATACTTCGAAATGTTTTAACAAAAAAAAAGTGGCAAATACAAAAGGCGCTAAAATTATTATTTTTTATACCAAGTATGTTCAAACCAAAAAAATAAATGGCTGAGAATTACAACAGGATTTTAAACATGCCCATTATTTATATGCCTGCACCTCTGTGACTAAATGAGACGCATTCTGAGAATACGGGGCTTAATGCATGTGCGTAAAGTGTCATCCCAGATTAACCTGTGCAGTCCCCACAGGCTAATCAGGGACGACACTTTCCGACTTAACTGGATTTTCGTGTAGAAGAGACTTCATTTAAATTAAACGAAAAATACCATAAGCGGAAAGTGTTGTCCCTGATTAGCCTGTGCGGACACAGGCTAATCTGGGATGACACTTGAAGCACATGCATTAAGCCCCGTATTTTCAGAAAATGTCTCAAATAGTATGTGCAGCATCATGCGAAAATGGGTCTTATGCCATATGCAGCCAGTATAGCTCCATACCTGCCCCGACATTTATCAAACAGAGTTCTCTTTCTAATTGGAAAAACTAAAGAAAATCCCTCTAGCTTTTCCTAACAAACTATGTTACTACAGGAACAACCAAAATACATGATTTCTATCTCAGTTCAATATGTTCTCAAGATATTGAGCAGAAACCATTTTTCAAAACCTTATACCAGTGACCTGTACCCCACCCACTCTTTTTGCAATCTTAAGTGTAATTAACCCTTTACCACTAAGATACATAATTCAACGCATTTGTAGTCCGTTAGAAAGTTACATTTAATTAAATACCTTTCTTTGCCAGAATCAAGTTATAAAGGCTTCCTTTCCAACCCTTAGATACTGATGAGAAGCAAACAGCGTAAAACCTGAACAGACTGTGAGCTACTCGCAGGCTGTTCTGGTTTAATGCTGGTTGCAAAAGCCATTTTCACTTTGCTTCATATGGGGGAAAGGGTTAATATAATAAAAGTGATGTTCAATCCAAAATGTATAATTATTACAGGCAATAAAAACCTTGGATGATATCACTTAGGCTACAAGTGGTGTTTACATGTTCTGTGTTTTACGTCAACAAAAAAGATAACAAATACGATGCAGAATTTCATTCACAAAAAACTAAAATGTACATAATGAACTACAACAAGAGGGCCTGAAAGGCCCAAGGTATCCCCTGCAACATATGCTTTGTTTGAGGATGGGTGCAAATTGGACGGATGAACATAATGATAGATGGACGGACGGAGGACTATAACACAAAACTAAGACAAAGGAAGGTTCTTAAGCCTTCACAATTTATTTAGGTGAATTAATAAGTCGTGCGTTTTCCACAAAAACATTCAACTTTTACATACGCTCAATTTTCAGAGTGTTGCAGAGTGAACACAACATCTGCCATGACATACCTGGAAATGTTTTGATGGTTAATCATTTAGCATTGGGTACGGGAATCATTGTCATTTGGCGTGCATCATCCTCTTATGCATATATATATATATACTCATATCAAGTTTAAATGAAATCCGCCAAAGCACTTCCAAGATATGGCTCCGGACACAAAAGTGCCGGACGGACAGCCGGACGGACAGACAACGCCAAAACAATATCCCTCCGCCTCTGGCGCAGGAATATATTCATACCAAGTTTCAAAGAAATCCGCCAAAGCGCTTCCAAGATATGGCTCCGGACACAAAAATGCCTATGGTTAAAAGCAGTTTTTCAAGATACAAAGGGCCATAAGTCTGTTTTTAACAGATAGTGTACAATGCCATTTGGCGTGCATCATCCTCTTATGCATATATATACTCATACCAAGTTTAAATGAAATCCGCCAAAGCACTTCCAAGATATGGCTCCGGACACAAAAGTGCCTATAGTAAAAAGCATTTTTTCAAGATACAAAGGGCCATAACTCTGTTTTTAACAGATGTTGTACAATGCCATTTGGTGTGCATAAGCCTCTTATGCATATATATACTCATACCAAGTTTCAATGAAATCCGCCAAAGAACTTCCAAGATATGGCTCCGGACACTAAAAAGCATTTTTTCAAGATACAAAGGGCCATAAGTCTGTTTTTAACAGATGGTGTACAATGCCATTTGGCGTGCATCATCCTTTTATGCATATATATACTCATACTAAGTTTAAATGAAATCCACCAAAGAACTTTCACGATATGGCTCCGGACACAAAAGTGCCGGACGGACAGCCGGATGGACGGACAACGCCAAGACAATATCCCTCCGCCTCTGGCGAAGGATAACAAAACTGAACCAAATACAAACTTAAAGGTCACTAGCAAATACCGTCTACATTCACAGATACATGTACAAGACAATAACCAGGGACACACCTTAAGACTTACTGTACATCCTCATTGATTGTTTGTGACTGAGCAGAAAATATAACACACACTGTTAGTTCATGAGCATTAAAACATACTTTCATGTAGTGATAATAAATTTATTTCTTCATATTCCCTCATTTCAAGTGTTTGTAATTGAGCACAAAATTCCAAACATAATAACATAAGTTTGCATCTATCACTGATGAACATCGTTTATAATGACAACAAGATGAGGTTTGACATACCTAAATCTTCAAAACATGAAGGTTTACAATAAAACTGTTTAACACTTAAGACATTATGAAACAAATATCTGCAATTACGTTTACTACACATTTGAACTTTGCTCTGGGCAAACTTGGCTTAATGCATGTGTGTAAAGTGTCATCACAGAATAGCCTGTGCACTCTGCCCAGGCTTATCAGGGACGAAACTTTCTGCTTTTTTTGGTGTGTGTTTTTTAACAAATTAAGGCGGAAAGTATTGTCCCTGATTAGCTTAATTTTCTCCAAAATCATGATTCAGCCGCACAATAGCCAAAAGGCAGCCGCGACTATGTAGCAGCATGATTAAATAAAAACACCATTGCCTACCTCTTCCGCCTTTGAAAGTCGCTCATGAAGCTCTCTAAACTCCCCACCCTCCTCCAGTTCCCGTGGAAACACGTCGAAATAGCATTCCTCCGTCTGTGTCCCACGATGCACCCGCGTACGTTTCTGACGCTGTGACATCTTGCGCTTTGAGGAGTATGAAAGATCCTGGCTGCCTGACCCTGTTAGAGAAGAAATATTTTTGCTTTTAAATGGGGTTGTTAAAAAAAATTGATATTATTTTAATAAATGTTTTTTTTAATTCCTTTATTCACAAAACTTTAGTCATTGGAATGAGATAAAATATTGAAAACAGATTGTTAAATAATAAGTTTTCCATAAATTGGACTCAAAGCAAAGATCTTTTAAAGCGAATGCAACATGTTTCCACTGTTCTATTTTTGATAGGAGTATTTTTAATGATATTTCAGTAATACATGGATTTGCTAAATTATGGATGAAAAGTGCTTTATAATTTTCTAATTGTAATTGACGAATATTAAAAATCAATATTTAACAATTTTTTTCAGGAGTGTTGTTTTGCGAGTCTGAATAGAATTCAAACATTCTTTTTTCAATCAATGACATTTTTATAAAGTTGTTATTTTATGGACAGTTAACCCTTTATTTCTAACATTTAGTCATAAATTGAATTATAAATTGTTAACAAGAGCACCACGTAGCGGGTGCCAACGCTCGGCTGCGGGTGCAGTTTTGAATGAATGAAAGCTTTTCAGAAGAATATTAGAGGTCACAGTGACCTTGACCTTTGACCTAGTGACCCAAAAAAGGGTGTGGCATGTAGAACTCATCAAGGTGCAGCTACATATGAAGTTTCAAAGTTGTAGGTGGAAGCACTTTGATTTTAGAACCAATGTCAAGGTTTTAGCATTACACCGACGACAGATGCCAGACGCTGGACACCAGACGACAAGCTGGCTATGACAATACCTCGGGTTTTCTCCGAAAACAGCCTAACTAAAAATGTAAAATGATGTTAACAAGAACTTATCAAAGTATTAATAAAGTGCCCTCCAGTGCTGCAAGAAGTAATGCTTGTGAATGTAAAAAACAAAACATCAGACTCTGGGGCATGGCCAGTTTTGACCCCAGGGTTTTTAACTAAGTGTGTAGAGAACAATTATTCAATATTACATTCCAAATATTAAACCCTTCTGCTTTCAGAGGAAAACATTTTTCAAGTTATTATGTTATATAAGATTACATTAATAATATGACCCCCAGGTGTGGCAAGTAATTAATAAACGGTCCTAATTTGATGAAACTGTGCAGAGGGCAAAAAACAAAACAATTTATTTTATGTTTTCGGGTGGTTTGAAGAGAAATATCAGTGAATTACACCTGATAACTCACTGTTTCAAACAGTGAAAATAAACAGAAAAAATTATTGATAATTTTACTGTTATACCGTGTAATGATGTCATTATAATAGAAAACAAGAGGGCCTGAAAGGCCCAAAGTCGCTCACCTGAGATTCAAAGGAACTGACCTGTTCTGTGCAGCCCAAGATGTCATTAGAACAAAATGTTCATACCAACTTTCATGACTAGTGAACACCCTGGCAGCCACCTTTTTCAACAGACCAGAACCATTTTCATACACTTCCAAGATATCATTTAAACAAATATACTGACAAAGTTTAATGAAGATTCATAAGTCCATATAAGGAAAAATGCCCCGCCCACTGGTGGCCATGTTTTTCAAGCAACTTGAACCATTTTCGAACTTGTCCAAAATATCATTTGGACAAATCTTCTGACAAAGTTTCATGATGATCGTACAATAAATACGGCTTCTAGAGTGTTAACAAGATTTAACTATAGCTATATGAGGAAAAATGCACCGCCCCCTTGGCGGCCATGTTTTTCCACCAACCGAAACTATTTTCGAACTCATCCAATTATATAAAGCCATATTAGGAAAAATGCCCTGCCCCGTGGTGGCCATGTTTTTAAGCAACCAAAACCATTTTCGAACTCATCCAAGATATCATTAGGACAAATCTTCTGACCAAGTTTCATGAAGATCGGAAAATAAATGTGGCATCTAGAGTGTTAACAAGGTTTTACTATAGCCATTTAAGGAAAAATGCCCCGCCCCCTGGCAGCCATGTTTTTCAACCAACCCGCATCATTTTTTTAACTTGTCCAAGATATTATTGGGATTAATCTTCTGGCCAAGTTTCATGAAGATCGGACAATAAATGTGGCCTCTAGAGTGTTACATGTAACAAGATTTTACTATAGCCATATATAACCATATAATGAAAAACACCCCGCCCCTTGGCAGCCATGTTTTTCAAGCAAACGTAACCATTTTCAAACTCATCCAAGATATCATTGAGACCAATCTTCTGACTAAATTTCATGAAGATTGGACAATAAATGTGGCCTCTAGAGTGTTCACAAGGTTTTACTATAGCCATATTTAGCCATATAAGGAAAAATGCCCCGCCCTTGGCAGCCATGTTTTTCAAGCAATCGTAACCATTTTTAACTCATCTAAGATATTATACAGACCAATCTTCTGACCAAATTTCATGAAGATTGGACAACAAATGTGGCCTCTAGAGTTTTAACAAGGTTTTACTATAACCATTTAAGGAAAACTGCTCCGCCCCCTGGCGGCCATGTAATTTCACCGATCTGGACCATTTTCAAACTCGTCCGAGATATTAATGAAACCAATGTTTTGACCAAGTATCATGATGATTGGGCAAAAATTGTGACTTCTAGAGTGTTCACAAGGTTTCTCTATAGCCATATAAGAAATACTGCCCCGCCCCCGGGCGGCCATGTTTTTCAACGGACCGGAACCATTTTTTAACTCACAAGGTTTTTCTCTTTTTTTTGACCTAGTGACCTAGTTTTTGACCCAGCATGACCCAGTTTCGAACTCAGTCGAGGTATCAATGGGACAAATGTTCTGACCAAATTTCATGAAGATCAGACAAAATAAATGTGGCCTCTAGAGTGTTCACAAGGCAAAATGTTGACGACGGACAACACACAATGGACGACGCACGACGGACAAAAGGCGATCACAAAAGCTCACCATGAGCACGTTGTGCTCAGGTGAGCTAGCAATCTATGATCATTCATGAATTAAAATCGATATACCACCAATTTTCACAAATATCCTCTGGGTTATGTACCAAATAACAAGCATGTGGATGTTGCAGTTACAGAGATTTATACTTGTTGCTAATAAAGGCTTATTTTCGACCTAGGATGATAATAATTGCACATGCACAACTTCACATCTTAAGGAATAATGCCTGCAAATAATGTTGTGCATGGAATAGTGCAGGAGAATGTCTGTGAACAAGATTGTTCCTCTGTGGACAGACAGAGGGAGGATATATTGTTGGCAAATAGAAGGCAAATATACTAAATTACAAACCAAACAAGGGCTGTTTGTAAAACATGCATGCCCCCCATATGGGCTCTACGTTGTAGTGACAGCCATTGTGTGAATATGTTTTTTGTCACTGTGACCTTGACCTTTGACCTAGTGAATTGAAAATCAATAGGGGTCATCTGCGAGTTGTGATCAATCTACCTATCAAGTTTCATGATCCTAGCCATAAGTGTTCTTCAGTTATCATCCGGAAACCATGTTACTATTTCGGGTCACCGGGACCTTGACCTTTTACCTAGTGACCTGAAAATCAATAGGGGTCATCTGCAAGTCATGATCAATGTACCTATGAAGTTTCATGATCCTAGGCATAAGCGTTCTTGAGTTATCATCCAGAAACCATTTTACTATTTTGGGTCACCATGACCTTGACCTTTGACCTAGTGACCTCAAAATCAATAGGGGTCATCTGCAAGTCATGATCAATGTACCTATGAAGTTTCATGATACTAGGCATAAGCGTTCTTGAGTTATCATCTGGAAACCATTTTACTATTTCGGGTCACCATGACCTTGACCTTTGACCTAGTGACCTGAAAATCAATAGGGGTTATCTGCAGGTAATGATCAATGTACCTATGAAGTTTCATGATCGTAGCCATAAGTGTTCTTGAGTTATCATCCGGAAACCATTTTACTGTTTCGGGTCACTGTGACCTTGACCTTTGATATAGTGACCTGAAAATCAATAGGGGTCAACTGCGAGTCATGATCAATCTACCTATCAAGTTTCATGATCCTAGGCATAAGCGTTATTGTGTCATCATCCGGAAACCATTTTACTATTTCGGGTCACCGTGACCTTGACCTTTGACCTAGTGACCTGAAAATCAATAGGGGTCATCTGCGAGTCATTATCAATCTACCTATCAAGTTTCATGATCCTAGGCATAAGCGTTTTTGAGTTATCATCCGGAAACCATTTTACTATTTCGGGTCACCGTGACCTTGACCTTTTACCTAGTGACCTGAAAATCAATAGGGGTCATCTGCGAGTAATTATCAATCTACCTATGAAGTTTAATGATTCTAGGCATAAGCATTCTTGAGTTATCATCCGGAAACCATTTTACAAGTTTGGGTCACCGTGATCTTGACCTTTGACCTAGTGACCTGAAAATCAATAGGGGTCATCTGCCAGTCATTATCAATCTACCTATGAAGTTTCATGACTCTAGGCATAAGCGTTCTTGAGTTATCATCCGTAAACCATTTTACTATTTCGGGTCACCATGACCTTGACCTTTGACCTAGTGACCTGAAAATCAATAGGGGTCATCTGCAAGTCCTGATCAATCTACCTATCAAGTTTTATGATCCTTGGCATAAGCGTTCTTGAGTTATCATCCGGAAACCATTTTACTATTTCGGGTCACCGTGACCTTGACCTTTGACCCAGTGACCTCAAAATCAATAGGGGTCATCTGCGAGTCATGATCAATGTACCTATGAAGTTTCATGATCCTAGGCCCAAGCGTTCTTGAGTTATCATTTGGAAACCACCTGGTGGACCGACCGACAGACCGACATGAGCAAAGCAATATACCCCCTCTTCTTCGAAGGGGGGCATAATAAAACACATCTGTATTGTGTGTAGTTACAATGATGTAAACTTTCATTATATAGTATTTTAAACCAACAGAGATGCCACATAAGTTATAAGTAACAAAAGGGTATAATAAAAATCACACATGAATACCACACTATAATAAGAGACAATGTTCCTACAAGTTGTATATAGAAGGAAGAGGACACACCTCCAGGGTTATTAGATGGGAGTGGGTGGGGAGTTGAAATGTGTACATACTGCTTTAGTACTAATGTCCCTGCTACAAAATAGTATGCATGAACAGAATGTTCTTCAATATCACTAACAGTCTCACCTTAACCCTTTCCCACCCAGAAGTAAAGTGGAAAATGGCTTATGCAACAGCATAAAACCAGAACAGCCTGCTAGTAACTCAAAGGCTGTTCAGGTTTTAAGCTGGTTGCTGCTCATCAGAATCTAAGGGTTCGAAATGAACCCTTTCAAACTTGAATCTAGGAAGAAAAGTCTATAATTTAATTTGATTTTCTAAGAGACTTCAAACATGTAAAAGTGCAACTCTGAGTGGTAAAGGTTAAGATGACACATTTCTGCTGTATTGGTTACGTCTCACCATTTGAAGACAGGGAGTCTAATCTCCGGTTACAAGCCACACTAGTCTTGGAGCGACATTCCATGACGACCAGGTCCTTACAGTGCTTGTGTGCATTGATTCCGCAGTCTGAAAGCAACCAAATCACTGCACACACCCACAAATGTATAATAATGGCCTTGTTCTAGGAAAACTGGGCTTCAAGTATGTGCGTTAAGTGTCCTCACAGATTCGCCTGCATTTATGTTTGGAATTAATCTTTAATTTTGACTGTGGTATGCATACAGAACATTTAAGTGTTCAAAGTAAAACACAAAGGTATTTGGCAACAATTTCATTTGTATCATTAAACAAGGTCATGGAGAGAAACATACTTAAGTTGTAAAAAAATGGACACCATGGGATGCAATATTGGTTGGGCTGTCTATCAAACTTGAGGTCCATTTTATGCAAACATATATATCTGGAAAGTTTGCATAAGATTCTGTGAGATTGTTAGTACTAACAAAGGGCAACAACTCTCAACCGCCTGGCAAAATGTGGCAGGTTTTTGCACTTGGCCTCCGATTTATGTCAACAAACCTTTTCACAAAGTTTGATGAATATTCTATAAAAACTGTACGCACTATAGAACTGAAATGGAAAATGTAGCAGTTTTTGTATTATAATAGGTAATAACTCTGAAGTGACTTGTGCGAATTGGCTGGCTATTAAACTCTTAATATGAAAAGTTTGGTGAAGATTCAATGAAAACTGTATGATTAAGGCAGTCACAACAATTATTTTGCTGCATGCTCATCCTAAAAGGCTTTTGCCATAATATGTCATGTCTATAGACAGGTGTATAAACTACATTTCTGTGTCCATGTCAACACAGAAAGGAAAACCATTTATGCCTTAATTTTTTTTCCACATTTAAGAAATTAAAGCAAGTAAGCATAAGAAAAAACGTCAAAGTATTGTTCCTCTTTCACAGCTATCATCAGAATGTAAAGTACTATAATAATGAAGTTTTAGTTTTTTCTTGCACAGAAAAATTCAGCGGAAGAGATTGTCAAAAGGTCAATCTATCATAATGTGAGACCATATTGACGAATGTTCAGACAAAAAAAAGTCGGTCATTATTAAAATGTAGAGCATTATACATTTTTAATTTCTGAACTAGATACAAGACAAAGTAATGCCAAGTGGTATTTACTTAGGTTATGATCAATACTGTACCAATTCATTTTTTGTATGTACACATGTACTTTTAATAATATTTTAAGAAAAAAAGAAGAGATCTCAAATATGTGGAATGTGAACATATTGGGAAATTGAACACGATATTTTGGATAATTATAAAAGACATAAAACAAGATGCTGTATTCAATTAACGCTGCTGCATCGAGAGGAAATATTTCAATATGAATTTATCATTATTATTTATGAGATTAAAAAAATAAGGTTAATGTCATTGTCAAAAAGAAGTAAGATGATATTAGTTTGTTTATTGTTGAATGGAAGTATCAAAGCTTTTTTGTAAGTAGATTTAATGTTTTTCAAATCGTCAATTTGGATATACCAAAATTTGACCTCTTTAATTGGACTAAATGCCAAAGTATGTCAATGTGAAGGTAAAAATGAGGTCAGGTGATGTGAGTGTGTAGAGAGTGTGTATAGATATCATCCATGCAACTAT
Organism: Dreissena polymorpha; assembly: GCF_020536995.1. NCBI lineage: Eukaryota > Metazoa > Mollusca > Bivalvia > Myida > Dreissenidae > Dreissena > Dreissena polymorpha. The sequence goes on along the minus strand of NC_068357.1, from coordinate 77,276,417 downwards.
GGAAGTTTTGTAGGAATCATAATTGATATTATAAAAGTCCTGTAATTTAGGGTAAACCTTCTATGGTCATAAGAAGGAAAGAACGATCAGGCCAATACCGTTACGTCCTACAGCATCAGCAGACGCCGGAGAGTGGGCATACGAAAGCTTTATTCTCGGTATGATACAGGTTTAAACTCTTGTGACACTGAATTTCCTATCATTTGTAAACACCTACATCTCTGAAGCAGTATAGACCTTTTTTTTAAAGCAGAATACAATGTTCACTTGACAGCTATTTATTATAAGCAACAGGCAGCATCAACTGTACAAATGAGTCGTGTTCTGAGAAAACTGGGCATAATGCATGTGCGTAAAGTGTAGTCCCAGATTAGGGACGACACTTTCCGCTTTTATGACATTTTTCATTTAAATGAAGTCTCTTCTTAGCAAAATTCCGATTTAGGCGAAAGGGTCGTCCCTGATTAGCCTGTGCGAACTGCACAGGCTAATCTGGGACGACACTACACACATGCATTAAGTCCAGTTTTCTCAGCACTATGCACAAATATAGAATCTTACCTTTACATTTCCAGCCTTGCTTAATTAGGCCCCATAACTGAAAAAAAAAATCCAAAGTTATAGATAACAAACCACTGGTTTAGAGAAAGAAAATCAGAATCATAATAATATCCAGAATCATGATAAATATATTCACATTGACAAACACCCTGTAATTGCATGAATAATGCTTGGTCAGTAAACATCAGGAATTTTATCATAAAAATCAAATTACAATGTATACTACTCCGTATCAAGGTACACATTTGTAAATGAAAAGTTATCAAACAAAAATCAAGTTTCTAAAACAACCATACAGGCTCACACTTTACTCAAATCATTTATATTTAAAAAAGAATTGTGTGACGGCGATGATAACTTACTCATGCATGAAGAGTTAAAACTCATTTGCATCATATAGAAAATGAATGCCTTTAATTTATTTAAACAGCATACATGTACAATAAGTACATGTATATAAGCATTGTAAGAAGTTATTTAAACTATGGCCCACTTTGACTTTTTGTTCAAGATGTCAATTATTTATGTTACAAGAATTACTAATTAAATTGAACCGACAATGAAGCTAAATACTTTATGCATATGATTATGTTTTGCTTTCAGTAAAGACCAATGAAGAGTATATTGATGATTTCTACTGTTGTTTAAATAAAACTTTTAAAATGTTTTATATCTCATATCATTAATTCACCAAAGACATCAACATATGTCTTATAACTTTCTTTTATGAATTTCAATTTTATTTGTTTTATATTTTTCATTTTCATCATTTAATAAAATACACATTTTAAAGTTTGCTAGTAAAATTGTATTCAGTGTGATTAAATTATGTTAGAGGCTATGAAATTCAGAGGGTGTTATGCTTTCAAATACATATCATAATTGAAGAGAAGTATACATTGTACATTTGTTAATCCTTTACCACTTAGATACATATTTTTATGCATTTGCAGTCCCTTAGAAAGTTAAATTTAATTTAAGACCTTTCTTACTAGGTTCAAGTTTTAAGGCTTCATCTCCAACCCTTAGATGCTGATGAGCAGCAAACAGCATAAAACCTGAACAGACTGTGAGTTACTCGCAGGCTGTTCTGGTTTTATGCTGTTTGCACAAAGCCATTTTTACTTTGCCTCTGAGTGGGAAAGGGTTAAACAACAATAACACCAGATTATCAAAATAATTGGAAGGTGACTGTATTTCCAATAAAACTAGAATTGTCACACCAGAAAAGAATATTCTCCCAAATTAAGACTTTGTAACAAAACTGGAATCCATTTGAAAGAAATTGACCAAACATCACAGCAAAACTTGATCTCTATTAACCCTTTCCCCCTCAGAAGCCAAGTGAAAATGGCTATGTGCAAACAGTATAAAACCAGAAAAGCCTGCGAGTAACTCGCAGTCCAGGTTTTATGCTGTTTGCTGCTCATCAGTATCGAAGAGTCGGAAATGTAGCCATTAATACTTGATTGTAGTAAGAGATGTCTTAAATTAAATATAATTTAAGGTACTACAAATGGGTCAAAATACATATCTAAGTGGTAAAGGGTTAAATAATTGTACACACGTGTGTGCAAAATATGTCAAGCCTAAATCAAGTAATTGACCAGAAACCAACAGACTGACAAGCTAACTTCTTTTTAACCCACCTACTTTTTGGTTGTTTAAAAATGGGTTGTTGTTTGTTCTTTATGTAAAAATTACCTAGCCGTAATTTTGGGAATGGAAGTGCAAGTATGAAAATTAGTTAGTTTTTTTTTAATAAGCCATGCTTTGCATGTTTTATTTATAAATAACTATCATCGGCTAGATATAGGTTTTGTTGGATGCAAACGTTTAGCTAAGTTTTCAAAAAGAATTTTGTAAGCAGCATTCGTATTAGTCTTTGATTAAAGATTGGTTTAGGATCTGAGTGCCTTACCAGTCCTGTGCAGTGAATACAGAACGTGGGTGCCTTACCAGTCCTGTGCAGTGAATACAGAACGTGGGTGCCTTACCAGTCCTGTGCAGTGAATACAGAACGTGAGTGCCTTACCAGTCCTGTGCAGTGAATACAGAACGTGGGTGCCTTACCAATCCTGTGCAGTGAATACAGAACGTGGGTGCCTTACCAGTCCTGTGCAGTGAATACAGAACGTGGGTGCCTTACCAGTCCTGTGCAGTGAATACAGAACGTGGGTGCCTTACCAGTCCTGTGCAGTGAATACAGAACGTGGGTGCCTTACCAGTCCTGTGCAGTGAATACAGAATGTGGGTGCCTTACCAGTCCTGAGCAGTGAATACAGAACGTGAGTGCCTTACCAGTCTTGTGCAGTGAATACAGAACGTGGGTGCCTTATCAGTCCTGTGCAGTGAATACAGAACGTGGATGCCTTACCAGTCCTGTGCAGTGAATACTGAACGTGGGTGCCTTACCAGTCCTGTGCAGTGAATACAGAACGTGGGTGCCTTACCAGTCCTGTGCAGTGAATACAGAACGTGGGTTCGAAGTAAGTGATCTCATGGAAATCGTGCTTGAAGCTGTTTCGAAGGGCGTGGCAGTTGGCGCGGATGAAATACGTCTTCATTTCTGCTTTACTGATCATACCATCCCTGCAATGTGAGAAATCCAGCAGTTGATGTGAGAATTAAATTTTTTGACAATGCTTTGTGTGATAAGACCATGTCTTCAATGTAAAATATATAGCCCCTATCTGGGAAAATAGTGCTTAAATTAATGTGCGTATATTTTTGTCCCAGATTAGCATGTGCAGTCCCCGCAGGCTAATCAGGGACAACACTTTATTCCTCGACTGGATTTTCTTTTAGGAGAGACATCCTTTACATGATAAATAACTACTAGCGGACAGTGTGCTCCCTCATTAGCCTGACAGCAGACTGCACAGGCTAATCTGTGCTGATATTTTATGCACATGCTTTAAGCCCAGTTTTTCAGAATGCGGCTCATATTGTATTAAACTTCTCTACTTCAAGGCTGATAAGCCCTGCTGGCTTAAAAACTATTAAATTATTCTATAATAAATAATATCCAAACAAGAGATGTGTTCGTAAGAAACACAATGCCCCCTACTGCGCCGCTTTGAAATAAAATTTCTATTTATCATTTGGCAGGTATAGAAATCATCTCCCTTAAAAGCTTATTACTTCCCTTGGATTTTATCCAATCCAACCGGGTGTGTGTGTGGGGGGGGGCATGGAGATCAAAGAGATCATAACCAGAGCTCATCATGTAGCTATAGACATACGTCCAGCGGTATGAAATCAACACTACCATTCACAAATTAGTACAGTAACGAAATGATAATTATATCATTTAAAAAAAACTTTGAAAAATCATTCATTTGAGTTATAAATAATCCAAATAATAAATCTGTACAGTAACTGTGAAAAGAAGTTAAATTATTGGTAAGGAAATATATAATATGAGATTTATAATTATATAAATTACGTCCCTTGAAATAATTGTCTCTAACAAATCTCTACTTTTAGTAGCAAATAATTAAAAGCCAATCTCTATTTTTAGTAGCAAAAAATTAAAAGCCACTACCATGACTGTAGATTCACAACTCAATGTGCAGCTCCATGAGATACACATGCATGCCAAATATAAAGTTGCTATGTTCAATATTGAATAATTATCTCCCTTTAACGCTTATTACTTCCCGTTGATTTGTTTTTTTGACCTTAGACCATGAAGGATGACCTTGACCTTTTACCACGATTTGTTTGTCAGAAACACAATGCCGCCTACTGCGCCACTTTGATTGATTTAACAAAAATATATACGATGGCAGGTCAGATAATTACGTCCATTTAAAGCTTATTACTTCCCTTGGAATTTGTTTTTTCGACCCTAGACCTTGAAGGATGATGTTCACCTTGAAATTATGAAAAAAAGAAAAAAAAAAAAAAATTCACCTTGGAATTTTAGCACTCAAAATGTGCAGCTCCATGAGATACACATGCATGCCAAATATCAAGTTAGTATGTTCAATATTTAAAGTTATGGCCAATGTTAAAGTTTTTTTCGGACGGACGGACAGACTGACTGACGGACAGTTCAACTGCTATATGCCACCCTACCGGGGACATAAAAAAGATTAATGTTTTCCACAGTTTACAGTAGTGATGAACCAAAATTGATAATTATTGTCAAACTTGCATGAATATACACATTGGTTTTAGCTCTATCCTAAAAAGTTTATATTTTAACAATTTCAAGTTTGAATAGGATACAATTGTAATACATTAACAATTTAAACGACGGGTGCACATTCTTCACAATCTCCAGACCGTGCATGTGTACTAATTTTAATTGGGTCAAATATGACTCCGGTAAATTTCAAAATTGATACAGGAAGTGAGTGCAATATAATCCCTCACGATACATTTCGCAATCTTAAGCTGAGCAGCCCATTGGAACCCCCCGACAGTAAACTCACCTCATACTCAGGTGACCTAATTAAGGTTATAGGTAAAGTACGTCTCCCCTGCTCCCACTTATCAGACAAAATAGACGCATTATTCTATGTAGTCGGAAACAAAGCCCCTCCACTACTTGGCCTCAAATCATCACTTGATCTAAAATTGATCAAATTGACATATTCAGTTGAAAACACCCCAAAAGAGCAGACGCCTCTTACCAAGGACACTGTGATGTCCGAATTCAAAACGCTATTCAGCGGTGTAGGGGAAATCCCAGGTTATGCCAAATTGCATTTGAAAGAAAATGCAGTCCCCGTCGTGAATCCCCCGCGCAAAGTCCCAGAAGCCCTAAAATCTAGGTTTAAGGCTGAGCTTGATCGAATGGTTTCCGATGGAATCATCACAAAGGTCACCGAACCAACCGCGTGGGTTAACAGTACAGTTCTTATAGAGAAACCTAAGACAGGCAAACTCAGGGTATGCATAGACCCAAAAGCTTTGAATGACGCTATTTGCAGGCCCCATTACCCAATGCCGACGTTAGAAGACGTTACGAATGACTTATCAGGAGCTACGCACTTAAGCATCCTTGATATCACACATGCCTATTGGAGTGTGAAACTTGACCACGAGTCGTCCCTACTGACGTGTTTTTCGACACCGTTCGGAAGGTACCGCTACCTACGACTACCGTTCGGAATTAGTTCCTCGGGTGACATTTTCATGCAGAAATGCAATGAAATTTTTGAAAATTCGCCAGGAGTCCATTGTATTGTCGACGACATTCTTATAAGTGGCAGGTCAAGGGCGGAGCATGATCGAAACTTGCGCAACGCGCTCAAACTAGCTCAAAACAAGGGTGTCCGTTTAAACCCGGACAAATGTATTATAGGTGCGACTGAAGTGCCATTCTTTGGTCATGTTGTTTCAAGTCAAGGTCTGAAACCCGACAGTAGCAAACAAAACGCAATTACGGATCTTAAAGCCCCCCAAACTCGAGCCGAGTTAGAGACTTTTCTAGGCATGGTCAACTACCTGGCAAAATTCGCGCCAAATCTCGCAGAGATTACAGCCCCCCTTAGCAGCCTCTTGCAAAAGGAGGTAGAATTCCTCTGGTATGACCCTTAATCGCGCGCTTTCGAAAAAGTCAAGGCCGTGATTACGAATGCACCAGTTCTAGGTTACTTTGACCCCAAGGAACCCCTTGTGCTTGAATGCGACGCCTCTCAAAACGGGTTAGGTTGCTCCCTGTTGCAGAAAGGTAGACCAATTGCGCATGCTTCAAAAAGCTTGACCGCAAGTGAGAAGCTGTATGCAAACATTGAACGCGAACTACTTGCAATTGTGTTTGGTTGCAAGCGATTCCACCAACTGACGTACGGACGACACGTGACTGTTCACAGTGATCACAAACCGATTTCGTCAATCATAAAAAACCTCTATCGGCAGCGCCTCCGAGGCTGCAGAGACTACTTCTGTCATTACAGAAATACGACATCACTGTGGAGCATGTGCGTGGTAAAGACATACCCGTCTCAGACTATCTGTCAAGACACTCAGTAAATGACACGTACCCAACTCTAATTGACGGATTGGACACACACGTTCATTCGGTTAGAAAGCAACTGCTGGTGACTGACAGACGTTTAGAAATAATCAGACAGGCAATTCGTGACGACAGTCAGATGCAACTTCTAAAGCAGACGATACTCGATGGCTGGCCAGAATCTCGGTCAAATTGTAACCCCGTGATAACGGAATTCTTCAATCATAGGAATGAGCTGTCTTATGAGGATGACCTAATTTTCAGAGGTCAAACACTTCTTATTCCGAGATCTCTGCAGCCCGACATGATCAGACAGGTACACATAGGTCATTTAGGCGTGACAAAGACCCTGCAGCGGGCCAAAGACTGTATGTTTTGGCCTGGCATGCAAAAGCAAATCTCAGAGCACATGTTACAATGCCCAATTTGTCTCACTCACAGAGACTCGAATGCTAAAGAGCCAATGATTACATCAGAATTCCCAGACAGGCCTTATCAAGTTTTGTCAACAGACCTGTTTCATTTTGACAATAGGAATTACCTACTGACAGTGGACCATTATTCGAATTTCTTCGAGATTGACTTTCTACCGGACACAAAGTCGTACACAGTAATTCGAAAATTGCAGACACATTTTGCTCGCAACGGAATTTGCGACTTGCTGCATAGTGACAATGGACCTCAGTTCTCTAGCACTGGATTTGCTGACTTTGCAAAATCGTGGCATTTCACACACGCCACATCATCGCCGTTACACTCGCAAGGAAACTGTTTAGCCGAGCGAAGTGTGGGCATCGCCAAAAAACTTATGAAAAAGGCTAGGGATAGCAATCAGAACATCTATGTCGTACTATTAGAGTACCGAAACACACCACTCAACAGTGGCTACATCCCTGCACAGCTGTTACTCAATCGCAGAACTAAGTCAGTATTACCGATTACAAACAAAGCGCTGTGCCCCCAGGTTATCAATGCCCGCAAGGTCAAACAGTGTTCAATATACACTCAAGCGAGAAGCAAGCAGAACTTCGATAAGTCGGTCAAATCCCTCCCGCCTCTAAATGTAAATGACCCTGTTAGGATACAGATGGGTAAAATTTGGGTTCCGGGAAAAGTGATACAAATGCACTGCCCAAGGTTTTACACCGTACAGACGCGAGAAGGAGTAGTTTATCGCAGAAATCGCATTGCGTTACACAAAACTAATGAAAATGTTTCAGACATATCTGTACCCGACTACAACATCCTTGCAAATACCCCTAAGAAACCCCAATCAGCTGCTTCAGCCAAGACTGCCCAGGCCATACCTTTAGACAATTCTTACGCATCACGGTCTGGAAGAGTAGTTAAGAAGAATGCGCGCTTCTACGGAGCGGAGTATGATAACCGTTGATTTTATAATCATTCAATACGCAGACAACTTCATGTTCTTTGATTATGCATAAACTTTAATCTTGTTATATTTTGATTTATGCATAGCACACAGAGTCAATACAAACAAACTCGTTACATAGAGCACTTAATTTGTGTTCTATAATCATGCATGAATTTAAACCTTGTTATAATTTGATTAAAACATGCAGTTCAATTTTCTTTTATTTATGAAGAGGGAAAGGTTGTATTATTAGAACATTACAATAACCACGTGATCAACCACGTGTTAAGGATTCCCGCTTTGTCCCGCTCCGGTGATAAGCCATGCGCATTAGCTATCTAGTAGCGCAACTGTATAGACGCTCATATGCTACTGTAAATATGTAACAATAAAATCGTAGAACAGAAGCTCGTGTATCTTGTGATATTGCCTTCACATTAGTGTTGACACTCACATAATAAATACATAATATACAACACAGGGCTTGGCTCCACAGAATCTACTAAAGCTGGAGCTATCATGAAATACACATGTACAAGAAAAACTACAAACAATCCACAGTCAGGGTGACAAAATACATGTTCATTAATCCAGCACAACGCCGTACGCCTGACCGACCTTGGCAAGAAAATCAGAAGTGGTGCACTCTCTCGCCTCGTACTTGTCCCAGAGGGAAGCCAGGGACTTCTGAACTTTTGCCGATCGCGATGTTGTTATCCGGTGGAGATCGTTGCCTTCAACGAGTAGCCTCACCATTTCCGATTCCTGTCTGAGATGAGGAACTAGTCGGTAGAAACCGACACCGCTGCCGGCTTTCCCATTCAGGCGGTTGTGGTAACCTGTAATTATAATATATATATATATATATATAGTATGTACCGGTATATTAAAAAAATACACGAATCATATAGTTAAAAAGTATATAAATAAATATATATATATATATATATATATATATATATATATATATATATATATATGTAATTATAAATGTACAATGGAAATGTACAATGGAAATAGATATATTATTTGTATTCACCTTCAAGGTCGTTGTTGGTACGGACGTTCTGTCGGAAGACAGACCAGTCACTTGGTTCAAAGGACCCGCCGTGGACCCACTGCCGGCTGATGTAGTCGACCAGGCGGCGTGTCGCGTCTGTCGTTGCCCTCTCGAATAGCGTCTCGAAGGCACGTGCTATGTGTGGAGCGGGCAGGAATTGTAGAGCCATTAGCATGCGGATAAATTTAAAAACGCCACCGCGACGTCTGTAGACCTCAGCCAGGCCCTCATGCTGGACCCGTCTCCACACTGCATGGCTCCAATGGAAGGCACAGCCTTTCATATCCCGGCCTGGAAATACTGCACGAACCGCGTTCCAGACGGCTGAAATAAAACGTTACAGTCATTAACAAAATTCTCCTTCTATGCAATTCTTCAAAATCTTATAGACAAGTAATATAATTATATATAATCATTTAAAATGATACTTACCAACTTCAAAGTCTGCCACGAAGCCTTCTACCTCGACGTTGCCTATGCGTTCTACTACGGCCCGGAAGATCAGTTCATAGTCGGCCTGTTTTCGGGTTATATATATCTGTGTGTGTGTGTATTTGAGATTTATTTACAGGTCGTCCAGCGTCTTCTCGACTACAGATGTATCGACCTGCCCCTGTGACCCTTCAGGGGAGAAAATAAGGTCATATTATACATCATAGCACGATGGCCAATGAGACCTTAATGTGACTAGATGCTTTTTTATTTTTTATTTTTATTTTTTTTTTTATTTTTTTTTTTTAATGGATTATGTTGTGGCCTTTTATCAAAATGGTTTTTGCAGTATTCCTATTATCTCTAGATTATCATTATCCTTATTGGCATTAATGTTAATTCCTTAAAGTTTGTGTGTGATTTTTGTGCTCTCCGCCCCAAGAGGTGTTAGTGGGGGTTCGAGCGGGATACAGAGGGCGCCCCGATTCCAGAGGCGCCCCTGGTTCTTTTAAGTGCCCGGTGTACAGCACCGATACACTGCACCCCCGTTTAACGTCCCTCGCGGAGGACTTGTATATATATCTCAATAATTCTGGATCTTATATATATCTGGCCGCCACGTAGTTTACAACACCTTCATTACTAATTTGTTACACTTTTAGATGCAAACAGCAAGTTCAAAGAAATTCTTATTTTCTTAAACGGATAATTCCTGGTGATAATCGGCGATAATTATGCCGACTTTGATTACAAAATTAACGGCTTTTACTTTTAAAAAATGAGGTATCTACTCAAGGAAACATATTGTTACTAACGAACAATACATACAGTATGCGATAATTGGCGATAATTTTGCCGTCTTTGATTACAAAATTAACGGCTTTTAATTCAAAAACTGAAATAGCTACTCAAGGAAAATATTGCAGCTAACGAACAATTTTTGCCGACTTTGATTATAAAATTACTGGCTTTTAAGTAGACTAAACGTTAAAACCAGAATTAATATGACTTTTTAATATATATGATAATAAAATATCAGCATAAATACTCAATGATAGTACAAAATGTTGCATGGCCTTTCTGGTATACTATGAGGCCTTTTTGGTTCACTTATGCGGCCTTTTTGGGAAGGCCTTTTTGAGAAGGCCTTTTTGGTAAACGGCCTTTCTGGTACTATACCTAGCTGATTGGTTGAAGAAGCCTGTAAGTAACCAATCTGTTGAAGGGGTTCAATTGATTGTACAATTATGTAAACAAACATTATGGCGCTGTTATACAAATATTTTGTGCAAACAAACACAACCCAAACATTGTTAATACCGTTTTGAATGAAAAAAATGAGAGAGAACTTATGATTAAAGTGTTGTTACATTTTTATATACACATTTCACTTAGATACATACGAACATCGAACTGTCACCGATCCCTTTCGCACCTTTTCACTGTCAATCAACCGGGTACGTTCCTCCTCAATAAGAACATAGTTTGGCACTTACTGTATTACTGTATAGCAAGCATGTTTAGGTATTTTGAAAATAACAAAAGTATGTTATTTCGACTTGGTGAGAGGCATACGGCCCCTGATGTTTCAACACAAAATGCAGGGCTACCAGAGCTCTATTTTAGTATTTGTACTTCCCACAGTCAATTACTGACTATTACAGGAAGGCCTATTATAGGCAGATATGGACACTGTCGAGTACGCTTCCTGGGAAGAACCAGTTCTTGGTGTCTATGGAGGAGATAATGAGAACGCTCCCTGAGTAGGGAGCGAACCTACGAACTCCCGATTGCTAGGCGGACACATCAGCCACTACACCACCGCAACATTTATTTATTTATTTATACTTGTCATATGTATTATCAAGGTACTTGGCGTATAAATACAAATAAAAGGTGAAACAGTGCTACCTCAGGCTCTATCAATAATTGACTTCTTGGCGAAAACAAACCTATTTCCAGATGATAGACCTCTTAATTTTATTAGCTCGGCTGTTTCGGAGAAAACCCGAGGTATTGTCATAGCCAGCTCGTCGTCCGCTGTCAGCCGTCCACCGTAGGCGTCGTGCTAAAACCTTGACATTGGCTCTAAAATCAAAGTGCTTCCACCTACAACTTTGAAACTTCATATGTAGATGCACCTTGATGAGTTCTACACGCCACACCCAATTTTGGGTCACTATGTCAAAGGTCAAGGTCACTGTGACCTTTAAAAAAATAAATTCTGTCAAGCTTTTGCAGCCGAACGTTGGCACCCGTTATGCGGTGCTCTTGTTAAAATATAGTGGTAATATTGTGTATGACATTTAAGACACAGTAGTATCCCCTGTTGCTGTGCATAAAGTAATTCTCATGATAAGTAGTTCAACAGGCTGTACGTCACTAAATCGAAGTTTATTTTTAATATCTGACGTGAAGGTTCAATTTTGCATCAGTAAACGCGATAATAAACATTAATAGTTCAACTGTCATAAAAAGTGCACCACTGCCAATAGTACCGCTCCTTTTGGGCAATGTGTGCTCGTAAAGATACTTACCCTTCTTAGTAATTTATCATTTGCTTAGTGATGCTTAACAAATGGCTGGAGCATACTCAAGAGACCACGGAATGGAAAAGTGCAAGCAGATGAAGTGCAAACAAGTTGAAAATTTGGTAAAACCAGGGACCTATACAAAGTTTGTTTGTTAAAGTCCCTGGTAAGACACTGACAAATTTAATAAAAAATATGGTTAAATAGGGTAAAAAACGTGTTTTTAAAGGATAAAAACAGCAATTTACCAAAATATTGGTAATAATTACAGGTTAACCTGGTTTATGGCATCAAATAGAAATTTGGTTACAAATTATGATGTGTCAACAGCTGTAAGATGCGCAATTGAAATACCGCGGATAAAGCGATACTATGAGAACACAGATGCCATTTATAGAGCAACGAAACTTCAAAATACTGCGTAGAGACGTCAAAATAGGGCACTTAAGGATTTCAATATGGTGTCTTTACTGATAGACTCTGCTCATAAACAGGAATAGAGTGTTACAGTTGTACATGTGTAGGTGCAAGAACCCAGAATCAGAGCTAAAAAGCTAATAGACTTGGACACAATAGCATACACATTCAGTCGCAGGAATAGAAATAGAGTGTTTGGTGCAAGTTCCTAAGCAAAAGGTGCTAGATATGAGGCATTTCTAGAACTAAATCAAGTTGGAATGGTAACCAGTAAATTCTTGTTATGTTATTGATATTTAGCTCGGCTTTTTTCGGAGGAAACCTGAGGTATTGTCATAGCCAGCTCGTCGTGTCATCCACCGTCCTCCGTAGGCGTCGTGCTAAAACCTTGACATTTTGCTCTTGAATCAAAGTGCTTCCACCTACAACTTTGAAACTTCATATGTAGATGCACCTTGATGAGTTCTACACGCCACACCCAATTTTGTGTCACTAGGTCAAACGTCAAGGTCACTGTGACCTCTAAAAAAATAATTCTGAACAGCTTTCATTTTTTCAAAACTGAACCCGCAGCCGAGCGTTGGCACCCGTTATGCGGTGCTCTTGTGTTGGTTACCGCAGTGGACATTTTGGAATAAGTTGAAACAATAATTACTGGAGCAGTCTGAAAATACACAAATGATCTCTTATTGCATTATAAGGTTAACAATAAACAAAGGGGACTTCTATTAATAAATTATTGTTCTTTTTTATAGCTGAAACTTCCTGTCACCATGGAAAGGGTTGTGGCTCTGGTGGACATGGATTGTTTCTACGTGCAGGTTGAACAGAGACTTAATCCCGCATTGAAGGGGACGCCATGTGCAGTGGTGCAGTATAACCCATGGAAGGGAGGCGGGTAAGGGGATGCCATGTGTTGTGGTGCAGTATAACCCATGAAAGGGGTTGGGGAGGGCGGAGCATGAGAAGCCCAGGTCTAGGTGAGTGTATTTTTCTGCAACTAGCCCTTCTTAATTAAGATCAAAGCGTTATCGACTTCGACGAATATTTATCCTCTGTCAATAACTTGTATCTCTGTTCCCAACCATATTGGCCAATGAGAGCGCACGCTTTGCATCAGCAACAACACTTGTAGGCAGTCAATGCCAGCAGTAAAATCATGCAGATGACAAGTGACGTAATTGCCATAAGTTTTTTAATTTGTGATTTTATTTTTGTTGGCTTTGTTTTCTACCACCCTCATCGGTCCCTACAGTGTACACCTCAACGATGAAATCTCTGCAAGTTACTTAGAAGACTGATGATGGCAAGCGGTTGTAATCCTCGTTTAAATTGTTCATTGCATGCACAATATGGTGAAAGCATTTATTTCACTTGTTAAGTGTTTTAACAAATTATTGTTGAATTCATTACACCCAGCTATAATTGTTTTTTTGAATTCTTAAATAAGCATAATTAAATTTGTAATTCGAAACATGCTACCAAACTTTCATGTTAACGCCTCGCTAATAAATTCTAGCTTCAAATAAACAACGCTTCATGTATTTTGTGTTCTTTGGTTTCAGTAAAAAGCACGTGAAAATTATTCAGACATGTACAATGTCTAGTGGAAAGTGTTGGTGTATTTATTGTTAATTATAATAAGTCACATCACGTCAGGCGATTAAGGGTGTACAGTGGGAAAACCCCTGTCCCAATTGGACGTTATTTGGTCAAATCTTTTAATAGTCACAATTAAATTCATTTGATACATAATACAAATGGTAAATGTTTGTGTTTATGAAATTCTTGAGCACTATCCTCAATATTAACCAGAGTTTGCTTTTAAAAATGGAATATACAGGATTTTTTGGTAATGAATAGCAGGGGGAAAAAAGTACGGTAAGTATGCAGTAATTGAGTCTGGTCAACATGGATGAATTTGGGAATTGATCAAGTAAGGATTATGTGTAACAATGCCTGAAAGGGTTAATACAATTTTTTTTAATTGTCTATATGAATGACTCAATAGCTTGTTGTTTTTTTTTTAGGCCTAAGGCATCAAATATTGTCAAAAATTAATGTAAAAAAACATTAAGTTTGGAGGGGGCTGCCTTACCAAACCCAACCTTACACGGAAAGAACTGGAAGCCAGGTGCCCTTGTGCATTAAAACCCATGGAAGGGAGGCGAGTAAGGGGAAGCCATGTACTGTGGTGCAGTATAACCCATGGATGGAGGCTTTTTTTCTGGGGGGGGGATGAGAACCTTAATTCAACACAGGATATGGGGCTTGCGAAGCTCCACGCCAGCTTGTGTTTTTCACACAGTCTGGTCAGGAGCTTCCATGTCTGCTAAAGAGTCCCGAAACTTTTTGTCTCATAAGTGGGTAACTCTTAACTAGACTGAAAGAATGCTGAGTCTGGTCGAGAGCTATGCTGGCTGCATATTTAATAAGAGCCATTTTTTTCGAGTGAACGGGGCTCATTTCTCTTTTTAGAATTATTGCAGTGAGTTATGAGGCACGAGCCCATGGCGTTACCCGTCAGATGAGAGGCGACGATGCGAGGTCCAAATGTCCATAGATCAACTTGTTCAGGGTCCCTCAGGTGCGAGGAAAGGCAGATCTTACCAAGTGAGTCCTTGGAGGGAGTTGTGGTATGAAGGTACACAATGGGTGCTGCGAAAAAGACTTTAAAAACTGGATTTCTATAGTAATCTTTTGTAAATTTTTCTAAATCTGATAAAAAATAGCCTTACACTTGTTTGTTTGTGTGTATTTTGTTGTTGAGATAGTCATTTATATGTGTTTATTATTTTCAAAATCTTTTATCATCAAATATTTAAAGTACCATGCAGGAGCAGAGGATAGCACCCTGCTATTGCTTACAGATCTTTGACTTCTATATGCATGGGTTTCTGTGGATGTGCATGTGAAGGTCAACATGCATGTATAGTGCTTGGCACCTGCAGCAATTGCGCCCCCTTTCAGTTTTTGATACATTTTTGTACAATTATGACGAAACTGGAAGAAAATGGAGAGAAAATTGTAACATTATGTTCAGATTCGACTTAATTTGCTCTTATTATTTTAAGATTATACATCAATATTCCAGTTACACGTAAGATTAGTTAACAATGAGAATATAACATTATTTTATGACTTTTCAGATATCGTGAGGGAGGGGCGGAAGTTATAGAGGTTCTGTCTCGGTTCAGTGACTGTGTAGAGCGTGCTAGCGTGGATGAGGCGTACATTGACCTTACTGTAGAGGTGGAGACCAGACTTGCAGCACTGGGCGGGGCCAAGGTCACAGAGGCAAGTCTGCCAAACACCCATGTTGCGGGACATGACAGAGAGAAAGGTGGGCCATGTTCTGGGGTTTTGTGAATGATTTGTTTTTCTATAATTTTTACATTATACAAGATAAGAGCTGTTTTGATTCACTTATGATAGTAATTTTGGTTTGCAATGTATGGCTAAGCACGTTAGATTTACTGTATTAACATAAGCCTACTTATTTTAAGTGACCTTTATTGAGTGTGAAAAACTAATACTTGTTTTAGTACATTGTACATAAATGCTGCAATGTTTGTCACAAATACAGTCTTATCTAACAGATGGTCTTGGCGGTCTTCCAAAGTGGTTAATTAAATCAGTTGGTATTTTAATAAGGACCTGGCCTATGTGGTCACTACTCTTACATTGTAACTTGATGCGTGGATAGTGTGCTATTTGGTGAATATGTACATTATTTTAGTTGTGTCAATCGGACTGTAAGTCCTTTCATCTGTCCATCAAAACAGTGTGGATCCTGTGATGAATCAAAAAGTATTTTATCTAGGTTGAGGAAACTGTGTTTGTCTAGAGGGCCACATGATAAACAAACACATTTTTCAGTTCTTTTTAAGACCAAAATGTGGTTGCCTTGGTTACAAAAATAATTGGACTATTTGCATCTAGGTTAATGAAACTTGTGGAAATCCTCTTCTTACTCAAACAACATTTAGCCTTTAGGTGACTGCTGTTTTGTCCGGGACAAAGCTCTTGTTTTTCAAACCCAGTTAAGTTTGGAAAATATTCACTGTAGGTAAGAATTTACTTTCACATTTACCTATCAGATGGCAAGACTCTGAGCGATTGGTTGGAGACAACATTTAATGAAGCAACGCTGGAAATGCATGATCGTCGACTGGCTGTGGGAGCGGTGATAGCGGAGGAAATGAGACAGGCTGTGTATGAGGACACTGGGTTCAGGTGCTCCGCTGGCATTGCTCACAACAAGGTCGGGCTTTCTGTGCTCTTGCAAGGGATCTATATAAATGTGTTTTAAGTATTCACCATTATTCTACAGGCACTGTTAGAACATTATGCTTTACTAGAATTCCCGACAAAATGTTATGCTTATGAGCTGTTTTCTAGGACAACAGGGTTAATGCTTATGCCTAAAGCACAGGCTAATCAGGGACAACACTTTTAGCTACTATGGAATTATAACTCTCTGATTATACTCCTTTAATTGACGTTTCGGCATAATGCCTTTATCAAAACATTGGAAATTATATGTTAACTACATTTTTACGATTTTTGACTGCACAATTTAAATAACAAAGAAAAATGTTTTTAAACGTCAAATGACGTTGTACATGATGACTTCATAAATGGCGTTATATAAAATGGCGCCAAAAAAAAATGTAAAAATTCGCCAAAAATGAAATGACGTTAAACACTTACATATTGTATCTTAATCCTATGTTAAATGTGTGCTTTATATATTTAATAAATTGATATTTTACAATAAAAT